>NC_056726.1:1520027413-1520052413 GCF_019279795.1 Protopterus annectens | reverse complement strand
TTCAGTATCCATGGACACTGACAGGAGTGATTACTATTAGAGGCAGGCTGTACTAGTCAGCATTTTAGGTTGTGCGTATGCAGCTGACATGATCACCCCTCCGTACAGTGCTTGGACACGCCCCCTGCACTCATACACATTTCCTACACATGTGGCCATTACGCAAGCATGCCTTCATTAATATGCATGTGGTGCTGCTGTGCCATCTCTACGCCGCACGGTCAGCGCAAGGCTAATGCCATCCTTGCACTGAGCTTCATGCATCCCGGGACATGTGTTTGTTACTGTACTGCTCTTAGGTTGTTTTAGCAGTATTTTAATATTTACTAACCTCCTCTGGCACTGAAAAAGCTGTTCTGCATTTGCCAAAATATTTCTAAGTTTTGCAAAGTTTTTTTTGTGCTGATGTTCTCTTATGATATACACTTTTACTGTATTTTGTTGAACATTTCTGAGGAATACTAAAGTTATTTCTAAGGATTCCTGATACTGCAAAAATTCTGGCTTTAAGTAGGTAGTACATAGCATAGACTAGATCCAGATATGCTGACTCTAGACTGTATTGTTACACTTGAGCACTGTTCCAGCCATCTTACATTGGGGGGCCCTGCCTTCACCCTTGTGTCAGAAGTGTGTGGTCTGAGCCTCATCTGAGATGGAGATTACTGGAGGAAAGCTCATTGTGTACGTTCCCATTCATATTTTAGCTTAAAAGTGTTTAGTTTCACCTGTATTTAAGCTTTGCATTTGTGCGTAGCTGCACACTACACAACAGGGCTCAGTGGTGCCATGTATAGACGGAAATGCCTTGAAAGATAATTTTCCCCTAGACATCTGTTAGTGAACCCTCCCAAGTTTTCCTGCTGCATTGTAGGAAACTTGTTTGTACACTGAGAAGCATTGCCATAGCTGTCACCCTTATCCTTCAATAGAATAAGCCCTTTTGTTAATCCTAGAACAAAACGTGGTCAGCCTAGCCAACTCTCCAGTAGTAGTTACTGTAAAATCTTGCCATAAGAGATGATCAGTTTCCAACCATTTCTCCAGCCAGCCTGACTGACATGGGCAACCTAAGGCAATGTAATAATTGCCTCATGTATACTGACAAATCACTTACTCAGAAAACAAACACAATATGTGAGAGATGTAATTACACTATTAATGTGGAATTGACTCTCTCATGTAACAACAAACCAGACATCAAACAGGTTGTCAGCACACACACATCACTTCTCACACAAAACAAGGTCACAATATATAAACCCACATATGCAGAGTTACTCAATGAGGCCTTCTAAAAGATCAGAGACCCTCCAAGTGCAAATCACTTGCACACACTGCAAATCAAATTGAATTAATTACACATAACAACACACATAGCAGTGCCTAAGCAAATAAGCCCTTAAGGCAAAACACCTCAAAACCAAATGTCCTGGTCATAGGTGACTCCAAACTAAGACACATAGATGTCCTCCTCACCAGGTTGAATAAGGAGATGGTCATGGTCATGATCACCTGCCTGTCAGGTGACCAGTATCCATCAAATCATGCACGCACTCAAGTAACTGAAGAAGAATTACTGTTATAACTGTCACAGTACATGTTGGGGTGAATGACTTGAGATGTACCTCTCTGGACTATATGAAGGGAGACATAATTGAACTCTCAGATTATGAGTCACAAGCAGGTATGTCCCTAACTCTAAGCAGCATTCTACCTTCAACCAGGATGGTGCTACAATATAGACAAAAAATGATTGACTTCAACAATTGTCTTATCTTCTGGTGTCATTCCAGGGGATCCAATATCTGTCAGCCTGGGAAGACATGACAGACAGACCACACTGCTTTGCCAGAGATGGTTTTCACCTGTCTCCTGTAGGCCTTTGGATACTGGCAAAGATGCTTGCCTCCCCCAAAGTGCCTTTTTTTAGGCAATGTCAAAGCAACAAAATTTCTGATGCAAAAAAATCCACTCGAGACAAATTTAAGGTTATGCTGCTTAATGCTAGAAGCCTAAACAGGAAACTGCACTCCCTGGAATCACTCCTCACTTTGGAAGATGCTGATGTTTGTGCAGTCACTGAGACACAGTTCAAGGCAGCAGATAGCACCCCGGCTGTGCAAAGCTTCCATGCCTTCCACAAATTCACACCCCAAAAATGAGTGTGCAAGAACCAAAAGTGGGTGTATCCATCTTCATTAAATTCAAATATACCTAGTGAGTGGTTAAACAGTATGACTGGACAGTGCAGTGGTGCAGCAGTAATGTTGTCACCTCACAGCAAGAGGTTCTCTGCTTCGATTCTCTACTGAGGTGCCTTCTGTGTGGAGTCTGCATGTCCTCCCTGCATTCGTGTGGGTTTTCTCTGGGTGTTCCGGTTTCCTCCCACATTACAAAGACATGTATCTGGAGTGTTTCTCCCCAGGCCTCTGCTGAAAATTGGCTTCATTCCAAGTCGGACAGTCCCAGTTAACAAATGTAAAATAAAATAAATAAATAAATAAATGGCTCTCTTGAACTACTCCAGGTACAACTAACTATAGGTAAAACACTCTACCACATCATTGCTAGCTATAGGTCTTTCACCATCAACCAAGAGAAGTACACTGCCTACTGGGACTTACTAGAGTCACTCAATATACAGCCAAATAGTTTGGTCATGGGAGGTTTCCTCCTAGTATGTCTTGAGAGCAGGTCCTATCCACCCTTTCCATGGCCAAAAACATGGGCTCTATGGGATCAGATAACATCCCGGGCTGCTTACTAAACAATCTAAAAGAAGACGCAGCATTAGCACTCTGTTTAACCTCAACCTGAACACTGGTTTTGTTCCAACAGAGTGGAAAACAGCAACAGTAATTCCTTTGCACAAAAGTGGTCCATAAACCAACCCCGGTAACTATAGACCCATAAGCCAAACCAGCCTTGTATGCAAGGCCATGGAAAGAATCATCATGGATCTTATCAATAAGGACATAGGCAACCTTGAAACTTTTGTCCTGACTGACTTTGGCTTCATTAAGGGTAGGTCTTGCTAATCAAACTTGGTGGACTTCTTTGAAAATGTCACCAAACCCCACGATGAAGGCAACACAGTACATACTGCTTATCTTGACGTAGGCAAGGCTTTTGACACAATTCCTCAATCAGGTATCGTTGAGAAAGTCTATCAGCTGGGGATTAATAAGCTATTTATTGATGACCCAAAAAGTTTTATAGAGAATTGGGAAACAAGGTAAAAGGAATTGAAAGACTGCCAAAAAATGAAGAAATAGGTGTATTTTGGAGAAGTATCTATGAATATCCTGTGGAACACAATAAAGATGCTAAATGGATAAAAGAAGTAAAAGAAAGAATAAGAAGTTTAAATATGCTGGATATGAAATGGGATGAAGTAACAGCCAGAGAGATTGAAACAAAGTTAAAAAAGCCTCATATTGGAAAATCCCAGGCCCAGATACAGTACCTAACTTTTGGTTAAAAGTATTAACATCTTTGCACAAAGTTTTAGCCATGAGTAAGAACTATTTATATGCACACCCTGAGCAGACACCAACCTGGCTAACAACAGGTAAAATAATGCTCTTAAGAGTGAACCTGCAAGCTACCCCAAAAATTATAGACCAATAACTTGCCTTCCGACAACTACTATACATGAGAATTGATTGTCAAGAGAGTTTATAGTAATTTAGAAGAAAACTCAATTATGGCAGTAGAACCAGAGGGCAATAAAAGAAATTCATATGGAACAAAGGATCATTTGTTGTGAAATAAAGTCATAGTGGAGAACTGTAAAAAGGGGAAGAATCTAAGTATGGCATGGATTGACCACAAAAAAGCATTTGACAATATCCCACATTCATGGATAAAAGAGTGCTTAAAAATATATAAGATACACCCTACACTGATTGACAACATTACAGTGACCATAAAACAGTGGCAGACCACTTTGCAATTAAGTCATGATAAAGGACTAATTATTATTCCAGGGATAAAAATTCCAATGGGGATATTCCAGGGTGACTCTTTGTCACCATTGCTATTCTGCGTTGCCCTTAACCCATTAAGCTGGCTACTTAACAGCTTAAGCCATGGCTATAATTTGGCTCCTAGAAAACAACAGTCTAATGATTTCTCATCTTCTTTTTATCGATAATTTAAAACTGCATAGCTCATCAGACGAGGAACTGAAAGCACAGCTGCAGGTTGTCAAAACTTTTTCAGATGATATAAGAATGTCATTTGGTCATGATAAATGTACAAAAGCAACCTTTAAAGCAGGAAAACTGCAGCAACAAGAAAACATCAGTTTGGGACAAGAATGTGGTATAAAAGAACTTGAGCAAGGAGTGTATAAATATTTGGGAATTGATGAAGGATCAGCAATAAAACATGAACAAGTGTGAATAAAACTTAATAAAGAATACTTTAGAAGACTTAAATTAATCCTGAAAACAGTGTTGGCATCTATGAACAAAATCCAGTTTATAAACCAATTCGCTCTTCCTGTCCTAACTTACAGTTTTGGAGTGATCAATTGGCCCCAAAACGTGTTGGATAGATCAGTTATTAAAACAAGAAGGGTTCTTCATGTTCACCAAATGATCTATACAATTCAGTTCATACCAAGATTATATATTCCTTGGTCTGAAGGAGGGATGGGCCACCTTGAAATTGATTACATGTTTAGATCAGCAATCGTGGGACTGCACACATATCTGCTGACCTTTCAAGACCCAAATGTAGTGAAAGTGTTGAAACATGAGGAGAATAAATCTAAGATGACTTCTCTGCTTAACTTAGCAGAAGCATATCAGGTTCAAGCAGGAATGTAAATCAAACCAGAAGTAGATAAAAAACAGGCAGCAACTGAATGTACCAAAAAACAAAAGAAAGAATATATGGTGAAGGACCAGATAAAAAGGCAAGAAATGTGGAAAATGCATAAATATAGCTGCAAGTATAGAAAACTTCTAGAAGAACCTCATGTTGACAGGATTGAACACAGGAATGGTTAAGGAGAGGTGAATTCAAACCAAGAAATGAAAGATTAATATTGATGGCTCAAGATAGTGGGCTACGTGCACACTGGTTTACAAAGTCCACTGAACATGTGGGAGAAACAGACAGATGTAGGTTTTGTAAAACCGAACTGGAAACAGTCATACACCTCATTGCTGGCTGTGATATACTAATGGCAGAAGGGCTGTATACTGAAAGGCGCAATAATGTGGCAAGACTGTTACACTGGGAATTGTGTAAACATTATGACTGTTACACTGGGAATTGTGTAAACATTATGACTGTTACACTGGGAATTGTGTAAACATTATGACTGTTACACTGGGAATTGTATAAACATTATGACTGTTACACTGGGAATTGTGTAAACATTATGACTGTTACACTGGGAATTGTGTAAACATTATGACTGTTACACTGGGAATTGTGTAAACATTATGGTATTGAAGTGGCTAAAAAAACACTGGAAACAAGAAACACAAAGCATGATAGGAAATGAAGAAGTTACATCACACAGGATCATCCATTACCTACAGTTTAAAAGATAGATGCTAGAAAACTGGATATAATGGTCCGAGAAAAGAAGGAAAAATAGCATTGATCACTGAAATCGCCACACCCAGTGACTACAGTGTCTTATGCACAGAGAGACAAAAAGTTATAAAATATCAGGATCTGCAGGCAGTCAGTGCTGATCATAGACTTGCTCTGTAAAGAACAACCATCTAACCAAGGTCAGTTAGGGAACATGAGTATAACCTGGCTAGGCTTGTAAAGGCCCTATGGCCATTAGCATAGTAGCCTCCTATGAACATGTGAACATATGTTTGCAGCTGATGAATACTGTGGACAAAATTATGCACTGTGTGTGGATCGTATGCACAGATTTGAGCAGCATCAGAGGGGAAAGAGGTATGTGATTTCACTGTCCACCTTTATTTTTCCATAAATACTCCTAACATATTTCCAGCAGCTTCTGAATGAAATAAAAAACCCAAAGAAGCTGTGCTGCCCCAGAAATAGCCTATGATGAGAGAAGAAGAGAAGCCCACTCTAGAAGTAGTAAGAACAGCACCAAGGAAGATGAAGTCAGGGAAAGCAGCAGGCTCCGAAGAGGTCACAACAGGTATGATAAAGCAGCAGGCTCCGAAGAGGTAACAGCAGGTATGATAAAGCAGCAGGCTCCGAAGAAGTAACAGCAGGTATGATAAAGCAGCAGGCTCCGAAGAGGTCACAGCAGGTATGATAAAGCAGCAGGCTCCGAAGAGGTAACAGCAGGTATGATAAAGCAGCAGGCTCCGAAGAGGTCACAGCAGGTATGATAAAGATGCTGGGTGAGACAGGGGACAAATGGCTCCTGAAGGTACTAATAGCATTGTGGAGAGAAAGGCATATCCCAGATGACTGGAGAATAAGCATACTCGTGCACAAGAACAAAGGGGATATCCACAACCGTTGGCATTACAGAGGAATCAAGCTCCTATCACATTGCATGAAAGTTTTAGAGACCGTGAGTGATAAAGGGATACACAGAGTAGTAGAATATAAGACGGGAGAGAAGCGGTTTGGATTCAGATCAGGATGCTGCACAACTGATCCGATGTTTGCAGTGAGAAATATAATTGAGAAAAAGCTAGAGATGAGGAAAAATTCCAACTGAGCATTCCTAGATTTAGAGGAAGCATTTGACAAGGTCCCAAGAAAGCAGATTTGGGCAGTACTGCATTGGTTCGAAGTCCTAGAAACATTGGTAGAATTAGTGCAGGCTATGTACAAGGACCCAATGACTCAATTATGAACAGTGTTCGGCCTCACACAGGAGTTCCCAGTGAGAGTGGATGTACACCAGGGTTCAGCTCTGAGCCCACTGTTGTTCATACTGGTGATGGACTACATTAGCAAACAGGCTGGAGGGGACATATCAATAAAGTTGCTGTATGCAGATGATGTGACATTACAGGCAGACTGAGCAAGAACTCCAGCAAAGTATAGAGCAATGGAATGCAAAACTGAAGGCACATGGGATGAAACTTACCACAGATAAGACAGTGGTAATGGCAGCAAACTGGGGAAATCAGAAGAAGCCGAGAACTGAGATAGAAGGGAAGATAGTGGAACAGGTAAGCAGCTTGGAGTATCTGGGAGGGGTGGTTGAGAAGAAGGGAAGTCTGAACTGAAGAGGTCCAAGCTAGAATCAGAGAGGCTTCAGCCAACTGGCAGGCATAAAGTCTCAGGTGTAATCTATGACAGAAGCCAATGACACTGAAAAGAAAGGTGTACAAAACAGTGGTGTGACCAGTACTAGTGTATAGGTGTACAAAACAGTGGTGCGACCGGTACTAGTGTATGGGTGTACAAAACAGTGGCATGACCAGTACTAGTGTATGGGTGTACAAAACAGTGGTGCGACCAGTACTAGTGTTGTTGTTTGTCTTTTCAGCTTTTCCCAGTTAGGGGTTGCCACAGTGGAACTCCAGTCCGCTAATGATTGGCAGTAGATTTTCTATGGTGCCAAGTTGCCAGCCCAATGCCCAACCTTCAACGAAGGCACACCCATTCATGCATGTCTTTTGAATGCTACTCAACCGCGGGGATGACATGCAGACTCCACATAAAAGGCACTCTAGTCGAGAATCAAACAGGAGAACCTTTTGCTGTGAGGTAACAATGCATGGGTGTACAAAACAATGGTGTGACCAGTACTAGTGTATGGGTGTACAAACCAGTGGTGCAACCAGTACTAGTGTATGGGTGTACAAAACAGTGGTGCGACCAGTACTAGTGTATGGGTGTACAAACCAGTGGTGCAACCAGTACTAGTGTATGGGTGTACAAAACAGGGTGCGACCAGTACTAGTGTATGGGTGTACAAAACAGGGTGCGACCAGTACTAGTGTATGGGTGTACAAAACAGGGTGCGACCAGTACTAGTGTATGGGTGTACAAAACAGTGGTGCGACTGGTACTAGTGTATGGGTGTACAAAACAGGGTGCGACCAGTACTAGTGTATGGGTGTACAAAACAGGGTGCGACCAGTACTAGTGTATGGGTGTACAAAACAGGGTGCGACCAGTACTAGTGTATGGGTGTACAAAACAGGGTGCGACCAGTACTAGTGTATGGGTGTACAAAACAGGGTGCGACCAGTACTAGTGTATGGGTGTACAAAACTGTGGCATGAGCAGTACTAGTGTATGGGTGTACAAACCAGTGGTGCGACCAGTACTAGTGTATGGGTGTACAAAACAGTGGTGTGACCAGTACTAGTGTATGGGTGTACAAACCAGTGGTGCGACCAGTACTAGTGTATGGGTGTACAAAACAGTGGTGCGACCAGTACTAGTGTATGGGTGTATAAAACAGTGGTGTGACCAGTACTAGTTTATGGCTGTACAAAACAGTGGTGCGACCAGTACTAGTGTATGGGTGTATAAAACAGTGGTGTGACCAGTACTAGTGTATGGGTGTATAAAACAGTGGTGTGACCAGTACTAGTGTATGGGTGTACAAAACAGGGTGCGACCAGTACTAGTGTATGGGTGTACAAAACAGGGTGCGACCAGTACTAGTGTATGGGTGTACAAAACAGGGTGCGACCAGTACTAGTGTATGGGTGTACAAAACAGGGTGCGACCAGTACTAGTGTATGGGTGTACAAAACAGTGGTGCGACCAGTACTAGTGTATGGGTGTACAAAACTGTGGCATGAGCAGTACTAGTGTATGGGTGTACAAACCAGTGGTGCGACCAGTACTAGTGTATGGGTGTACAAAACAGTGGTGTGACCAGTACTAGTGTATGGGTGTACAAAACAATGGTGCGACCAGTACTAGTGTATGGGTGTACAAAACAGTGGTGTGACCAGTACTAGTGTATGGGTGTACAAACCAGTGGTGCGACCAGTACTAGTGTATGGGTGTACAAAACAGTGGTGCGACCAGTACTAGTGTATGGGTGTATAAAACAGTGGTGTGACCAGTACTAGTTTATGGCTGTACAAAACAGTGGTGCGACCAGTACTAGTGTATGGGTGTATAAAACAGTGGTGTGACCAGTACTAGTGTATGGGTGTATAAAACAGTGGTGTGACCAGTACTAGTTTATGGCTGTACAAAACAGTGGTGCGACCAGTACTAGTGTATGGGTGTATAAAACAGTGGTGTGACCAGTACTAGTGTATGGGTGTATAAAACAGTGGTGTGACCAGTACTAGTTTATGGCTGTACAAAACAGTGGTGCGACCAGTACTAGTGTATGGGTGTATAAAACAGTGGTGTGACCAGTACTAGTGTATGGGTGTATAAAACAGTGGTGTGACCAGTACTAGTTTATGGCTGTACAAAACAGTGGTGCGACCAGTACTAGTGTATGGGTGTTCAAAACAGTGGTGTGACCAGTACTAGTTTATGGCTGTACAAAACAGTGGTGCGACCAGTACTAGTGTATGGGTGTACAAAACTGTGGCATGAGCAGTACTAGTGTATGGTACAGCAATTTAGGAAGTAAAGGCAGAGCAGAAGAAGAAGTCACATCAGGGCCATTTCAGACCCAGCGTTGATGGAGTTGCTGCATCTGTAAGACAAACTCCACTCGCGCAACTTACATGCAAGGCCTTAACCTGGTCTGTGACATTAATAGAACTTGTTGGTGGGATAGATTTGTGTCCCAAAGACTCCCAGGTCTGTGGAATAGACTCCCTCTCCATTTCAAGCTGAGTACCTTTATAGCCCTCTTTAAGAGGAAACTGGATGACTGGATGGGAAACAGAAAATATACCCCTGGGATCTCACCTGTGTCCCTGCTGGGCAGGGCAAAATAGGTTCTGACTTTGAGGTAACATGGGCACAATTCTTGGCTAGGCTTATAAGGGCCTCCAGGCCAATAGCCGAGTATCATCCTATGAACCTATAAGTTAGAGGTGATGGAAATCAAGTGCCAGAGCAGGGTGGTAGGATGCACTCTGTGGAACAGATGAAGAAATGAGGACATAAGTGTAGAAGTCAAAGTAGCTCCAATTGCAGAAAAGATCAAAGAGAACAGATTATGGTGGTTTGAACATGTGCAGAAAAGTTGAAGACAATCTGGTGAGGAAGATTTGGGACAGACAGGAAGAAGGTAAGAAGAAATGAAGATGTCCAGCAAAGAGATGGATGGATTGTGTGAAAGAAGATTTGCAGCAGTCAGGCATAAGTGTCGAAGAAGGCAGGAGTGTGGCATTGAATCAAGAGAGCTGGTGACAGTAAACACGATTCCCTGACAGCATGTAGTAAATGGGAATAAGGGGGCTGATGATGATGATGAACATAGTTAAATCTTCAGGTCTAGATGTGTAGTCTCATGATCTTAAGGCATGCTAATATTTATGTCAGATTTCTCATAATGCATCTGCAAGGTAAGTGTAATACTTTGTGATTTTGTGTGACAAACAATGTGTACATAACATTATATGGAATGTCTTAGTAGTTATCAACAAGATTTTTTGCTTAAACTGAGTTTTTGTGATGTTTGCTGACACAGCCTAAATAAACGACATCTTGTGTTTAACTGTCATATTGATTTTGACTCAGATATTTCACATATAAGATGCTTGTAGTATTACTGCTGTTTGAATCACAGGTAGTGACAAACTTGTACATGCAACAGTAAACTTCAGCGAACGTTACATTGTGTGTAGTATGCCTGTTCCATTATTGCATGGGTGTCTCTTGTCTTAGTGTTCTTAATGCTGTTGACAAACATTTACTGGCACATATTTTCTGAGTTCCCCTTCTCTTGAGATGTTATATAACTGCACCATCGTGGCTTGTTAAATACAGCACTATGTACCATTTCCTGTCATTGTTGTCCCATGAGACAGTCACACTTTTCTGGTAAGTGTGATGTGTTGGTTAGTATATTTATGAACATCGCTATATTGTTTTAGATACACATAATCCAAATGTAGGTAATGACACTGATGTATTTATTAGAGATTTAAACTGAACAATAGGTTTATTCATGCAAATTTGGGTTAGAACATCCATCACTTTCCTTGAAATGGCTACAGCATTAGAAGTTGCCAATGAAGTATTACATTCTAGAATATACAGAACCCATATTTGTTATTATGTATTTTCATGGATTTAGTGGACATCCAGTGTATATTAAAACAAAGTGCTTTTACTGAGATGAACCAGTGAAGAAGACCTGTTTTAAAAAAAAATGGAGAATTTGCAAAGATTATTTAGAGAGAGAGGTTATATAGACAGTTTTTGAGTCAAATTATAGCTGAAGTTCAGCTGTTTAGATACACTAAGTAAAGATTCAAAGATTCAAGATTCCAAGAAACTGTATTGTCACTTAGGACCACACAAGTGCAGCCTAAATGACATTATAAATGTCAGCTCACGAGAGGAATGCAGTGCAAATAACATAGATACAGTCGTATCAGAGAATAACAATTTTATTTATTTATTTTACATTTGTTGACCAGGTTAGTCCAACTAATCTAAATAGCCCTTTTTGAGTGGAGCCCCAGGGACAAAAGCTCCACAGTTTTACAATTGTAGCGTTACAGTGTTAGCGGGTTACAATGTATACATACAATGAAATACATTTTATCAGAAAAAATAATAGTGGAAAAAACATAATAAGCATACATAAGAGAAGTTATTCGATACAAACATTTTCAATAAACAGTGAAAAGTGTTCATAGTGTATATAGTTATTTCATGAGAGATGTGATGTTAGAAATGGAGATAAGAGATGGAGAAGGGGTGATACCGTGAAGAGGTTTACGAGGTAAAAAGATTTGAAGTTTTGGTGATTAAATATGAATTAATGGGCTAGATCTGGGAGAATGAGTGCAGCGTCAAGGACCAGCGGGTTTGGAGGTACTCTCTAGTGGCAGTTTTGAATTGATTTGGATGTTTGAGGGACCTGATTTTTAGTGGTAATTTGTTCCATGATATAGTGGGATTGTACCTGTAGAGGTTGCAGCCGATTTTAGTCTTAAGTTTGTATATTTGTTGTAGGTTAAGGTCAGAGCTACATAGGACCTATGTAGCTACATAAGAAAGAAAATAACACGTATGACACACAAGAGGTAGATCACATTACAAAAACATATTCGATACACATTATCCAATAATAAATAATAAATACCCACCACCAAACCCCTTCACTGTTAAGATAGAGAATAAATAGAGACTAGTGAATAACAGCTGTTTAGTTACCGTATTGCACTTGTTAACCTTAGATGTGACTCAGTATAGCCATCATATTGTGTAATAGTAATACTGATGGTAATTCCTCAGAACAGCAGGATTAAATAAAAAAGAGGCTTCGATGTATCAGGTATTATGGTTGGTGTCTGTATTAATAAGTTTCACACCTGTGGGATACAAACTGCTCCTGAATCTAGTAGTCCTACAGCGGAAGCTGTGGTACCTCCTTCCAGGTGTAAGTTGTGAGCACCAGTTGTGGGCCGGATGGGTCGAATCAGCTGGTATTTTCTATATTCTCTTTATTGCTGTTATAAAGCAAAGCTCCTGAACAGATGGGGAGGTTTGTGCCCAAGATTTTCTCAGCCACCCACATGACCCTCTGCAGTTTCTTCTTCTCAGCAGCTGTGCAGTTGCCAAACCATGCTATGAAGATGCTAGTGAGAATGCTCTCAATAGCTCCCCTGTAAAAAGTGGTAAAAGCAGTCAGTGGGAGCCTGGCCTTTTTGAGTTTTCTCAGGAGGTGAAGCCTCTGACTATATGGTTGAGCCTTCTTGACTATATGGTTGGTATTAACAGTCCAGGAGAGGTCATCTGAGATGTGAAGGCCCAGGAACTTGGTTGTTTTGACTCTCAATACTACCTCCCCTTTGATAGTGACTGGTTGGTGAACTGTTGCCTTTCTCCTGAAGTCCATGATCATTTCTTTGGCCTTATTAAAATTCAGGTCCAGATTGTTCCTGTCATACCAGTCAATCAAAGTGTTTGCCTCATCCCTGTAGTTATGTTCATCCTCACCACTAAAGAGACCCATGTCTGTGGTATCATCAGCAAATTTTATAATATGGTTTGAGTTATGTTTTGCAGTGCAGTCATGGGTGAGGATGGTGAAGAGCAAAGGGCTGAGCACACAGCCTTGGGGAACACCAGCATTCAGGACTATGTGTTCAGAGGTGTTGTTTCCAGTGCATGTCCATTGGGGTCTACCAATCAAAAAGTCAAGAGCTCAATTATATTGGTGCTTGTTTATCCCAAGTTTTTCCAGCAGTTGCATCGGTATCACAGTTCAGACCACAAAACTGAGGTCGATGTACAGCATCCTTATGTAGTTGTTCCTCCCTTCTAGGTATTTTAGTGCAAGGTGAAGTGTGACTGATATTGCATTCACAGTCAGTCTATTTGCCTGGTATGCAAACTGGAGCAGATTGAAGGATTTAGGCAGACCCACAGATAGATGTTTCTTCACAATCCTCGAAAAGTACTTCATGATGTTTGAGGTTAAGACAACTGGTCTAAAGTCATTGAGGCATGTAGGTTTTTTTTTTCGGAAGTGGGACAATTGTGGTTTCCTTGAAATGTAAGGGAACTTTCTCCATAGCAAAGGATGAGTTGAAGATGTCTGTCAGTACCAGACATACCTGATCAGCACTTTCCTTCAAACATCTGCCAGGTATGTTATCTGGTATCTCCTCTTTGTCAGTGCTTGTTTTAGAAGATATGGTGGTGTTCTTCTCCTCAAATCTGCCAAAGAAAGAGTCCAGTCCATTTAGGAATACCATGGTGTTATCACATTGGGGTGTTTTGGTCTTATAGTCTTCTCACGTTTCTCATGTCATGGAAGTGGATCTGAATTTTCCTCCCATACTCCCTTTTTGCCCCTTTGATGCTCTTTTTCAGATCTGACCTGGCCACCTTTAACTTTTATTTATCATTCAGTTTGAAGGCTGTGTTTCTTTCCCTCAGTAGTTCATAGACATTCCTGGTGAGCAAGGGCTTCCGATTAGCTCTTATAGTGATGGCTTTCATGGTGGTTTCATCCTCCATGCATCTATATATGTAGGCAAGAACTGATTTGGTATAGGTGTCCATGTCTAACTGGAGGTTGTGAATAGCTGCTTATTTGAAGACCTTCCAGCAGGTGGTATTGAAACAGTCCTGAAGGCAATCCATAGAACCCTCTTGCCAGACTCTGATCTGTTTAATTGTCATTTTTTTCGCTGATCAAAGCCGTTTTATAGGTAGGCAGAAGCAAGGTGGCAATGTTATCAAAGCTGCCTATGTTGGGGTACTTCAAAGCTTTAAAGGCCCCTTTAATATTCCTGTAAGCATTGTCTAAGGTATTTTTCCCTCTGGTGGGGAAATCCACATACTGATTAAAAATAGGGTAGCACCTCTTTAACCTCAGCTCTGTTGAAATCACCTGCTATCACATGTGCAAATTCTGTGTTTCTGCTTTGTAGCTCATAGATAATATTATGGAGTTTATTTTGAGTTTCAGTGGCGTTAGCAGAAGTATGGTCCTCTCCAGAACTACGCCAAATAAGAGCTGAGAATAAACACCAAAGCCAAACAAGAGCTGAGAATAAACACCAAAGCAACATAAGAGCTGAGAATAAACACCAAAGCCAGATATGAGCTGAGAATAAACACTAAACGCCAAATAAGAGCTGAGAATAAACACCAAAGCCAAACAAGAGCTGAGAATAAACACCAAAGCCAAATAAGAGCTGAGAATAAACACCAAAGCCAGATATGAGATGGTAATAAACACCAAAGCCAAATAAGAGCTGAGAATAAACACCAAAGCCAAATAAGAGCTGAGAATAAACACCAAAGCCAAATAAGAGCTGAGAATAAACACCAAAGCCAAATATGAGATGGTAATAAATACCAAAGCCAAATAAGAGCTGAGAATAAACACCAAAGCCAAATAAGAGCTGAGAATAAACACCAAAGCCAAATAAGAGCTGAGAATAAACACCAAAGCCAAATAAGAGCTGAGAATAAACACCAAAGCCAAATAAGAGCTGAGAATAAACACCAAAGCCAAATAAGAGCTGAGAATAAACACCAAAGCCAGATATGAGATGGTAATAAACACCAAAGCCAAATAAGAGCTGAGAATAAACACCAAAACCAAATAAGAGCTGAGAATAAACACCAAAGCCAAATATGAGATGGTAATAAACACCAAAGCCAAATAAGAGCTGAGAATAAACACCAAAGCCAAATAAGAGCTGAGAATAAACACCAAAGCCAAATAAGAGCTGAGAATAAACACCAAAGCCAAATACTAGATGGCAATAAATGTCGAAGCCAAATACAAGATGGTAATAAAGCCAAATACAAGATGGTATTAAAGCCAAATACAAGATGGTAATAAAGCCAAAGACAAGATGGAACTAACATTGATAATGAGGACTGCAGTTTGGCTTGTCTTATAGATCACTGACTTGATGTTCATGAGCTGAGATATATTACTGTAAATAGTTTAGATATCATTCAGGGCAACCCATAATTGTTTAAAGTGTTGGTTGGTGCTCTTGTAATTTATTTTTTTATTTTTTGGTTCCCCTACATAATCCTGATGGCATTGCTACCCTGTGCCTGATATCCCTGCTGGGTCTACCAGTTTCTGCTAAACACCCAACTAGCTCCATACCTTACCTGTGCTCACTATATAAGGTATGAGGGCTACTCCCCTCATTGGACCATGCTGCCCTTAGGAAACATCATCAGTGAGCTCCCTTCTTCCCTGCCAGAGCCTCTGAAGCCGGAGACACTAATCAAATTCATGTCATCTAGGATGTTGTTAGGACTTTATCCTTCCACATCACTATCCTGGCATTACTCTTGTTTATTATTTGATAAAAAATATAAACATACAAAATACATTTGGAATATTCGGTAAGATCTATAGAACTAAGTAGTAATAAGGAATGTGGAGCTTACCTGCATTTTTTAAGCAAATAGATATATTTACTATGGACAGAAGTTTTAGTCATAGTTTTATATTCTTATGCAAGACAAAAAAGTGATTTTTCTTGCTGTAATGTATGAATGGCATGAATGCATTACATATGCATTCAATGAATTGTGCTAATTAAAAATGTAGTTTTTGGTTCGGAACATGTGCACAAATGGTACAACTCTGACAGCACATTATCAGTCCAGGTAGAACATTTTCTATCCAGGAATAATGAGGTTTGACTTGCATAGATCCACCACATTTGTACCTGTTTTCAGCAGCAGTAGCAGGATAGCCACACTGGTGTCCTTGTTTTCTGTGGGCTACAGTATGAGCATTGCACTGCATTGTGGGTACATCTCTACAGTGGTGTCCATCAAGGTACCTGGCATGCATGAGCAAATGTAAGTCATAGACTGGAATGGCATGGCACAGCCATCATGATTTCCTGGTCTACCTTTTCTGTGACTTGTTGGGTGACATGGCTAAAGACCTGCTTTGCATGCTTCTGTTCACTTTTCATTTTTGCTACCGTGATGACCACCACTGGGGGCATGATGCCTGGTATGTGCTGTGTGACTTTGCTGTAAGGTGGTCATGTGATGATGACCACCACTGGGAACATGATGCCTGGTATGTGCTGTGTGACTTTGCTGTAAGGTGGTCATGTGATGATGGCCACCACTGGGGACATGATGCCTGGTATGTGCTGTGTGACTTTGCTGTAAGGTGGTCATGTAGGGTGTCAGAGCTCTGCATCCCCAGGTCTGGTTATTATTCATCATGCACACCCAGTAATGGTGGTCACTTGTGGCCAGTTCAAGGTGTAATAGATATCCACACACCAGAAGCTTTCACCTGTTCCTCTAGCTGGATACAATAGTATACTTTCTGGTGACCTGCCTGGAGCATATCTTCACTAGTGCCCACTATAGGCTGTGGCATATGGGCAGGCCAGCTGCATTTCACTACAACTGTACCAATGCTTTCCTAGGGGAATTTAAATGCTGCACTGTGTTCAGTTCCTGGGTGATGGTGTGATGCACTAACAAGTGCTGGTTCCTTGGGATGTCTACTGCCTCTACCTTGTCACTGCCGTAATCTCTATACATATTTGCACAGATGCTGTATACATGCTTACATACTGCTCACTGCCTATCCTGTGGTTGTACATATAGTGGCCATTGGTGGACTTTTCAGTCTTATTACATTTGGGAGAGCCTGGAGGACATCCACTCAGGCACAAGTCCCTGGGACAAGTTGCAGTGATTGGCTTCTTTTGGACATGCTGAGTTATCCCTTCATGTGGTGTTCTGTTCCCTTGGTCACCTCATTTACCAGAAACCAAAACTGATAATATGATGCTGCAGTTAAGTGCATGGTAGTGATGCAACCATATTCAAAGAATGCACTTCATTTAAAGAACTGATAAAAGATGAACCTGGCCATTGAAAACTATAATTCTTTAAGCTTGGAAATTTACTTTCCTCTACTGGTTATACCAAAAATGACTCTGCTTTCATGTCTTAGCAGACATACCTCATTAAAAACAGATGATATGATTGATATGATTTTTTGATTTTTTTTTTTTAGCTTATTTTAAGCCCTTTTTTTCCCAAAACGGAAATACAATGTCTTCTATTTAAATCATGAGCCATCCAAGTCTGAACATACTGTGGATTCAGGCTATTTGGCAACATCAAACTGACTATATATATATATATATATATATATATATATATATATATATATATATATATATAGATAAATATAGGCTTACTGTCAAAATTGTGAAGGCTCAAGTGCGAAAGTCATGTGGGCAAAAGGCAGTTTTCAGTGCCAAACTGGATTAATACGATTTCATAATAATGAAAGGAAAGCTTCATTTGTTATTTTGAGTTCAGCATTGTGAACGGAGATTGTGGTACAGTAAGTATCAGGGAACTTATCCCTTTCCTTACTGTAGTGCACTCTCGGAGTTGGTATATATAATTTGCAGGGGTTGTGGGGGGGCACAACCCCCCAATGGGGGGATGCAGAGGACTTGCCACCCTGCTAAAATATGAAGGGCATATGGGCTTTCAATACTGGATGTCCAGCATATCATATGTCAAACACCATGTTTACGACGTTCGACATATAGGCTAGATTTTGTTTTAAATTTTGGGATTTTAATTTGGTGTTTAGAGGCAAAAAAATTTTGCCTTTAACATTATAATAGTAAACTATATACATAGCTATCTATCCACCTTTCTTTCTCTCTCTCTCTATAAATATATATATATATATATATATACATACACACACACACCCACACTTACAGACATATACACATATATATATATATATATATATATATATATATGTATATATATATATATATATATATATATATATATATATATATATATATGTGTGTATGTATGCACACGCTTACATATAGGTGGAGTCAAAGCTGAAGGGCATGCTGAAATGCCCATTTAGACAGAAAACAAATACTTGTTATGTATTGTTTTCAACCACAGTTTAGTAGGAATGTGACCAAGCATTTGGTCATGGATACCAGGACTCCCAAATGGTGGTTTAAACTTGGGATTCTAAAGAAACATCTGGTTCATAAGTTCATAAGTGTTTACTCGGCTAATGACCACAAGGGCCTTTTTAAGCTTAGCCATGCATCCCAAATCTCAGACAAGTTCTGATACCCTTGGTAGGTGTAAGCAGGGGATTGGGAAATGAAACACTAACAATCAGGGGACTGGGAGATGTATCATTTACAGGTTGCCTGTCTGCATTAGAGACATAAGTACTAAACTAGGGATGAATTTCCTGTTCTCCATCCAATTGTCCAAGTTGCACCCGAATTGGGTTGAGAAGGAACTCTACTTCACATGGATGGGCAGCCTGTTCCGTAGATGGGGTATCCCTGGAACACATACCTGTCTCTCCAGCAGGTCCTATTCATATCACAGGCAAGGTTTAAGTCTTTAGACAGAGACAGTGACATTGAGGATTAAATGTCTAAGAACTCTTTTCATTTGTGTAGGAAACAATGTGTAGATGTGTATGGGGAGGACAATCAGACTTAAAGAAGAGGAATGTTCAGGCCAGACAGGCTGAGATAGTAAACCTGGGAAAATCTTCCACATACCTGTGCAGTCAGTGCATATCTAGACCATAGGAGGGGGACAGGGAATCAGGTGTTTTGAAAGTTCAAATAATTGACTGTTGAATGTTTGTCACATTTTACTCTAGGGCTGTGCAAAACAATGTAAAAAAAAAGTGGACACTGAAGAAGGCCTATGAAGGGTAACCAAAAGTTATAGGAATGTTCAGATGGGTCAGGAAGAATAAGGAAGGAAAATGCATTAAAAATTTCCTTGCCAACATTTAATGATCCTACAGTCATTTGTAAAATACATGTGTATATTTGGCTTTTTGGCCTTGTAAAGAAGAGAGCTACAAAGAGATTAATGTGAAACTGAACAAACATTAGGAAATTTGCAACTCAAAGACATTCCAAGTGAACAGAGCATTATACTTTGCTCAGATAAAAACAAAACACATTTCAGAACACTCTGTCCCTGTTCCATACCACTGAACCAGTGATTACTTGGCTATGACCTCACTATGTTCTCTGTACACTCCGCAGCTATTTGTACTATTTTTTTTCCCAAACAACACACCTGGGAAAAAGTACCATAGTAATCACAATGTCATACATTACCCAAACATAATCTTTTAAGAATTTGTAATGCAAAAGTGGAAAATAACCTTAAATATAAAACAAGTAAAAATCATTGTACTGATTTTTTAGCTGTAGATCATAGTACGAGATAAATCCAAAGTAGGCTTACCCACTTTATATCTGCAGTTAATAATAAAGATAATTATCACCAAATGTCTGTTTATCCAGAATGATAAATATCCTTACTAGTGACAACTGTTATTGTTTACACTATATTTTGTATTATTTTAAATGAATATGTTGTACAATTCTGTTCTGTTGAAAGGGTTAAGCAAACAAGCTTGGCTGATTAACTTTGTGCCACACGTGTTTATCCAAATGTAACATATCAGTGAAGTTAACTCAGTGGTACTGATAGACTGGTGTCTCGGCTGTATTTTTCTTAAGTTGTTTCTTTTATTTTAAGTGATAGATTAAAATGAAGAATTGTAAATGTAGATACTCAGAAGGCATATGTACTATTAAATATTTTGAAAAATGGCCTTTTGGAACTTGTAGAGTTATAATGGTAGTGACATCACTTTTAGTTTTCAACTTAGCTGAACAGATATTTTCATGGACTAACAGAAGTTTTTGACCATATTAAGAAAAAAAAACACTCCAGTTAATCAAGTGACCTATTTGCAAGGCAATTTTAAGAAGCTATGTATAATATCTCGCAATCGTTTTCACAAGATATGAACAAAACAACCTTTTCAGAAGACTGTTTGTACTTTGGTTGCTAATCTTGTCCACATGTATTTCTTCCACAAATGCTTCCATGAAGGCAGAAAAAAAAGTATCACTCCGGCAAGCAAATAATCACAGCCTTATAATCCAGTCACAGTGAAGCTTTATGCACTGAATCTGAGGGAAATAAACTATAATTAAACATTCCTTTCTGCAGAGTTATGCAGCTGATGTGGTTGCAGGAAGGGCTGTGATAACGAACATCTAGAAACACTGTTTCCTTTGTTCTACAATTAAATACATCAGCTTTTTACGCCAGCCAACAATGAAGTGATAAACACTCAAACAGCACAAAAAGCTACTGATCTAAATCTAAATAATGCCCACTGATTATAAAACAGAGTGTGCTGATTGTTTCTAATACTCAGAGATACCTATCATAAGTTGAATTAAAATTTGCTTAATTTGGAAATGTTAATTGATGTTTTAAATGTATTTATTTAATGTTGGGTTTGACAGAGTTGTAGAGTTTATTACACTGTTAATAATGCCGACCCAAAACGTTCAGCAGCATATATGTCAATAGAGCACTACATATACGTAGGTCAAATCCTATATGCATATAAAGTAGAAAAACATCATTTTACATCCCCATTCCCTATGTGAATTATGTATACTAATTCCTGGTGAAAGGGCATATTCCACAATCTCAGAGATTGTTGCTCTCACACACCTGTTGACTGTCTGCTTTTCTACCAAAATGTGTTGACAAAACAAATGTCAACATTTGTAAGTTTTGATGACTTTTGCCAGATCGATATTTATATATGGAGTCAAACTACTTTGACTGACCAAAATAACACTTCACCAACTCCTAGTTTGTGGACTCCACTTCACCAGAATGGTTTTAAACCAAAAGTACAGACTGCTGAAATCATTTCTCTGTGAAAGTAGCTACTTGGCCACCAAGGAAGAAACCTCAGCGGACCAAAACTAAACTTACCCAAGTGGGGAGCTTTGCCCCCCACACCCTCCATGGGGTGCTTCACCCCCACCCTATCCTACTTAAATACACCAACTCTAAGATCGCACTACATTGTAGAAAGGGCAAAGTTCATCCTGCTGGTGAAATTGGTTCCTTTCCTGGTATTCCATGCTTTCAGTTTAAAGCCATTTTGTTGAAGTGGAGTCGGTCATCTAGGAATCCGTGAAGTGTTATTTCAGTGAGTCAAAGTAGACCATATATATCTATATATATATATATATATATATATATATATATATATATATATATATATATACATACATATCCATCTATCCACAACTCCTTTTTCCTATTTTTGCACATGGGGTCAGGGTGTCACTTCAACAGTGACAATCATCTATAGCCAATGATTACACTGCCAGGTGGCTATCCTTGTCAAAGCAAACCCATATACATGCATAGATAGATAGATAGACAGACAGACAGACAGACAGACAGACAGATAGATAGATAGATAGATAGATAGATAGATAGATAGATAGATAGATAGATAGATAGATAGATAGGTAGGTAGGTACAGGTATAGATATACACATAGGTAGATAGATATGAAAAATAAAAGAAACATTGGAGATATCCATTTCATTAAAGCACAAACTTATTTCACAAAGTAATGAACATTGTCATCTTTCACTTCATAGTAAAACAGATTTTGTCCCCTTAGCTTTTAATTTCAAAAGGAAAGACAATACCATCTGTTACTCTTTTCAGTCCCATACAGCCCCTCCTGCAAATGGTTTGTCAGAAAATGTTCATGTTATGAGCTCATTAAGTCTACATTTCTTGCTCACTACCATAAATAGCGCTACCAAGTCTAACTGCATGCGTTAGCCCCGACTTGGGTAATATAATCTTCACCTCCAGGTTCCCTCTTCTTAATGTTCTTCCAGGTGAGGAATTATCATCTTGATTTTTACGTCTCTGAGCTATATCATTTTGTCTTAGACTGTGGTAGAACTGCAGTAGTGAGAGTATTGTTTGTAGAATTGGTGCTTCAGTGCTTTTACGGCTGTTTATAATCCAGGTTTGCTACTGCAGGTGTACATTCTGCTTATCTTTTACCTCTTTAAAGTTGCATTCTAGTGCCTTTCTGTTCCCCTGTTCCTTGTGTCTGCCCCCTTACTCAATCTCTGAGACATAAAGCTAAATTTTCTGACATTCTAATCACCTGTGTTCTTGATCTGTAGCTTGCCTGCTTCTATCAAGTGAAATTTTCCTAACCCTCCCACCCTTCTTCCATTCTGGTTTTAAAAGGTTGTGTCTCTAGCCTTTGCCTTATAGTAATCTGACTTCTAAAGTAATTTCCTCCCATCTTTCATTTATTAATTTACTATTTGTTCACCAGATAAGTGGACTGATTTATTGACCCTTTTCAGACATGACCCAAGCTGATAGAGCAGAAAATACATCACATTATTTCAGTCAACAATATTATATACAAAATGAGTACACAGCAAAATTCAGAACATAGTAAGACTGAATACAGTTCGAGTAACATTAAAATATCCAGTTAGAGTGCATTGAAAAAAAAAGATGTACATAAAATACAGGGCAATTATAACTCCTATATAAATATGAATTATTAAATATTTGCATATAGGATGTCACATTAAGAGGCTGAGAAAAGTTTATTAAATACATTTTAGTATCCAAGATACGAGATGGAAAGTTATCAAATGAGTGTTACGGCAGCAGCTGCAGGAAATTCAGTAAAGGGATGCTCTTTAAGTGGATCTTTGCAGCTTTAAATGGTTTCTAGATTTTTGATGTCTGTAGGCAGGTGGTTCCGGGTAGCAGGTCCCAGTCAAGAGGAGGCTGCCTCACCTGCAGCACTTTTTAAAAGGAGGGAATACTAGAGTGGAACTGTTGTTGTGTGTACTTCTGAGTACATAAGTGTTGTTTTGTAAAGGCAGTATCACTGTTAAAGGGGGGCATTAAAAGTGTTTCAGCACATTGTAAACTAGAGGCACTGAAAGACATTTGGAATTTTTTATCAAAGTGCAATCGTGTATCTGGGGGTCTGCTAATCACTATTGTCTGCTGTGTAAACTATTTAAGTCCTTTTCCCACCAACTATTTTCCATAGATACATAAGACTGAGTGTCCATGACCTCTCATGCACTGCATCGTTGTAGCTCACAAAATAAACAGACATCATGGATAGTACCTTCCCAATTTCATCTCAGGAAATTGGTTGATATGGGTATTTTGAGGCAATGTTTCAATTTTCTAATGTTCACTGACAAACATTTTTCCTCAAAGCAACACATACAGTGGAGAGTGATGTATAAATTCAATGTTGCTGGAGCCAAAACTCTTGAATTCAAACTCTAATAACAACAATCTTGAAAGAAAAAATATGTACCCATACATGTACACATACAGCCACATCAAAATGGTGTAACACCTAACACTGCACATATTGTACAGCCACACCCAGTGGTGAAACATGCAACACTGCACATACAGCCAGATCCAGTGAAGTAACACCTAAAACTGCACATACAGCCACACCCAGTGGTGTAAATTCTAACCCTGCACATACAGCCACACCCAATGATGTAACACCGAACACCACACATGCAGCCACACCCTGTGATGTAACATCTAACACTGCACATACAGCCATACCCAGTGATGCAACATCTAACAATGCACATACAGCCACATCCAGTGATGTAACACCTAACACTGCACATGACGATACGCACTGTGGTGTAACACCAACACACCGGCTTACGTGACTTACAGCCACACCCAGTGGCATAACACCAAACACTGCAAATACAGCCACACACAGTGGTGTAATACCTAACCCTACACATACAGCCACACCCAGTAGTGTAACTCCTAACACTGCTCAAACAGCCGCAAACAGTGTTGTAACACCAAACCCTGCACATACAGCCACACCCAGTGGAGTAACACCCAACACTGCACATACAGCCACACCCAGTGGTGTAACACTAACCCTGCACATACAGCCACACCCAGTGGTAGAACACCTAACCCTGCACATACAGCTACACCCAGTGGTGTAACACCTAACACTGCACATACAGCCACGCCGAGTGGTGTAACACCTAACACTGCACATACAGCCACACCCAGTGGTCTAACACCTAACTCTGCACATACAGCAGCACCCAGTTGTGTAACACCTATTACTGCACATATAGCCAAACCTTGTGGTGTAGCACCTAACACCAAGCACACGGCCACACCCAGTGGTATAAAAACTAACACCACACATACAGCCACACCCAGTGGTGTAAGATCTAACCCGGCACATACAGCCACACACAGTTGTATAACACCTAATACTGCACATGCAGCCACACCCAGTGGTGTAACACCTAACACTACACATACAGCTAGACCCAGTGGTAGAACACCTAACCCTGCACATACAGCTACACCCAGTGGTCCTAACCCTGCACATACAGCCAGACCCAGTGGTGCAACACCTAACACTGCACATACAGCCACAGCCTGGTATGTATCACGTAATACCACACATACAGCCACGTGGACTAGTGAAACAACTAACATCACAAATACA
>NC_056726.1:1519844492-1519970231 GCF_019279795.1 Protopterus annectens | reverse complement strand
GTGTAACACCTAACACTAAACATACAGCCACACCCAGTGGTGTAACACCTAACCCTGCACATGCAGCCACACCCAGCAGTGTAACACCTAACACTGCACATAAAGCCACACCCAGTCTAACACTTAACCCTGCACATACAGCCAAACCTAGTAGTGTAACACCTAACACTGTACATGCAGCCACACCCAGTGGTATAACAACTAACTCTGCACATGCAGCCACTCCCAGTGGAGTAACACCTAACATTGCACACACAGCCATACACAGTGGTGAAACACCTAACCCTGCACATACAGCCACACTCAGTGGTGTAACACCTAACCATGCACAAACAGTAACACCAATTTGTGTACCACCTAACACTGCACATACAGCCACATTCAGTGGTGTAACACCTAATTATGCACATACAGCAATACCCAGGGATGTAACACCTAACACTGCATACAGCCACACCCAGTGGTGTAACAACTAACCCTACACATACAGCCACACCCAGTGGTGTAACACCTAACCCTGCACATACAGCCAAACCCAGTAGTGTAACACCTAACATTGCACATACAGCCATGCACAGTGGTGTAACACCTAACCCTGCACATACAGCAACACCAAATTAAGCAAACACCTAACACTGCACATGCAGCCACAACCAGTGGTGTAACACCTAACCATACATGAACAGCAACACCCAGTTGTGTAACGCCTAACACTGCACCTACAGCCAAACTAAGAGGTGTAACACCAAACTCTGTACATACAGCCACACCCAGGAGTGTAACACTTAACACTGCACATACGGTCACAGCCAGTGGTGTAACATCTAACACCACACATACAACAAAACTCAGTGATGTAACACCTAACACTGCACATGCAGCCACACCCAGTGGTTTAACACCTAACACCACACACACAGCCACATCCTGTGATGTACCACCTACCACGGCACATACAGCCACACCCAGTGGTGTAACACCTAACATTGCACACACATCCAGTGGTGTAACACCTAACATTGCACATACAGTCACAAACAGAGGTGTAACACCTAACACCACACATACAGCCACACCCAGTGGTGTAACACCTAACCCTGCACATACAGTCACACCCAGTGGTGTAACTATAGCCAGTGGTGTAACTTCTAACACTGCACATACAGCCACACCCAGTGGTGTAACACCTAACACTGCACATACAGCCACACCCAGTGGTGTAACACCTAACACGACACATGCAGCCACACCCAGTGGGATAACATCTAACACCAAACATGCAGCCACATCCAGTGCTGTAACCCGTAATGCTGAACATACAGCCTCACCCAGTGTTGTAACACCTAACCCTGCACATACAGCCACACCCAGTGGTAACACCTAACACTGCATGTACAGTCACACCCAGTGGTGTAACAACTAACACTGCACATGCAGCCATAGCCAGTGGTGCAACACCTAACACTGCACATACACCCACACCCAGTGGTGTAACACCTAACACTGCACATACAGCAAGACCCAGTGGTATAACAACTAACACCCCACATACAGCCACACCCAGTGGGGTAACACCTAACACCACACATACAGCCACATCCAGTGGTGTAACCCATAATGCTGCACATAAAGCCTCACCCAGTGTTGTAATAGCTAACCCTGCACATACAGCCATACCCAGTGGTGTAACACCTAACACTGCACATACAGCCACACCCAGTGGTGTAACACCTAATCCTGCACATGCAGCCACTCCCAGTGGAGTAACACCTAACATTGCACACACAGCCATACACAGTGGTTTAACACCTAACCCTGCACATACAGCAACAACCAGTTGTGTAACAACTAACACTGCACATACAGCCCCACCCAATGGTGTAACATCTAACCATGCACATACAGCCATACACAGTGGTGTAGCAACTAACCCTGCACATACAGCAACACCCAGTTGTGCAACACCGAACACTGCACATGCAGCCACACCCAGTAGTCTAATAACTAACCATACACAAACAGCAACACGCAGTTGGGAAACACCTAACACCTCACATACAGTCATGCTAAGTGGTGTAATAACCTAACTCTACACATACAGCCACACCCAGGGGTGTAACTCCTAACACTGCACATACAGCTACAGCCAGTGGTGTAACATCTAACACCACATATACAACACTCAGTGATGCAACATCTAGCACTGCACATACAGCCACACCCAGTGGAGTAAGATGTAACTCCGCACATACAGTCACACCCTGTGGTGTAACACGTAACACTGCACATGCAACCACATCCAGTGGTGTAACATCTGACACTGCACATACAGCCACATCCGGTGATGTAAAACCTAACACCACACATACAGCCACACCATGTGGTGTAACACCTACCACTACACATATAGCCACACCCAGTGGTGTAACATCTAGCACTGCACACACATCCAGTGGGTAACACCTAACATTGCACATATAGTCAAACCCAGTGGTATAACATCTAACACCACACATGCAGCAACACTCAGTGGTGTAACACCTAACACTGCACATACAGCCACACTCAGTGGGGTAACAGCTACCACTGCACATATAGCCACACCCAGTGATGAAACACCTAACATTGTACTTACAGCCACATCCAATGGAGTAACACATAACATTGTACTTACACCACATCCAGTAATGTAATACCTATGAGTGCACATACAATCACACCTAGTGGTGTAAACGCTAACAATGCACATACAGCAAAACCCAGTGATGTAACACCTAACATTGTACTTACAACCACACCCAGTGCTGTAACACCTAGCACCACACATGCAGCCACACTAGAGGTGTAACACCTAACCCTGCGCAAACAACCACACCCAGTGGAGTTACACCTAACACTGCAAATACAGACACAACCAGTGGTGTAACACCTAGCATTGTACTTACAGTCAACAACTAGTAGTGTAACACCTCCCACCGCACATACAGCCACACCCACCCATCTAACATTGCACACACAACCAGTGGTGTAACACCTGACATTGCACATATAGTAAAACCGACTGGTAAAAGTCCTAACACCACATATACAGTACACCACATGCAGTCACACCCAGTGGTGTAACAACTAGCACAGCACATATAGCTACATGTAGTGATGTAACACCTGACACTGCACAAAGAGCCACATCTTGTGATGTAACACCTAACACTGCACCTACAGCCACACTCAGTGATGTAAAACCTAACATTGTACTTGCAGCTACAACCGGTGGTGTAACACATAACACTGTACTAACATCCACACCCAGTGATGTAACACCTAAGAGTGCACATAAAGCAACACCCAGTGATGTGACACCAAACATTCTACTTACAGACACACCCAGTGGTGTAACACCTAACACCACACATGTGGCCACACCTAGAGGTGTAACACCTAACACTGCACATACAGCTGCACCCAGTGAAGTTACAGCTAATACTGCAAATACAGCCACAACCAGTGGTGTAACACTTAACATTGTACTTACAGCCACGCCCGGTAGTGGAACACCTAAAACCGCACATACAGCCACAGCCAGTGATGTATCACCTAACACTGCACATACAACAACACCCAATGGTGTAACAGCTAACACTACACATACAGCCACAACCAGTGGTGTAACACCTAACCCAGCACATGCAGCCACATACAGTGGTGTAACACCTAACACCACACATATAGCCACACCCTGTGGTGTAACACCTAACACTGGACACACACACACACCAAGTGGTGTAACACCTAACACTGCACATACAGCCACACCCTGTGGTTTAACATCTAACACTGCACATACAGCCACAACCAGTAGTGTAACAACACCACACATACAGCCACACCCAGTGGTGAAACATCTAACAACTGCACATACAGCCATGCCCAGTGGTGTAACACCTGACACTGCACATACAGCCACATCCAGTGATGTAACACCTAACACCACACATGCAGCACCACCCAGTGGTGTAACAACTAGCACTGCACATACAGGCACACTCAGTGGTGTAATAACTAATACTGAACAAGAAGCCACATCAAATGGTGTAACACATAACACTGCACATACAGTCAGATCCAGTGGTATAACACCTAACACCACACATACAGCCGTACCCAATTGGGTAATACCTAACACTATACATACAACCACACCCGGTGGTGTAACACCTAACATTTTACATACAGCCACACCCAATGATGTAACACCTAACAGTGCACATAGAGCTACACCCAGTGGTGTAACACCTAACTCTGCACATACAGCCACAGCCAGTGGTGTAACACCTAACACTCCACATACAGTCACACCCAGTGGTGTAACACCTAACACAGCACATATAGCCACACCCAGTGGTGTAACACATGCACTGCAGATAAAGCCACATCCGCTGATGTAACACCTAAACCACACATACAGCCACACTCTGTGGAGTAACACCTAGCACTGTACATACAGCCACAGCCAGTGGTGTAACATCTAACACTACACATACAACACTCAGTGATGTAACACCTAACACAGCAGATACAGCCACACCCAGTGGAGTAAGACCTAACTCCATACATAGAGCCAAACCCTGTAGTGTAACACCTACCACTGCACATGCAGCCACATCCAGTGGTGTAACACCTAACACTGCACATACAGTCACACCCAGTGGTGTAACATCTATCACAGCACATATAGCCACACCCAGTGTTGTAATACCTGACACTGCACATACAGCCACATCCGGTGATGTAACACCTAACACCACATATACAGCCACATCCTGTGGTGTAACACTACCTGCCACTGCAAATACAGCAACATCCAGTGGTGTAACATCTGACATTGCACACACATCCAGTGGTGTAAAACCTCACATTGCACATGTAGTAAAACCCAGTGGAAAAACACCTAACACCACATATACAGTGCGCCACAGGTGTAACACCTTACACTACACATGCATTCACACCCAGTGGTGTAACTACTAGCACAGCACATATAGCTAAAATTAGTGGTGTAACACCTCACACTTCACATACAGCCACATCTTGTGATGAAACACCTAACACCACACATACAGCAGCATGCAGTGGTGTAACACCTAACACTGCATATACAGCCACACTGAGTGCAATAATACCTAACATTGCACATACAGCCACACCAAGTGATGTAACACTAACATTGTACTTACAGCTATATCCAGTGGTGTAACACATAACATTGTACTTACAACCACGCCCAGTAGTCCAACATTTAAAACTGCACATACAGCCACAGCCAGTGGTGTGACACCTAACCCTGCACATACAGCCACAGCCAGTGATGTAACACCTAACACTGCACATACAGCCACAACCAATGGTGTAACACCTAACACTACACATACAGTCACAACCAGTGGTGTAACACCTAACCCTGCACTTACAGCTACATGCAGTGGTGTAACACCTAACACCACACATATAGCCACACCCTGTGGTGTAACACCTAACAGTGCACACACAAACACACTAAGTTGTGTAACACCTAACACTGCACATACAGCCACACCCTGTGGTTTAACATCTAACACTGCACATACAGCCACACCCACTAGTGTAACAACTAACACCAAACATACAGCCACACCCATTGGTGTAACATCTAACAACTGCACATACATCCATGCCCAGTGGTGTAACACCTGACACTGCACATACAGCCACATCCATCACTGCACATACAGTAACACCACACATGCAGCACCACCCAGTGGTGTAACAACTAGCACTGCACATACAGGCACTCTCAATGGTGTAACAACTAATACTGAACAAGCAGCCACACCCAATGGTGAATCACCTAAAACTGCACATACAGTCACATTCAGTAGTGTAACACTTAGCACCAAACAGCCGCACCCATGCACATGCAGCCACACACTGTGCTTTAACATCTAACACTGCACATACAGCCACAACCGGTGGTGTAACACCTAACATTTTACTTACAGCCACAACCGGTGGTGTAACACCTAACACCACACATGCAGCCATACCTTGTGGTATAACACCTAACCCTGCAGATAAAGCCACACCCAGTGGTGTAACAACTAATAATACACATACAGCCACAACCAGTGGTGTCACACCTAACCCTGCACATACAGCCACATGCTGTGGTGTAACACCTATCACCACACATACAGCCACACTCAGTGGTGTAACACCTTACACTGCACACACAACCACACCCAGTGGTGTAACACCGAACACTGCACATGCAGCAACACACTGTGCTTTAAAATCTAACACTGCACATATAGCCACACCCAATGGTGTAACACCTAACACCACACATACAGCCACACCCAGTGGTGTAACACCTAATAATACACATACAGCCACAACCAGTGGTGTCACATCTAACCCTGCACATACAGCCACATGCAGTGGTGTAACACCTAACACCAGACATACAGCCACAGCCAGTGATGTAACACCTAACACTGCACATACAGCCACTGTCAGTGGTGTAATACCTAACAGCGCACATGCAGCCACATCCAGTGGTGTAACACCTAACACTGCACATACAGTCACACCCACTGGTGTAACACCTGAAACTGCATATACAGCCACACCGAGTGGTGAACCACCTAACATTGTACTCACAGCCACACCCAGTGGTGTAATACCTGACACTGTACTTCAAACCACACCCAGTGGTGTAACACCTAATACTGCACATACAGCCACACCCAGTGGTGTAACACCTAACATTGCACATACAGCCATACACATTGGTGTAACACTTAACCCTGCACATACTGCCCCACCCAGTGGTGTAATACCTAACCATGCACAAACAGCAACATCCAGTTGTGTAACACCTAATACTGCACATACAGTCACACTCAGTGGTGCAACATCTAACTCTGCACATACAGCCACACCCAGGGGTGTAACATCTGACATTGCACACACATACAGTGGTGTAACACCTGACATTGTATATATAGTAAAATCCAGTGGTAAAACACCTAACACCATGTATACAGTACACCACATAGTGTAACACCTTGCACTACACATGCAGTCACACCCAGTGGTGTAACAACTAGCACAGCAAATATAGCTACATGTAGTGGTGTAACACCTGACACTTCACATACAGCCACACCCAGTGAAGTTACAGCTAACACTGCAAATGCAGCCAGAACCAGTGGTGTAACACCTAACATTGTACTTACAGCCACACCCAGTAGTGTAACACCTGAAACCGCACATACAGCCATAACCAGTGGTGTGACCCCTAACCCTGCATAAACAGCCACAGCCATTAATGTAACACCTACCACTGCACATATAGTGATACCCAATGATGTAACACCTAACACTACACATACAGCCACAACCAGTGGTGTAACACCGAATCCAGCACATACAGCCACATACAATGGTGTAACACCTAACACCACACATATAGCCACACCCTGTGGTGTAACACCTAACACTGGACACACAAACACACCAAGTGGTGTAACACTTCACACTGCACATACAGCCCCACCCTGTGGTTTAACATCTAACTCTGCACATACAGCCACACCCAGTAGTGTAACAACTAACAACGCACATACAGCCAGGTTGAAACATCTAACAATTGTACATACAGCCATGCCCAGCGGTGTAACACCTGACACTGCACATACAGCCATATCCAGTGATGTAACACCTAACACCACACATGCCGCACCACCCAGTGGTGTAACAGCTAGCACTGCACATACAGGCACACACAGTGGTGTAACAACTAATACTGAACAAGCAGCCACATCCAATGGTGTAACACCTAACACTGCACATACAGTCACATCCAGTGGTGTAAAACCTAACACCACACATACAGCCACACCCAGTTGGGTAATACCTAACACTATACAAACAGACACACCCGGTGGTGTAACACCTAACATTTTACTTACAGCCACACCCAGTGGTGTAACATCTAACATTGTGCTTAAAGCCACAGCCAATTGTGTAACACCCAACAGTGCACATACAGCCACAGCCAATGGTGTAACACCTAGCACTGCTCATACAGTCACACCCAGTGGTGTAACACCTAACTCAGCACATATAGGTTCATAGGTTCATAGGTTCATACTAGGCTATCTGCCCAAGGGCATTTATAAGCCTAGCCCATAGTTATGTGGCTTTCGCCACCCCTGTAGTTTGAATAAAAACTATGCCTATCATTTTTCTGTGCCTCTGTCAAGCAGTGACACTGAAGTAATCCCTGGGGTATATCTGCGATCTCCCATCCATTGGTCAAGATTCCTCTTGAACAAGGCCAGCGAGGTGCTCTTCCTCACATGTACCGGGATTTTGTTCCACAGCATAGGGAGTCTCTGGGTGATGAATCTGTCCCTCCAGCATGTTCTATTTATAACCGTGTCAAGGTTTAAGTCTCCCGCCCTTGTGGTTCTGAGGGATCTAGATTTTTGAGGTGAAGCATATTCATCAAATCTGGGTTTGACATGGCCTTATATGTCAGGCACAGGTCACCTCTGAGCAAGCGGTATGAGACTGAATAGAGCTGGAGTTCTTTCAGTCGGGCAGCATAAGACATATTTTTGAGACCCTTTATCCTTTTGGTGAGGAACTTTTGGGGCCTTTCAAGCTGCAGCAGGTGTCTGGTCAGATACATTCCGAATGGGGCATTGTACTCAATCATAGGTCTAATGAGTGATGAGTACAGGGGGACGATGACCTCCCTTGATCTAGATGTGAATCCCTTCATGATCAGGTGGGCGATATAGAAGGTTTTCCTAACTACTTTAGCAACATGAGTGTCACCCAGTGGTGTAACACCTGCACTGCACATAAAACCACATCCGCTGATGTAACACCTAAAACCACACATACAGCCCCACCCTGTGGTGTAAAACCTACCACTGCACATACAGCCACACCCAGTGGTGTAACATCGAACACCAGACATACAACACTCAGTGATGTAACACCTAACCCTGCACGTACAGCCACACCCAGTGGAGTAAGACCTAACTCCACATATAGAGCCAAACCCTGTAGTGTAACACCTACCAATGCACAGGCAGCCACATCCAGTGGTGTAACACCTAACACTGCACATACAGCCACGCCCTGTGGATTAACATCTAACACTGCACATACAGCCACACCCAGAAGTGTAACAACTAACAACACACATACAGCCACACCCAGTGGTGAAACATCTAACAACTGCACATACAGCCATGCCCAGTGGTGTAACACCTGAAACTGCACATAGAGCCACATCCAGTGATGTAAAACCTAACACCACACATGCAGCACCACCCAGTGGTGTAACAACTAGCACAGCACATATAGCTACACGTAGTGGTGTAACACCTGACACTTCACATACAGCCACATCTTGTGATGTAACACCTAATACCACACATACAGCAACAAGCAGTGGTGTAACACCTAACACTGCATATACGGCTACACTCAGTGCAGTAACACCTAACATTGCACATGCATCCACACCCAGTGATGTAACACTAACATTGTACTTACAGCCACACTCAGTGGTGTAACACCTAACACCACACATGTGGCCACACCTAGAGGTGTAACTCCTAACACTGCACATACAGCCACACCCGGTAAAGTTACAGCTAACACTGCAAATACAGCCGCAACCAGTGGTGTAACACATAACATTGAACTTACAGCCACTCCCAGTAGTGTAACACCTAAAACTGCACATACAGCCACAGCCAGTGGTGTGACACCTAACCCTACACATACAGCCACAGCCAGTGATGTAACACCTAACACTGCACATGCAGCCACACCCAATGGTGTAACACCTAACACTACACATACAGTCACAACCAGTGGTGTAACACCTAACCCTGCACTTACAGCCACATGCAGTGGTGTAACACCTAACACCACACATATAGCCACACCCTGTGGTGTAACACCTAACACTGCACACACAAACACACCAAGTGGTGTAACACTTAACACTGCAAATACAGCCATATCCTGTGGTTTAACATCTAGCACTACACATACAGCCACACCCAGTAGTGTAACAACTAACACCACACATACAGCCACACCCAGTGGTGTAACATCTAACAACTGCACATGCAGCCATGCCCAGTGGTGTAACACCAGACACTGGACATACAGCCACATCCAGTGATGTAATACATAACACCACACATGCAGCACCACCCAGTGGTGTAACAACTAGCACTGCACATACAGGCACACTCTGTGGTGTAACAACTAATACAGAACAAGCAGCCACATCCAATGGTGTAACACCTAACACTGCAAATACAGTCACATCCAGTGGTGTAACCCCTAACACCACACATACAGCTGCATCCAGTTGGGTAATACCTAACACTATACATACAGCTACATCCGGTAGTGTAACACCTAACATTTTACTTACAGCCACACCCAGTGGTGTAACACCTAACATTGTACTTACAGCCACAGCCAGTGATGTAACACCTAACAGTGCACATACAGCTACACCCAGTGGTGTAACACCTAAGACTGTACATACAGCCAGAGCCAGTGGTGTAACACCTAACACTGCACATACAGTCACACCCAGTGGTGTAACACCTAACACAGCACATATAGCCACACCCAGTGTTGCAACACCTGCACTGCACATAAAGCCACATCCGCTGATGTAACACCGAAAACCACACATACAGCCACACCCTGGGAGTAACACCTAGCACTGCACATACAGCCACAGCCAGTGGTGTAATATCTAACACAACAAATAAAACACTCAGTGATGTAACACCTAACCCTGCATGTACAGCCACACCCAGTGGAGTAAGACCTAACTCCACACATAGAGCCAAACCCTGTAGTGTAACACCTACAACTGCACATGCAGCCACATCCAGTGGTGTAACACCTAACACTGCACATACAGTCACACCCAGTGGTGTAACATCTATCACAGCACATATAGCCACACCCAGTGTTGTAATACCTGACACTGCACATACAGCCACATCCGGTGATGTAACACCTAACACCACATATACAGCCACACCTTGTGGTGTAACACCTGCCACTGCACATACAGCCACACCCAGTGGTGTAACATCTGACATTGCACATATAGTAAAACCCATTGGTAAAACACCTAACACCACATATACAGTACACCACATGATGTAACACCTTACACTACACATGCAGTCACACCCAGTGGTGTAACAACTAGCACAGCACATATAGCTACACGTAGTGGTGTAACACCTGACACTTCACATACAGCCACATCTTGTGATGTAACACCTAACACCACACATACAGCAACACGCAGTGGTGTAACACCTAACACTGCATATACAGCCACACTCAGTGCAGTAACACCTAACATTGCACATGCAGCCACACCCAGTGATGTAACACTAACATTGTACTTACAGCTACATCCAGTGGTGTAACACATAACATTGTACTAACAGCCACACCCAGTGATGTAACACCTAAGAGTGCACATACAGCAACACCCAGTGATGTGACACCAAACATTCTACTTACAGCCACACCCAGTGGTGTAACACCTAACACCACACATGTGGCCACACCTAGAGGTGTAACACCTAACACTGCACATACAGCCACACCCGGTGAAGTTACAGCTAACACTGCAAATACAGCCGCAACCAGTGGTGTAACACCTAACATTGTACTTACAGCCATGCCCAGTAGTGTAACACCTAAAACACCATATACAGACACACCCAATGGTGTAACACCTAACACTACACATATACTCACAACCAGTGGTGTAACATCTAACCCTGCACTTACAGCCACACGCAGTGGTGTAACACCTACCACCACACACATAGCCACACCCTGTGGTGTAACACCTAACACTGCACACACAAACACACCAAGTGGTGTAACACCTAACACTGCATATACAGCCACATGCTGTGGTTTAACATCTAGCACTGCACATACAGCCACACCTAGTAGTGTAACAACTAACACCACACATACAGCCCCACAAAGTGGTGTAACATCTAACAACTGCACATACAGCCATGCCCAGTGGTGTAACACCCGGCACTGCACATACAGCCACATCCAGTGATGTAACACATAACACCACACATGCAGCACCACACAGTGGTGTAACAACTAGCACTGCACATACAGGCACTCTCAGTGGTGTAACAACTAATACTGAACAAGCAGCCACATCCAATGGTTTAACACCTAAAACTGCACATAAAGTCACATCCAGTGGTGTAACACCTAACACCACACAAACAGCCACGCGCAGTTGGGTAACACCTAACCCTATACATGCAGCCACACCCGGTGGGGTAACACCTAACATTTTACTTACAGCGACACCCAGTGGTGTAACACCTAACACTGCACATACAGCCACACACAGTGGTGTAACACCTAATATTGTACTTACAGCCACACCCAGTGGTGTAACACCTAACATTGTACTTACAGCCACACCCATTGGTGTAACAACTAACATTGTACTTACAGTCACATCCAGTAGTGTACCACTTAACACTGCACATACAACCACACACAGTGACGTAAAACATAAAATTTTACTTACAGCCTTACCCAGGGGTGCAACACCTAACTACTCACATGCAGTCATACCTAGTGTTGTAACACCTAACCCTGCTCATACAGCCACACACAGTGGTGTAACACCTAACACTGCACATACAGCCACAACCAGAGGTGTAACACCTAACATTGTACTTACAGCCACACCCACTGGTGTAACATCTAACACCCCACATAAAGCCACACCCACTGGTGTAATACCAAACACTACACATACAGCCACACCCTGTGGTTTAACATCTAACACTGCACAAACAGCCACACCCAGTGGTGTAACACCTAACAGTGCACATACAGCCACACCCAGTGATGTAACACTTAACATTGTACTTACAGCCACACCCAGTGGTGTAACACATAACACCACATGCAGCCACACCTTGTGGTGTAACACCTAACCCTGCAGATAAAGCCACGCCCAGTGGTGCAACACCTAGTAATATGCATAAAGCCACAACCAGTGGTGTCACACCTAACCCTGCACATACAGCCACATGCAGTGGTGTAACACCTAACACCACACATACAGCCACACTCAGTGGTGTAACACCTTACACTGCACACACAACCACACCCAGTGGTGTAACACCGAACACTGCACATGCAGCCACATATTGTGCTTTAACATCTAACACTGCACATACAGCCACACCCCATGGTCTAACACCACACATACAGCCACACCCAGTGTTGTAACACCTGACACACCACATACAGGCAAATCCAGTGATGTGGCACCTAACACCAGACATACAGCCACATCCAGTGGTGTAACACCTAACACTGCACATACAGCCACTCTCAGTGGTGTAATACCTAACAGCACACATGCAGCCACAACCAGTGGTATAACACCTAACACTGCACATACAGTCACACCCAGTGGTGTAACACCTCAAACTAAACATACAGCCACACCGAGTGGTGTACCACCTAACATTGTACTTACAGCCACACCCAGTGGTGTAACACCTAACATTGCACATACAGCCATACACATTGGTGTAACACCTAACGCTGCACATACAGCCCCACCCAGTGGTGTAACACCTAACCATGCACAAACAGCAACACCCAGTTGTGTAACACCTAATACTGCACATACAGTCACACTCAGTGGTGTAACACGTAACTCTGCACATACAGCCACACCCAGGGGTGTAACATCTGACATTGCACACACATCCAGTGGTGTAACACCTGACATTGCACATATAGTAAAACCCAGTGGTAAAACACCTAACACCACATATACAGTACACCACATGGTGTAACACCTTACATTACACATGCAGTCACACCCAGTGGAGTAACAATTAGCACAGGACATATAACTACACATAGTGGTGTAACACCTGACACTGCACATACAGCCACATCTTGTGATGTAACACCTAACACCACACATACAGCAACACGCAGTGGTGTAACACCTAACACTGCATATACAGCCACACTCAGTGCAGTAACACCTAACATTGCACATACAGCCACACCCAGTGATGTAACACTAACATTGTACTTACAGCTACATCCAGTGGTGTAACACATAACATGTGGCCACACCTAGAGGTGTAACACCTGACACTGCACATACAGTCACACCCGGTGAAGTTACAGCTAACACTGCAAATACAGCTGCAACCAGTGGTGTAACACCTAACATTGTACTTACAGCCTCGCCCAGTAGTGTAAAACCTAAAACCGCACATACAGCCACAGCCAGTGGTGTGACACCTAACCCTGCACATACAGCCACAGCCAGTGGTGTAACACCTAACCCTGCACTTACAGCCACATGCTGTGGTGTAACACCAAACACCACACATACAGCCACACCCTGTGGTGTAACACCTAACACTGCATACACAAACACACCAAGTTGTATAACACCTATCACTGCACATACAGCCACACCCTGTGGTTTAACATCAGACACTGCACATACAACCACACCCAGTAGTGTAACAACTAACAGCACACATACAGCCACACCCAGTGGTGTAACATCTAACAACTGCACATACAGCCATGCCCAGTGGTGTAACACCTGACACTGCACACACAGCCACAGCCAATAGTGTAACAACAAACACAACACATGCAGCACCACCCAGTGGTGCAACAATTAGCACTGAACATACAGGCACTCTCAGTGGTGTAACAACTAATACTGAACAAGCAGCCACATCCAATGGTGTAACACCTAAAACTGCACATACAGTCACATCCAGTGGTGTAACACCTAACACCACACAAACAGCCGCACCCAGTTGGGTAACACCTAACACTACACATACAGCCACACCCGGTGGTGTAACACCTAACATTTTACTTACAGCCACACCCAGTGGTGTAACACCTAACAGTGCACATACAGCCACAACCAGTGGTGTAACACCTAACACTGCACATACAGCCACACCCAGTGATGTAACATCTAACATTGTACTTACAGCAACAACAAGTGGTGTAACACCAAACATTGTACTTACAGTCACACCCAGTGGTGTAACACCTAACCATACACAAACAGCAACACCCAGTTGTGTAACACCTAACACTGCACATACAGTCACACTCAGTGGTGTAACACCAAACTCTGCACATACAGCCACACCCAGGGGTGTAACACCTAACACCACACATACAGCCACACCCTGTGGTGTAACACCTAACTCTGCACATACAGCTGCACCCAGTTGTGTAACACCTAACATTGCACATACAGCCATACACAGTGGTGTAAAACCTAACCCTGCACATACAGCAACACATAGTTTTGCAACACCTAACACTGCACATGCAGCCACACCTAGTGATGTAATGCCTAGCCATACACAAAGAGGAAAACCCAATTGTGTAACAGGTAACACTGCACATACAGCCACACTCAGTGGTGTAACACCTAACTCTGCACATACAGCCACACCCATGAATGTAACACCTAACACTGCACATACAGCCACAGCCAGTGGTGTAACATATAATACCACACATACAGCAACACTCAGTTATGTAGCACCTAACACTGCATGCACAGTCACACCCTGTGGTGTAACACCTAACAGCACACATACAGACACACCCTGTGGTGTAAAACCCACCACTGCACATACAGCCGAACCCAGTGGTGTAACACCTAACATTGCACACACATCTATGGTGTAACAGCTAACATTGCACATAAAGCCAAACTCAGAGGTGTAACTCCTAAAAATACACACACACAGCCACAACCAATGGTGTAACACCTAACACTACACATGCAGTCACACCCAGTGGTGAAATAACTAATGCAGCACATATAGCCACACTGAGTGGTGTAACACCTGACAATGCACATACAGCCACATCTGGTGATGTAACACCTAACACCACACATACAGTGACACCCAGTTGTCTAACACCTAACAATGCACAAACAACCACACTCAGTGTGGTAACCTCTAACACTGCACATGCAGCCACACCCAGTGATGTAACACATAACATTGTACTTACAGCCACACCCAGTGATGTAACACCTAAGAGTGCACATACAGCCACACCCAGTGGTATAACACCTAACACTGCAAATACAGCAACACCCAGTGATGTAACACATAACATTGTACTTAAAGCCACACCAAGTGGTGTAACACCTAACACCACACATGTGGCCACACCTAGTAGTGTAACACCTAACCATGCACATACAGCTACACACAGTGGAGTAACACCTAACACTGCAAACACAGCCACAACCAGTGGTGTACCACCTTAAATTGTACTTACAGCCACACCAAATAGTGTAACACCTAGCACCACACATAGAGCCACACTCATTGGAGTAACACCTAATGCTGCACATACAGCCACAACCAATGGTGTAACACCTAACACTACACATACAGCTACAATCAGTGGTGTAACACCTAACGTTGCACATGCAGCCACATGAAGTGGTGTAACACCTAACACCACCCATATAGCCACACCCTGTGATGTAACACCTCACACTGCACACACAACCACACCAAGGGGTGTAACACCTAACACTGCACATACAGCCACACCCTGTGGTTTAAAATCTAACACTGCACAAACAGCCACACCCAGTAGTGTAACACATAACACCACATATACAGCCACACCCAGTGGTGTAACACTTAACAACTGCATATACAGCCATGCCCAGAAGTGTAATACCTGACACTGCAAATACAGCCACATCTAGTGATGTAACACCTAACACCACACATACAGTCACACCCAGTAGTGTAACACCTAACCCTGGTCATACAGCCACACCCAGTGGTGTAATGCCTAACACTGCACATACAGCCACAACCAGTGGTGTAACACCTAACATTGTACTTACAGCCACACCCAGTGGTGTGACACCTTGTACTGCACATACAGGTGCACTCAGTGGTGTAACAACTAATACTGCACATGCAGCCACATCCAGTGGTGTAACACCTATCACTGCACATACAGTCACATCCAGTGGTGCAACACCTAACACCACACATACAGCCACACCCAGTGGGGTAACACCTAACACTGCACATACAGCCACACTCAGTGGTTTAACACCTAACAGTGCACATACAGCCCCACACAGTGGTGTAACACCTAACACTGCACATACAGCCACACCTAGTGGTGTAACATCTAACAATGTACTTACAGCCACACCCAGTGGTGTAACACCTAACATTGTACTTACAGACAAACCCCGTAGTAACACCTAACAGTGCACATACAGCCACACCCAGTGGTGTAACACCTAACACTGCACATACAGCCACAACCAGTGATGTAACACCTAACATTGTTCTTTCAGCCACACACAGTGGTGTAACACCTAACACCACACATGCTGTCATACCTATTGGGGAAACACCTAACCCTGCACATACAGCCACACCCAGTGGTGTAACATGTAACACTCACAAACAGCCACAACCAGTGGTGTAACACCTAACACTGCACATACATCCATATCCAGTGGTGTAACACCTAGCATTGTACTTAAAGCCACACCCAGTGGTGTAACACCTAACACTGCACATAAAGCCACATCCAGTGGTGTAATTCCTAACACTGCACATACAGCCACACCCTTTGGTTTAACATCGAACACTGCACATACAGCCACACTCAGTGGTGTAACACCTAACATTGCACATAGAGCCACACCCAGTGGTGTAACACCTGATACTGCACATACAGCCACACCCATTGATGTAACAACTAACATTGTACTTACAGTTACACCCAGTGGTGTAACACGTAACACCACACATGCAGCCACACCTAGCGGTGGAACACCTAACCCTGCACATACAGCCACACCCAGTGGTGTAACACCTAATGCTACACATACAGCCACAACCAGTGGTGTCATACCTAACCTTGCACATACAGCAATATGCAGCAACGTAACAACTAACACCACACATACAGCCACACCCAGTGGTGAAACACATAAAACTGCACACACAAACACACCCAGTGGTGTAACACCTAACACTGCACATACAGCCACACACTGTGGAGTAACATCTAACACTGGAAATACAGCCACAATCAGTGGAGTAATACCTAACACTGGAAATACAGCCACAACCAGTGGTGTAACACTTAACATTGTACTTACAGCCACACCCAGTTATGTAACAACTAACAACACAAACAGCCACACCCAGTGGCGTAACGCCTAACACTGCACATACAGCCACACCTAGTGGTCTACCACCTAACCCTGCACATACAGCCACATGCAGTGGTGTAACACCTAATACCCACATACAGCCACACCCAGTCATGTGACAACTAACACTGCACACACAAATACACCCAGTGCTGTAATACCTAACACTGCACATACAGCCACACCCAATGGTGTAAAACCTAACCCTACACATACAGCCACAACCAGTGGTGTAACACCTAATGCTGCACATACAGCCACACACAGTAGCGTAACACCTAACATCACACATATAGCCATACCCTGTGGTGTAAAACCTAACACTGCACACACAACCACACCCTGTGGTTTAACAGCGAACACTGCACATATTGCCACACCCAGTGGTGTAACACCTAACACTGCACATATGGCCACACCCAGTGATGTAACACCTAACATTGTACATACAGCCACACCCAGTTGTGTAACACGTAACTCCACACATGCAGCAACAGCTAGTGGTGTAACACCTAACCCTGCACATACACCAACAAATAATCGTGTAACACCTAATACTACACATACAGCCACAACCAGTAGAGTCATACCTAACCTTGCACACACAGCCACATGCAGTGGTGTAAGATGTAACACTGCACACACAAACACACCCAGTGGTGTAACACTTAACACTGCACATACAGCCACACACTGTGCTTTAATATCTAACACTGCACATGCAGCCACACCTCATGGTGTAACACCTAACACCCACACATACATCCACAACCAGTGATGTAACACCTAGCACTGCACATACAGGCACACTCAGTGGTGTAACAACTAATACTGCACATACAGCCATATCCAGTGGTGTAACACCTAACACTGCACATACACTCACATCCAGTGGTGTAACACCTAACGCCACACATACAGCTGCACCCAATGGAGTAACACCTAACACTGCACATACAGACACACCCGGTGGAGTAACACCTAACATTGTACATACAGCCACAACCAGTGGAGTACCACCTAACATTGTACTTACAGCCACACCTAATGGTGTAACACCTAACAGTGCACATACAGCCACACCCAGTGGTGTAACACCTAACACTGCACATACAACCACACCCAGTGACATAACACCTAACATTGCATTTAAAGCAACATCCAGTGATGTAATACCTAACATTGTACTTACAGCCACACCCAGTGGTGTAACACCTAACAGTGCACACACAGCCAAACCCAGTGGTGTATCACCTAACACTGCACACACAGCCACACCCAGTGAAGTAACACCTAACATTGCACTTACAACCACACCCAGTGGTGTAACAACTAACACCACACATGCGGTCATACCTATTGGGGTAACACCTATCCCTGCACATACAGCAAAACCCAGTGGTGTAACACGTAACACTACACATACAGCCACACCCAGTGGTGTAACACCTAACACTGTGCATACATCCTCAACCAGTTGTGTAGCACCTAACATTGTACTTACAGCCACAACCAGTGGTGTAATACATAACACCCCACATACAGCCACATACACCCCTTCCTATACCCTACAATACCCTTAGGCCTCCTCTTCTATCCCGCATTCTTATATATATCACCACCTCTAAAAACCTACTTCTTTCCTTTTACACTAAACTTCTCTTATCTAATCTCACTTTAATAATGGCTCCCCACTCACCTACAATCCTTATACTCTCTGTCTTACTCCTAACCACCCTATTTTCAGCTTACCTTCTTACCTACTTTGAAAACCCACTCAATATACAGCCTAATTATGCAAAGAAACACACTTTTTCTCTCCACACTTCTCTCACTTCATTCTCAAATGTTAACTCCACACCTAGCTACCTCCTACCTAAATTTCACAGATACTCCCACCTTAATTATTACATACCCTCAGATAAAAAAATCAAACTGCTTACTCTTCCTAACAGCAACTTCACAGTCCTACCAGGTAATCCCACCTTACTAGATGGTGACATTCACCCCAACCCTGGCCCCTTACATCCCTCCTCTCATGTATCTAGACCCAACATTAACAATACCTTCCTTATAGGACATCTTAACATACGTAGTGTAAATAATAAAGTACACTACCTACATGCCCTCCTTGACACACACCGTTTTGATATTCTCTGCCTTACAGAGACTTGGCTAAAGCCGGTCACTAAAGATACTGAAATTATACCACAAGGCTATAATATACTTAGATGTGACCGATCAAAATGTAAAGGTGGAGGAGTAGCAATTCTATTTAAGAATAACCTTAACATCACCACCCTTCCTACCTGTCCAACCCAGGATAGTAAAGTAGAGGCCATTATCACTAAACTCCAATTAAATGCCAAAAAGTCCCTCTATATCATTTGCATGTACATACCTCCAGGTAACAACATACCCATCTTAGAAGACTATCTCAGTTGGGTCTCTACCAACTACCCCCAAGAAACTCTAATTCTTGGTGACTTTAATATAGATTGGAATACTATTAACACTCAAAATCTCTCCTCTCACATAAACCTAAATGGTTTCACTCAAACCATCACCTCTACTACAAGACTGAATAAGTCTAGTAAGAAAGAGAGCATCCTTGACTGGATACTTACAAACAAAACTAATATTACTTATAAAGTAGAAACTATGCCAGATGACCTCAGTGACCACTGTTTAACTTACATTATTAGAGAAAAGACAGATTGTCTAAACCCCCCTAACATAAGAAAAATATGCTCTACCAAACACTTTAAAATTGAACAATTCCAAAATGAACTAAAATCTTGTAACTGGAACCCCTTAAAATTGCTTCCACTTAATGATGCTGTATTATTCTTTAACTCAACCTTCCTCGCCATTCTTGACAGACATGCTCCAGAACGTACCATTAGAATGAAAGCTAACACAGCTCCATGGCTCTCTCCTGAAACTAAGAAACTAATACTCTCTAGAAATAAGGTCTGGGCCAAATGGAGAAACCATAGAAACAGCTCTGACTTTCTTTACTTCACCCAGCTTAGGAATCTTACCAAAAAAGCTATAATCTCTGACAAAAGAAAGTACTACTATAGGCTTCAAGAAACCAATCTAAATAAACCTAAACAATTCTGGTCATCAGTCAATAGACTCCTATCACCAGGAACAACCAAAACTCCCTCACCCCTCAATGCTGACCCTAACACCCCTCATCTAACCGCAAATGCGTTTAACTCTTTTTTTTCGAATCTATTCAAGCTCTTGCTAGACAACTGAACACTAACAACTTCTATTCCCCAAATAATCTAATAGACTCTGCTCACAACTTCACTTTACAACCTATCCCTACCTCTTTCATCTATAAACTTATTTACAAACTGAAACCTTGTACTCCCTCTGCTGACAAACTCCCTTCTCTTTATCTTCAAAAGGCAGCCAAAGAAATTGCAGTCCCAATATCTATACTCATTAATAGGACAATCCAAGAGGGAACTATCCCCGATATCTGGAAAGTCTCTCATATTATCCCTCTACACAAAGAAGGTAACTCTATTGAATACGCCAACTTTAGACCAATTGCTCTTCTCTCACCCTTAGCAAAGATTATGGAGAAATGCATACATCAGCAACTTGTTCAATACCTCTCACTACACAACATTATAGCTAATTGTCAACATGGCTTTAGACTCCATCATAGTACAACCACTGCTCTCCTTTCCTTTGTAGATACTATCAATAGTAACCGCAATAATAACCTTCTCTCTTCTGCTCTATTCATTGACCTCTCCAAAGCCTTTGACATGGTCAACCACTCTTCTTTGCTTCATATCCTTGAATCCCTCTCATTTGATAATCTTGCCATTAAATGGTTTAGCTCTTATCTGAATAACAGACAACAAGCTGTTCTTTGGGATAACCATATCTCATCATTGTTGCCCATTTCCATTGGAGTCCCTCAGGGCTCTATTCTTGGTCCTCTTCTTTTCTCCCTCTATATAAATGACCTTCACACAGTAATCCCTCAAGCTACCTGTATCCAATATGCTGACGATTCTACCATTATTTGCTCAGCATCTTCCTGTTCAGATCTAATCTCTCTAACTCAAAATACTTTCACCACTGTCGAAACATGGTTTACTAGATGGTATCTCCTTCTTAATGCTAAAAAAAACAAACTTCTTCTCTTCTCCCCAACCTCTCGGACCTCCCCACTAAACTTCACCATCTTGTCTAATAATGCCACTGTCATCACCCCTGACTCTACAACTAAACTGTTAGGAATAACTATCGATAATAATCTTACTTTTGATCATCACATCAACACCATCAAATCAGTTAACAGAAAAATAGGATCCATATACCGTATTAAAACCTTTCTAACCCCAGCTACCAGAGCTACTATCGCCCACTCCCATCTCTTATCCACTTTATTTTATGCATCTCCGATCTTTACCAACCTTAAGAAAGCTAACCTAAACAAACTAGCCATTTGCTACAATAACATTGCCAGCCACAGGAAACCCCTTCAGAACCCATCACTGTCATAATTTGAGACTTTTAGGCTGGCTGGAATTACAAAACTACCTTACAGTCTCACAACTCACTATTGCCCACAAAATACTGCACCAACCTGGAAACAACCGTATACTCTCTCAACTATTAATCCCTTACAACAATCTAACCTCCCTTAGATCCTCCTGTAAACTCTTGGTCAGTTCTACAAAGTCCAACAACTCAGCTGGCAACTCTCTTTTCACAAATTCTGTAGGTAGGATATGGAATCTGTTACCTAGGGATATAACACTAATTACTTCTTTGCCTCTCTCCAAACATAAAATTAAACTGTACTTCCAAGAACAATGGCTTTGTTCTTGTAGTACACCTGACTAACTTTCTTCACTCTACCCTATCATCTCATCTACTTTGATTTTTAACCTATCTCTTCAGCTCCTACCTAGACTATCCTCTGCACTTGGACTCCTTCTATCCCCATATCTACTACTTTCCTCCTTTTCCCTCTCCTCCCACTATCCTCTCTGTTATAGACCTTTGTATGTGCTACCTTTTCTGTCCTTTCTAAATTACTACTCCTGCTTTTCATAATAATATGGGATTAGGAATTCTACACAGTATTTAGTATTTTAAGTATTAGACATTTTCTGTAAAAATGATGTAATTTATGAACTGTACACTTCTGTAAAAATGCTTCTGTATTGTTAATATCCTGCTTTCAATTAGTTCTTAGATCCTTATAAGCTGTATCTTATAGTAATTGATTTTATGTAATGTACCAGTATATAGTGGAGCTTTTCTCCTCGGGCCTCTGCTGAAAATGGACATGTATCCAGCCAGACTAGCCCGGTCAACAAATGTAAAATAAAATAAATAAATAAATACCAAACACTGCACATACAGCCACACCCTGTGGTTTAACATCGGACACTGCACATGCAGTCACATCTTATGGTTTAACACCTAACACCACACATACACCTGCACCCAGTGGGGTAGCACCTAACACTGCACATACAGCCACACCCGGTGGTGTAACACCTAACATTGTACATACAGACCCAACCAGTGGAATACCAACTAACATTTTACTGACAGCGACACCCAGTGGTGTAACACCTAACAGTGCACATACAGCCACACCCAGTGGTGTAACACCTAACAATGTACTTACAGCCATATCCCGTGGTGTAACACCTAACATTGTACTTGCAGCCACACCCTGTGGTGTAACACCTAACCAAGCACATACAGCCACACTCAGTGGTGTAACACCTAACACTGCACATACAGCCACACCCAGTGATGTAACACCTAACATTGTACTTACAGCCACACCCAGTGGTGTAATATATAACACCACACATGCGGTCGTAACTAATGCGGTAACATCTATCCCTGTAAATACAGCAACACCCAGTTTTACAACACCTAACACTGGACATACAGCCCCACCCGGTGATGTAGCCCCTAACCATGCACAAACAGTACACCCAGTTGTGTAACACCTAACACTGCACATACAGCCACACTCAGTGGAGTAACACCTAACTCTGCACATACAGCCACATCCAGTGTTGTAATACCTAACCCTGGACATACAGCCACACCCTGTGGTTTAACAGTGAACACTGCGCATACGGCCACAACCAGTGATGTAACACCTAACATTGTACATGCAGCCAAACCCAGTAGTGTAACACGTAACACCACACATGCAGCCACACCTAGTCGTGTAACACCTAACACTGCACATACAGCCACACACTGTGCTTTAACATCTAACACTGCACATACAGCCACACCCCATGATGTAACACCTAATACCACACATACAGCCACACCCAGTGGTGTAAAACCTAACACTGCACATACAGGCACACACAGTGATGTAACACCTGACAGAACACATATTGGGCCATCCAGTGATGTAACACCCAACACAAAATATACAGCCACAGCCAGTGGTGTAACACCTAACACTACACATACAGCCACAATCAGTGGTGTAACACCTAATATTGCACATGCAGCCACATCCAGTGGTGTAACACCTATCACTGCACATACAGTCACACCCACTAGTGTAACACCTAGCACCACACATACAGCCACAACCAGTGGCGTAACACCAAACACTGCACATACAGCCACACCCAGTGGTGTTACACCTAACATTGTACTTACAGCCACAACCAGTGGTGTAATACCTAACCCTGTACTTAAAGCCACACCCAGTGGTGTAACACCTAACACTGCACACACAGCCACTCGCAGCGATGTAACACCTAACATTGTACTTACAGCCACACCCAGTGGTGTAACACCTAACACCACACTTGCAGCCACAACTAGTGGTGTAACACCTAACCTATCACATACAGCTGCATACAGCGGTGTAACACATAATACTACACATACAGCCACAATCAGTGGTGTACCTACTAACAGTGCACATACAGCCACACCTAGTGATGTAACACCTAACCTTGCACATACAGTCACACCCAGTCGTGTAACACCTAAAAACACACATACAGCCACACACAGTGGCGTAACACCTAACACTGAACATACAGCCACACCTGGTGGTATAACACCTAACATTGTACATACAGCCACAACCAGTGGAGTACCACCTGACATTGTACTTACAGCCACACCTAGTGGTGTAAAACCTAACAGTGTAGATACAGCCACACCCAGTGGTGTAACACCTAACACTGCAAATACAGCCATACCCAGTGGTGTAACACCTAACAATGTACTTACAGCCACATCAAGTGGTGTAATACATAACATTGTACTTACAGCCACACCCAGTGGTGTAACACCTAACAGTGCACAAACAGCCAAACCCAGTGGTGTATCACCTAACACTGCACATACAGCCACACCCAGTGACATAACACCTAACATTGCTCTTACAGCCACACCCAGTGGTGTAACACCTAACACCAGACATGCAGTCATACCCATTGGGGTAACACCTACCCCTGCACATACAGCCACACCCTGTGGTGTAACACTTAACACTGCACCTACCGCCACAACCAGTGGTGTAACACCAAACATTGTACTTACAGCCACACCCAGTGGTGTAAAACCTAACAGTGCACATGCAGCCAAATCCAGGGGTGTAACACCTAACACTGCACATACAGCCACACCCAGTGACATAACACATAACTTTGCACTTACAGCAACATCCAGTGTTGTAACACCTAACATTGTACTTACAGTCACACCCAGTGGTGTAACACCTAACTCCATATATGCGGTTATACCTATTGGTGTAACACCTATGCCTGCACATACAGCAACACCCAGGGGTATAACACATAACATTACATATACAGCCACACCCAGTGGTGTAACACCTAACACTGCACATACATTCACAACCAGTGGTGTAGCACCTAACATTGCACTTACAGCCACACCCAATGGTGTAACACCTAACACCGCACATACAGTCACACCAGGTAGTATAATACCTAACACTGTACATACAGCCACACCCTGTGGTTTAACATCGAACACTGCACATACAGTCACATCCAGTGGTGTAACACCACACATACAGCCGCACCCAGTGGGGTAACACCTAACATTGTACTTACAGCCACACCCAGTGGTGTAAGACCTAACAGTGCACATACAGCCACATCCAGTGGTGTAACAACTAACCCTGCACATACAGCCACACTCAGTGGTGTAACACCTAACAATGTACTTACAGCCACAGCCAGTGGTGTAACACCTAACACTGCACATACAGTCACACCCACTGGTGTAACATTTAGCACCACACATACAGCCACAACCAGTGGTGTAACTTTAAACACTGCACATGCAGTCACATCTTGTGGTGTAACACCTAACACCACACATACAGCCACACCCAGTGGGGTAGCACCTAACACTGCACATACAGCCACACCCGATGGTATAACATCTAACATTGTACATACAGCCACAACCAGTGGAATAACACCTAACATTGTACTTACAGCCATACCCAGTGGTATAACACCTAACAGTGCACATACAGCCACACCCAGTGGAGTAACAACTATCAATGCACATACAGCCACACCCAGTGGTGTAACACCTAACAATATACTTACAGCCACATCCAGTGGTGTAACACCTAACATTGTATTTGCAGCCACACCCTGTGGTGTAACACCTAACCAAGCACATACAACCACACCCAGTGGTGTAAGACTTAACACTGCACATACAGCCACACCCAGTGATGTAACACCTAAGTTTTCACTTACAGCCACACCCAGTGGTCTAACACCTAACACCACACATGCGGTCATACCTATTGGGGTAACACCTATCCCTGTTATATACAGCAATACCGAGTTGGACAACACCCAACAGTGCACATACAGCCCCACCTAGTGGTGTAACACCTAACCATGCACAAACAGTACACCCAGATGTGTAACACATAACACTGCACATACAGCCACACTCAGTGAGGTAACACCTTACACTGCACATACGGCCACACCCAGTGATGTAACACCTAACAGTGTACTTACAGCCACATCCAGTTATGTAACACATAACTCCACACATGCAGCAACACCTAGTGGTGTAACACCTAACCCTGCACATACAGCCACACATAGTAGTGTAACACCTAATACTACACATACAGCCACAACCAGTGGAGTCATACCTAACCCTGCACATACAGCCACACCCTGTGGTTTAACAGCGAACAGTGCACATACAGCCACACCCAGTGGTGTAACACCTAACACTGCACATATGGCCATACCCAGTGATGCAACACCTAACATTGTACTTACAGCCACACCCAGTTGTGTAACACATAACTCCACACATGCAGCAACACCTAGTGGTGTAACACCTAACCCTGCACATACAGCCACACATAGTGGTGTAACAACTAATACTACTCATACAGCCATAACCAGTGGAGTCATACCTAACCTTGCACATACAGCCACATACAGCGGTGTAACACGTAACACTGCACACACAAACACACCCAGTGGTATAACACCTAACACTGCACATTCAGCCACACACTGTGCTTTAATATCTAACACTGCACACATAGCCACACCTCATGGTGTAACACCTAACACCACATATACAGCCACACCCAGTGGTGTAGCACCTAGCACTGCACATACAAGCACGCTCAGTGGTGTAACAACTAATACTGCACATACAATCACATCCAGTGGTGTAACACCTAACACCACACATACAGATGCATCCAGTGGGGTAACACCTAACACTGCACATACAGCCAGACCCAGTGGTGTAACACCTAACATTGTACAGACAGCCACAACCAGTGGAGTACCACCTAACATTGTACTTACAACCACACCCAGTGACGTAACACCTAACATTGCACATAAAGCAACATCCAGTGGTGTAACACCTAACATTGTACTTACAGCAACACCCAGTGGTGTAACACCTAACAGTGCACATACAGCAAAACCCAGTGGTGTAACACCTAAAACTGCACATACACCCACACCCAGTGAAGTAACACCTAACATTGCACTTACAGCAACATCCAGTGGTGTAACACCTAACATTGTACTTACAGCCACACCCAGTGGTGTAACACCTAACACCAAACATGCGGTCATACCTATTGGGGTAACACCTATCCCCACATACAGCAACTCCCAGTGGTGTAACACATAACACTACACATACAGCCACAAACAGTGGTGTAACACCTAATACTGCACATACATCCACAACCAGTGGTGTAGCACCTAACATTGTACTTACAGCCACACCCAGTGGTGTAACACATAACACCGCACATACAGCCACACCAGGTGGTGTAATACCTAACACTGCACATAAAGCCACACCCTGTGGTTTAACATCGGATACTGCACATGCAGTCACATCTTGTGGTGTAACACCTAACACCACACATACAGCCATCCCAATGGGGTAACACCTAACACTGCACATACAGCCACACCCAGTGATGTAACATCTAACATTGTACTTACAGCAACAACAAGTGGTGTAACACCAAACATTGTACTTACAGTCACACCCAGTGGTGTAACACCTAACAGTGCACATACAGCCACACCCAGAGGAGTAACAACTATCAATGCACATACAGCCACACCCAGTGGTGTAACACCTAACAATGTACTTACAGCCAGATCCAGTGGTGTAACACCTAACATTGTACTTGCAGCCACACCCTGTGGTGTAACACCTAACCAAGCACATACAGCCACAACCAGTGGTGTAACACCTAACACTGCACATACAGCCACACCCAGTGATGCAACACCTAACATTGCACTTACAGCCACACCCAGTGGTGTAACATATAACACCACACATGTGGTCATAACTATTGGGGTAACATCTATCCCTGTACATACAGCAACACCCAGTTGTACAACACCTAACACTGCACATACAGCCCCACCCAGTGGTGTAACACCTAACCATGCACAAACAGTACACCCAGTTGTGTAACACCTAACACTGCACATAGAGCCACACTCAGTGCTGTAACACCAAACTCTGCACATACAGCCACATCCACTGGTGTAATACCTAACCCTGGACATACAGCCACACCCTGTGGTTTAACAGTCAACACTGCGCATACGGCCACACCCAGTGATGTAACACCTAACATTGTACATACAGCCTCACCCAGTGGTGTAACACGTAACACCACACATGCAGCCACACCTAGTGGTGTAACACCTAACCCTACATGTACAGCCACACCCAGTGGTGTAACACCTAATACTACACATGCAGCCACAACCAGAGGAGTCATACCTAACCTTGCACATACAGCCACATGCAGTGGTGTAACACGTAACAATGCACACACAAACACACCCAGTGGTGTAACACCTAACACTACATATACAGCCACACTCAGTGGTGTTACACCTAACATTGTACTTACAGCCACACCCAGTGGTGTAATACCTAACACTGTACTTACAGCCACACCCAGTGGTGTAACACCTAATACTACACATACCGCCACAACCAGTGGAGTCATACCTAACCTTGCACATACAGCCACATGCAGTGGTGTAACACCTAACACTATACATACAGCCACACTCAGTGGTGTTACACCTAACATTGTACTTACAGCCACACCCAGTGGTGTAATACCTAACACTGTACTTACAGCCACACCCAGTGGTGTAACACCTAACACTGCACATACAGCCACTTGCAGTGATTTAACACCTAACATTGTACATACAGCCACACCCAGTAGTGTAACACCTAACACCACACTTGTGGCCACAACTAGTGTTGTAACACCTAACCTAGCACATACAGCTGCATACAGCGATGTAACACATAATACTACACATACATCCACACTCAATGGTGTACCTACTAACACTACACATACAGCCACACCTAGTGATGTAACACCTAACCTTGCACATACAGCCACACCCAGGGGTGTAACACATAATACACACTGTGCTTTAACATCGAACACTGCACATACAGCCAAACCCCATAGTATAACACCTAACACCACACATACAGCCACACCCAGTGGTGTAAAACCTAACACTGCACATACAGGCACACCCAGTGATTTAACACCTGACACAACACATACAGGCCCATCCAGTGATGTAACACCCAACACCAAATATACAGCCACAGCCAGTGGTGTAACACCTAACACTACACATACAGCCACAATCAGTGGTGTAACACCTAATATTGCACATGCAGTCACAACCAGTGGTGTAACACCTAACACTGCACATACAGTCACACCCACTGGTGTAACATTTAGCACCACACATACAGCCACAACCAGTGGTGTAACTTTAAACACTGCACATGCAGTCACATCTTGTGGTGTAACACTTAACACCACACATACAGCCACATCCAGTGGGGTAGCACCTAACACTGCACATACAGCCACACCCGATGGTATAACATCTAACATTGTACATACAGCCACAACCAGTGGAATAACACCTAACATTGTACTTACAGCCATACCCAGTGGTATAACACCTAACAGTGCACATACAGCCACACCCAGTGGAGTAACAACTATCAATGCACATACAGCCACACCCAGTGGTGTAACACCTAACAATATACTTACAGCCACATCCAGTGGTGTAACACCTAACATTGTATTTGCAGCCACACCCTGTGGTGTAACACCTAACCAAGCACATACAACCACACCCAGTGGTGTAACACCTAACACTGCACATACAGCCACACCCAGTGATGTAACACCTAACATTGCACTTACAGCCTCACCCAGTGGTGTAACATATAACACCACACATGTGGTCATAACTATTGGGGTAACATCTATCCCTGTATATACAGCAACACCCAGTTGTACAACACCTAACACTGCACATACAGCCCCACCCAGTGGTGTAACACCTAACCATGCACAAACAGTACACCCAGTTGTGTAACACCTAACACTGCACATACAGCCACACTCAGTGCTGTAACATATAACTCTGCACACACAGCCACATCCAGTGGTGTAATACCTAACCCTGGACATACAGCCACACCCTGTGGTTTAACAGTGAACACTGCGCATACGGCCACACCCAGTGATGTAACACCTAACATTGTACATACAGCCACACCCAGTGGTGTAACACGTAACACCACACATGCAGCCACACCTAGTGGTGTAACACCTAACCCTACATGTACAGCCACACAAAGTGGTGTAACACCTAATACTACATGTACAGCCACAACCAGTACACATGCAGTGGTGTAACACCTAACACTACACATACAGCCACACTCAGTGGTGTTACACCTAACATTGTACTTACAGCCACACCCAGTGGTGCAATACCTAACACTGTACTTACAGCCACATCCAGTGGTATAACACCTAACACTGCACATACAGCCATTTGCAGTAATGTAACACCTAACATTGTACATACAGCCAAACCCAGTAGTGTAACACCTAACACCACACTTGTGGCCACCACTAGTGTTGTAGCACCTAACCTAGCACATATAGCTGCATACAGCGATGTAACACATAATACTACACATACAGCCACACTCAGTGGAGTACCTACTAACACTACACATACAGCCACACCTAGTGATGTAACACCTAACCTTGCACATACAGCCACACCCAGGGGTGTAACACATAATACACACTGTGCTTTAACATCTAACACTGCACATACAGCCAAACCCCATGGTGTAACACCTAACACCACACATACAGCCACACCCAGTGGTGTAAAACCTAAAACTGCACATACAGGCACACCCAGTGATCTAACACCTGACACAACACATACAGGCCCATCCAGTGATGTAACACCCAACACCAAATATACAGCCACAGCCAGTGGTGTAACACCTAATATTGCACATGCAGTCACAACCAGTGGTGTAACACCTAACACTGCACATACAGTCACACCCACTGGTGTAACATTTAGCACCACACATATAGCCACAACCAGTGGCATAACACCAAACACTGCACATACAGCCACATCCAGTGGTGTTACACGTAACATTGTACTTACAGCCACACCCAGTGCTGTAATACCTAACACTGTACTTACAGCCACACCCAGTGGTGTAACACTTAACACTGCACATACAGCCACTTGCAGTGATGTAACACCTAACATTGTACTTACAGCCACACCCAGTGGTGTACCACCTAACACCACACTTGCGGCCACAACTACTGGTGTAACACCTAACCTAGCACATACAGCTGCATACAGTTGTGTAACACATAATACTGCACATACAGCCACACTCAGTGGTGTACCTTCTAAGACTACACATACAGCCACACCTAGTGATGTAACACCTAACCTTGCACATAGAGCCACACCCAGGGGTGTAACACATAATACTATACATACAGCCACACTCAGTGGTGTACTTCCTAACCCTGCACATACAGTCACACCCAGTCATGTAACACCTAACAACACACATACAGCCACACGCAGTGGCGTAACACCTAACACTGCACATATAGCCACACCCAGTTGTGTACCACCTAACATTGTACTTACAGCTACACCCAGTGGTGTAATACCTAACGCTGTACTTGCAAACACACCCAGTAGTATAACACCTAATACTGCACATACAGCCACGCCCAGTGGTGTAACACCTAACACTGTACATACAGCCACACCCGGTGGTGTAACACCAAACACTGCACATACAGCCACTCCCAGTGATGCATCACCTAACATTGTACCTACAGCCACACCCTGTGGTGTAACACCTAACACCACACTTGCGGCCACACCTAGTGGTGTAACACCTAATCTGGCATATGCAGCTGCACACAATGGTGCAACACATAATACTACACATACATCCACACTCAGTTGTGTACCTCCTAACACTGCACACAAAGTAACACCCAGTTGTGCAACACCTAACACTGCACATACAGCCCCACCCAGTGGTGTATCAGCTAACCATGCACAAACAGCAACAATCAGTTGTGTAACACCTAACACTGCACATACAGCCACACTCAGTGGTGTAAAACCTAACTCTGCACAATCTGCCACACCCACAGGTGAAACACCAAACACTGCACATACAGCCCCACCCAATGGTGTAACATCTAACCCTGCACATACAGCCATAAACAGTGGTGTAACATCTAACACTGCACACACATCCATGGTGTAACACCTAACATTGCACATACAGCCATACACAGTGGTGTAGCAACTAACCCTGCACATACAGCAACACCCAGTTGTGCAACACCGAACACTGCACATGCAGCCACACCCAGTGGTGTAACACCTAACACTGCACATTTAACCACAGCCAGTTGTGTAACATCTAACACCACACATACAACAGCACTCAGTGATGTAACACCTAACACTGCACATGCAGCCACACCCAGTGGTTTAACACCTAACACCACACATACAGCCACACCCTGTGATGTACCACCTACCACTGCACATACAGCCACACCCAGTGGTGTAACACCTAACATTGCACACACATCCATGGTGTAACACCTAACATTGCACATATAGACAAAGCCAGTGGTATAACACCTACCAACACACATACAGCCTCACCCAGTGGTATAACACCTAACACTACACATGCAGTCACACCCAGTTGTGTAACAACTAGCACAGCACATATAGCCACACCCAGTGGTGTAACACCTGACACTGCACGTACAGCCAAATCTGGTGATGTAACACCTAACACCACACATACAGTGACACCCAGTGGTGTAACACCTAACACTGCACATACAGCCACACTCAGTGCAGTAACATCTAACACTGCACATACGACCACACCCAGTGATGTAACACCTAACATTGTACTTACAGCCACACCCAATTGTGTAACACGTAACTCCACACATGCAGCAACACCTAGTTGTGTAACACCTAACCCTGCACATACAGCCACACATAGTGGTGTAACACCTAATACTACACATACAGCCACAGCCAGTGGAGTCATACCTAACCTTGCACATACAGCCACATGCAGTGGTGTAACACGTAACACTGCACACACAAACACACCCAGTGGTCTAGTGCCTAACACTGCAGATACAGCCACACCTCATGGTGTAACACCTAACACCACACATACAGCCAAACCCACTGGTGTAACACCTAGCACTGCACATACAGGCACACTCAGTGGTGTAACAACTAATACTGCACATACACTCACATCCAGTGGTGTAACACCTAACACCACACATACAGCTGCACCCAGTGGGGTAACACCTAACACTGCACATACAGCTATACCCAGTGGTGTTACACCTAACATTGTACATACAGCCACAACCAGTGGAGTACCACCTAACATTGTACTTACAGCCACACCTACTGGTGTAACACCTACCAGTGCACATACAGCCACACCCAGTGGTGTAACACCTAACACTGCACATACAACCACACCCAGTGACGTAACACCTAACATTGCACTTAAAGCAACATCCAGTGGTGTAACACCTAACATTGTACTTACAGCCACACCAAGTGGTGTAACACCAAACAGTGCACATACCACCAAACCCAGTGGTGTAACACCTAACACTGCACAGACAGCCACACCCAGTGAAGTAACACATAACATTGCACTTACAGCCACACCCAGTGGTGTAACACCTAACACCACACATGCGGTCATACCTATTGGGGTAACACCTCTCCCTGCACATACAGCAACACCCAGTGGTGTAACACGTAACACTACACATACAGCCACACCCAGTGGTGTAACACCTAACACTGCTCATACATCCACAACCAGTGGTGTAGCACCTAACATTGTACTTACAGCCACACCCAGTGGTGTAACACAGAACACCGCACATACAGCCACACCAGGTGGTGTAATACCTAACACTGCACATGCAATCACATCTTGTGGTGTAACACCTAACACCACACATACAGCCACACCCAGTGGGGTAGCACCTAACACTGCACATACAGCCACACCCGGTGGTGTAACACCTAGCATTGTACATACAGCCACAACCACTGGAATACCACCTAACATTGTACTTACAGCCACACCAAGTGGTATAACACTGAACAGTGCAGATACAGCCACACCCAGTGGTTTAATAACTATCAATGCACATACAGCCACACCCAGTGGTGTAACACCTAACAATGTACTTACAGCCACATCCAGTGGTGTAACACCTAACATTGTACTTGCAGCCACACCCTGTGGTGTAACACCTAACCAAGCACATACAGCCACACCCAGTGGTGTAACACCTAACACTGCATATACAGCCACACCCAGTGATGTAACACCTAACATTGCACTTACAGCCACACCCAGTGGTGTAACATGTAACACCACACATGCAGTCATAACTATTGAGGTAACATCTATCCCTGTACATACAGCAACACCCAGTTGTACAACACCTAACACTGCTCATACAACCCCACCCAGTGGTGTAACACCTAACTATGCACAAACAGTACACCCAGTTGTGTAACACCTAGCACTGCACATACAGCCACACTCAGTGGTGTAACACCTAACTCTGCACATGCAGCCACATCCAGTGGTGTAATACCTAACCCTGGACATACAGCCACACCCTGTGGTTTAACAGTGAACACTGCGCATACGGCCATACCCAGTGATGTAACAGCTAACATTGTACATACAGCCACACCCAGTGGTGTAACACATAACACCACACATGCAGCCACACCTAGTGGTGTAACTCCTAACCCTACACATACAGCCACACCCAGTGGTGTAACACCTAACTCTACACATACAGCCACACCCAGTGGTGTAACACCTGATACTACACATACAGCCACAACCAGTGGAGTCATACATAACCTTGCACATACAGCCACATGCAGAGGTGTAACACGTAACACAGCACACACAAACACACCCAGTGGTGTAACACCTAACACTGTACATACAGCCACACACTGTGCCTTAATATCTAACACTGCACATACAGCCACACCCCATTGTGTAACACCTAACACCACACATACAGCCACACCCAGTGGTGTAAAACCTAACACTGCACATACAGGCACACCCAGTGATATAACACCTGACACAACACATACAGGCCCATCCAGTGATGTAACACCCAACACTAAATATACAGCCACAGCCAGTGGGGTAACACCTAACACTACACACACAGCCACAATCAGTGGTGTAAGACCTAATATTGCACATGCAGCCACATCCAGTGGTGTAACACCTAACACTGCACATACAGTCACAGCCACTGGTGTAACACCTAGCACCACACATACAGCCACAACCAGTGGCGTAACACCAAACACTGCACATACAGCCACACCCAGTGGTGTTACACCTAACATTCTACTTACAGCCACATCCAGTGGTGTAATACCTAACACTGTACTTACAGTCACACCCAGTGGTGTATCATCTAACACTGCACATACAGCCACTCGCAGTGATGTAACACCTAACATTGTACTTACAGCCACACCTAGTGGTGTAACACCTAACACCATACTAGCAGCCACAACATGTGGTGTAACACCTAATCTAGCACATACAGCAGCATACAGCGGTGTAACACATAATACTACACATAAAGCCACACTCAGTGGTGTACCTACTGACACTGCATTTACAACCACACCTAGTGATGTAACACCTAACCTTGCACATACAGCCACACCCAGTGGTGTAACACATAATACTATACATACAGCCACACTCAGTGGTGTACCTCCTAACACTGCACATAAAGTCACACTCAGTCATGTAACACCTAACAACACACATACAGCCACACACAGTGGCGTAACACCTAACACTGCACATATAGCCACACCCAATTGTGTACCACCAAACATTGTACTTACAGCCACAACCAGTGGTGTAATACCTAATGCTGTACTTGCAAACACACCCAGTAGTATAACACCTAATACTGCACATACAGCCACACCCAGTGGTGTAACACCACACACTGCACATACAGCCACTCCCAGTGATGTATCACCTAACATTGTACTTACACCCACATCTAGTGGTGTAACACCTAACACCACACTTGCGGCCACAACTAGTGTTGTAACACCTAACCTAGCACATACAGCTGCATACAGTGGTGTAACACATAATGCTACACATACAGCCACACTCAGTAGTGTACCTACTAACACTGCACATACAGCCACACCTAGTGATGTAACACCTGACCTTGCACATACAGCCACACCCAGTGGTGTAACACATAATACTATACATACAGCCACACTCAGTGGTGTACCTCCTAACACTGCACATACAGTCACACCCAGTCGTGTAACACCTAACAACACAAATACAGCCACACACAGTGGCGTAACACCTAACACTGCACATATATCCACACCTAGTTGTGTACCACCTAACATTGTACTTACAGCCACACCCAGTGTTGTAATACCTAATGCTGTACTTGCAAACACACCCAGTAGTATAGCACCTAATACTGCACATACAGCCACACCCAGTGGTGTAACACCTAACCTAGCATATACAGCTGCACACAGTGGTGTAACACATAATACTATACATACAGCCACACTCAGTGGTGTACCTCCTAACACTGCACATACAGTCACACCCAGTTGTGTAATACCTAACAACACACATACAGCCATACGCAGTGGCGTAACACCTAACACTGCACATATAGCCACACCCAGTTGTGTACCACCTAACATTGTACTTACAGCCACACCCAGTGGTGTAATACCTAACGCTGTACTTGCAAACACACCCAGTAGTATAACACCTAATACTGCACATACAGCCACACCCAGTGGTGTAACACCTAACTCTGCACATACATCCACACCCAGTGGTGTAACACCAAACACTGCACACATAGCCACTCCCAGTGATGTATCAGCTAACATTGTACTTACAGCCACACCCAGTGGCGTAACACCTAACACCATACTTGCGGCCACACCTAGTGGTGTAACACCTAACCTAGCATATACAGCTGCACACAGTGGTGTAACACATAATACTACGCATACAGCCACACTCAGTGGTGTACCTACTAACACTGCACATACAGCCACAGCAAGTGGTGTATCACCTAACCTTGCACATACAGCCACAACCAGTGGTGTAACACATAATACTATACATACAGCCACACTCAGTGGTGTACCTCCTAACAATGCACATAAAGTAACAGCCAGTTGTGCAACACCTAACACTGCACGTACAGCCACATGCAGTGGTGTAACACATAACCATGCACAAACAGTACACCCAGTTGTGTAACACCTAAAACTGCACATACAGCCACACTCAGTGGTGTAACACCTAACTTTCCACATACAGCCACACCCAGGGGTGAAACACCTAACATTTCACATACAGCCACACCCAGTGGTGTAATACCTAATCCTTCACATACAGCCACTCCCAGCTGTGTAACACCTAACATTGCACATACAGCCATACACAGTGGTGTAAAACCTAATGCTGCACATACTGCAACATCCAATTGTGCAACACCTAACACTGCACATGCAGCCACACCCAGGGGTGTAACACCTAACACTGCACATTTAACCACAGCCAGTGGTGTAACATCTACCACCACACATACAACAGCACTCAGTGATGTAACACCTAACACTGCACGTACAGTCACACCCAGTGGTGTAGCACCTAACACCACACATACAGCCACACTTTGTGGTGTAATACCCACCACTGCACATACAGCCACACCCAGTGGTGTAACATGTAACATTGCACACACATCCATGGTGTAACACCTAACATTGCACATATAGCCAAACCCAGTGGTATAACACCTAACAACACACATACAGCCTCACCCAGTGGTGTAACACCTAACACTACACATGCAGTCACACCCAGTTGTGTAACAGCTAGCACAGCACATATAGCCACACCCAGTCATGTAACGCCTGACACTGCACATACAGCCACATCTGTTGATGTAACACCTAACACCACACATACAGTGACACCGAGAGGTGTAACACCTAACACTGCACATACAGCCACACTCAGTGCGGTGACACCTAACACTGCACATATAGCAATATCCAGTGTGTAACACCTAACATTGTACTTACAGCCACATCCAGTGGTGTAACACCTAACAGTGTACTTACAGCCACACCCAGTGAAGTAACACCTAAGGGTGCACATACAGCCACACCTAGTGGTGTAACACCTAAGACTACACATACAGCAACACCCAGTGATGTAACACCTAACATTGTACTTACAGCCACACCCAATGGTGTAACACCTAACACCACACATGCGGCCACACCTAGTGGTGTAACACCTAACCCTGCACATACAGACACACCCAGTGGAGTAACACTTAACACTACAAATACAGCCACAACCAGTGGTGTAACACCTAACATTGTGCTTACAACCACACCCAGTAGTGTAACATCTAACACCGCACATACAGCCACACCCAATGTTGTATCACCTAACACTACACATGTGTCTGTACAGCTACAACCAGTGGTGAAACACCTAACCCTGCACATACAGCCACATGCAGTGGTGTAGCACCTAACGCCACACATATAGCCACACCCTGTGGTTTAAATCCTAACACTGCACACAAAACCACACCAAGTGGTGTAACACCTAACACTTCACATACAGTCACTTCCTGTGGTTTAACATCTAAGACTGCACATACAGCAACACCCAGTAGTGTAACAACTAACACCACACATACAGCCACACCCTGTGGTGTAACAACTAACAACTGCACATATAGCCATGCCCAGTAGTGAACACCTAACACCACACATACTGCCACATCCAGTGGTATAACACCTACCACTGCACATACAGACACATCAAGTGGTGTAACACCTAACACTGCACATCCAGTGGTGTAACACCTAACACCACACATATAGCCACATCCAGTGGGGTAACACCTAACACTGCACATATAGCCACACTCAGTGGTGTAACACCTATCATTGTACATGCAGCCACACATAGTGGATTACCAACTAACATTGTACTTACAGCCACTCCCAGTGGTGTAACACCTAACACTGCACATACAGCCATACCCAGTGGTGTAACACCTAACATTGTACTTACAGCCACACCCAGTGATGTAACACCTAACGTACTTACAGCCACACACAGTGGTGTAACACCTAACACCACACATGTGGTCATACCTAGTGGTGTAATGCCTATCCCTGCACATGCAGCCACACCCAGTGGTGTAACACATAACACTACACATGCAGCCACACCCAGTGGTGTAACACCTAACACTGGACATGCATCCACAATCAGTGGTGTAACACCTAACATTGTACTTACAGCCACACCCAGTGGTGTAACACCTAACACCGCACATACAGCCACACCCAGTGGTGTAATACCTAACACTGCACATACAGACACACCCAGTGATGTAACACCTAACATTGTACTTACAGCCACACCCAGTGGTGTAACACATAATGCAACACATGCAGCCACACCTAGTTATGTAACACCTAACACTGCACATACAGCCAACCCAGTGATGTAACACCTAATACTACACACACAACCACAACCAGTGGTGTCATACCTAACCTTGCACATACAGCCACATGCAGTGCTGTAACACCTAACGCCATGCATACAGCCACATCCTGTGGTGTAACACCTAATGCTGCACACACAAACACACCCAGTGGTGTAACACCTAACACTGCACATACAGCCACACACTGTGCTTTAACATCTAACACTGTACATACAGCCACACCCCATGGTGTAACACCTAAAACCACACATACAGCCATACCCAGTGGTGTAGCACCTAACACCACACTTACAGCCACACTCTGTGGTGTAAATCCTAACACTGCACACAAAACCACACCAAGTGGTGTAACACCTAACACTTCACATACAGCCATACCCTGTGGTTTAACGTCTAAGACTGCACACACAGCCACACCCAGTAGTGTAACAACTAACACCACACATACAGTGATGTAATACCTGACACAGCACATACAGGCACATCCAGTGATGTAACACCTAACACCACTCATACAGCCACAGCCAGTGGTGTAACAGCTAACACTACACATACAGCCACACTCAGTGGTGTAACACTTAATACTGCACATGCAGCCACATCCAGTGATATAACACCTAACTCTGCACATACAGTCACACCCAGTGGTGTAACACCTAAGACCACCGATACAGCCACACCCAGTGGCGTAACACCTAACACTGCACATACAGCCACACCCAGTGGTGTAACACCTAACATGGTACTTACAGCCACACCCAGTGGTGTAATACCTAATACTGTACTTTCAGCCACACCCAGTGGTGTAACACCTAACACCATACATGCGGACACACCTAGTTGTGTAGCACCTAACCTTGCACATACTGCCGCACCCAGTGGTGTAACACATAATACTACACATACAGCCACATGCAGAGGTGTACCTCCTAACACTGCACATATAGCCTCAACCAGTGGTGTAACACCTAAAATTGTACTTACAGCCACACCCAGTGGAGTAACACCTAACACTGCACATACAGCCACTCCCAGTGGTGTAACAACTAACACTGCACACACAACCACACCCAGTGGTGTAACACCTAACACTTCACATGCAGCCATACCCAGTGGTGTAACACCTAACTTTGCACATACAGCCACACCCAGTGGTGTAACACCTAACCCTTCACATACAGCCACACTCAGTTGTGTAACACCTAACACCACACATACAGCCACACCCAGTGGTGTAACACCTAACACCACACATACAGCCACACCCAGTGGGACATCAGCTACCAAGCCCATAAGGCAAGCCAGTACATTCCCCAGGACTGTAGTCATAGTGGACAACATATTGATGCCCCACTCACCAGGCTGAACAAGAAGGAAATAATGGTCAGTTGCCTATCAGGGGACAGGATTTCCCAAATTATGCAAATACTCAAGTCATTGCACCATAGGTTCATAGGTTCATAGGTAGGTACTAGGCTATTGGCCCTAGGGCCTATACATGCCTAGCCAAAAAGGTACCCTGGCTTTCACCACCCAATACAATTATTTTCCTGTGCTCCTGTCAAGCAGAACCACAGAAGTGATCCCCGGGGTGAATTTCCTATTACCCATCCGATCATCAAGATTTTTCTTGAAGACTGCTAATGAGGAGCTCTGTTTGACATAGATAGGTAGTCTGTTCCAGAGTATGGAAAGTCTCTGGGACAGAAATCTATCCTCTAGCATGTTCTGTTTATTGTGGTGACAAGGTTTAGGTCACTAGAGCGTGTAGCTTGAAGAGATTGGGATTTCTTTAAGTGGAGCATATCCAACAGCTCTGGGTTTGACATAGCTTTGTATGTTAGGCAAAGATTGCCTCCGAGTAGGCGATATGCGATGGAGAAAAAGCTGGAGTTTTTTGAGACGGTCTGCAAAAGGCATCTGTTTGAGGCTAGTAATCCTCTTTGTGAGGTATTTTTGTGGCCTTTCCAGTTGTTGTAGATGTCTTGTGAGGTACATATCAAAAGGGGAGTTGTACTCGATAATGGGTCTAATGAGTGATAAGTAGAGGGGAACAATGACCTCTTTTTTTCTGGATGATAAACCTTTTGTGATAAGGTGTGCCACGTAGAAGGATTTCCTGACCACTGTGGTGATGTGATTATCAAAGGAGAGACTACTGTCCACCTGTGTCCCAATGTCTCTTATCACACTTTTGGTGTTAAGTAGTCTACCGCCTATGTGGTAGTTCATGGATACAGAGTTTTTACCAAAGGGGATGACAATGCACTTTTTGGCATTGAGCGTGAGACCATGTCTTTGACACCAGGTATCTGTCTCAGTGAGATCCTTTTGTAGGATGTCCACATCATTAGGAGTTTCGATTATGGCTCCCAGTTTGCAGTCATCTGCAAATTTAGTTAGCCAAAGACCTTCTGTGTTAGCCTGTACTTCAGAGAAGTAGATACCAAACAGGAGAGGACGCAGGACTGAACCCTGTGGTAGTCCACTTGTCACTGGTCTGAAGTCTGATTTGGAGTCTGCTACTTTCACAGTGTGGGTTCTGTCAGTAAGCCAGTTGGCAACCCATCTTGTGACATAGGGATTTATACCTAGTTTAGTGAGTTTATCTATAATTCCAGAGTGGGGGATGGTGTTGAATGCCTTGGCAAGATCTAGATAGGCTGTGTGAACCACCTTACCCTCATCTATGGCTTTGGTGACTACTTCAAAGAAGTCTATCAGGTTTAAGAGACATGATCTGCCATTTACAAACCCAAACTGTGTGGGGTCCAGAGTTTGGAGATCTCCAATGTCTTTCTTTATGAGTTCCATGATGATACGTTCCATGGCCTTGCAGACGAGGCTCGTCAGGCTAATGGGGCAGTAGTTCCCAGGGTTTATTGTGGCCCCCCCTTTGTGAAGTGGGATAACTGTTGTAATGCGCCATTCAATGGGCACAAAGCCTGAGGTGAGGCTATGATTGAACATGGTACTTAGGTGGGGTTCCAGTTCATTCTGTAGTTCATGTAGAAAGCAACCTGGGATGTTGTCAGGTCCCATGAATGCTGTGTTCTTGGCTTTAAAGAGTGAGGTTTTTACCTGTGAAGCCATGATTACAGGAACTTTGCATTCTTCCAGTATAAATATGGGCCCTTTAGGGGGTGAGATGGGGGTAAAGTTAGCACTGAACCTATCTGCCAGAATGTTGGCAATATCAGTTGGTTCTGTATATTTAGTGTCATTGTGCTGTAACTCAGAGCAGATCTGAGTGTTGCCATTGAGATTTTTGACATAGCTATAGAATGCTTTGTGGTTGTCTTTAGAATCAGTGGCAATTTTGTTTTCATAACTAGCTTTGGAGGATTTTATGAGGGATCTCAGCTTCTTACTGAGGCTGACCAGGGAGTTCCTCCAATCGTGGGATTTTACTCTTTTTTGCAACAGTTTCTTTCTTCTGTTGTAGAGTTTGTTTATGGCAGAAGACCACCAGATTGGCTTCCTTTTTTTGGAGGATAGCATCTTGGTTCTGTTAGGGATAGCACAATCCATGCACTTGTGTAAGTGCTTATAAAGTGCATTTGTGTAGGATTCAGCAGTCGTACCTCTATTGTCCATCTGCATGGGTGTTGTGAAGTTTGCCACTTCTGTCTTAAGAAGCGGGAAGTTGGCTTTGGAGAAATTATTTACGGTTGTTTTCCTAATGTGGGGTGGGAGCGGGATGTGGATGTCTAGGGTGATTAGCTTGTGGTCGGGTCTGACCAACAACGAGCTGACCTCTGGTGTGGAACACCGGTCACCCATGTTGGTGATGACCAGGTCTAGAATATTGCTGCCCCAGTTGGGGGTGTGGATAAGTTGATCCAAGGTGTTGGAATTGATGATTTCCAGAAAACGTTGCACAAAAGAGTTGGTACATGAGTAGTTTTCCCAGTTAATGGTAGGGTAGTTGAAATCACCCATTATTAGAGTGTTGGGTTGTACCTTAATATTTTCCAGTGTATCAAGAAAACAGAAGTGGGAATCCTGGGGCATGGTGGGGGTCTGTAGCAAGTTACAATCTGGATTGCAGTTTTTACCAGAGTTAGTTGAACTTGGATAATCTCGGATGCATTATGCTGAGCAACTAGCTTGGAGGTGTGGATATCCTTAATGAATATGGACATGCCTCCACATTTAGTGTTTCAGTCCAAGTTTGCTGGCCGAAAGGTGTGGTATGAATTATAGCCTGGTATTGCAGGGGTGCTCTCTGGAGCTTTGAACCAGGTCTCTGTCACTGCACAGATGTCAATGTTCTCCATTTTAAGGAGTGCCTTGAGTGAGTGCATTTTGAGGTTTAGACTTCTAGGATGGAGTAGCATTCCCCTCAGATTTTGCTTGCTTGTACCTATTACAGTGGTAAATTTGTCATTTGAACCTTGCCTAAAAAAGGCACTATAGGGGTGGCAAGAGCCTTTGCCAGTATCCAGAATCCCAAGGGCGACAGGTGCAGGCCATCTCTGGCAAAGCAGCATGGTTTGTCGATCATGTCATGCCAGGCAGACAGATACTGGATTCCCTTAGAATGACAACCAGAAGCTTAGCCAATTGTTAAAGTCAATCATTTTGTCCTTGTACTGTGGTGTCATTCTGGGTGATGGAAGGATGCTACTCAAGGCTAGGGTCATACCGGCCTGGGCTACAAGATCAGAGAGCTTCTCCGTGTCTCTTTTCTTGTAGTCCAGGGAGGTACGTCTCAGGTCATTCACACCAACATGGACAATGACAGAGTCATATTTGTACTTGTTGTGGAGTGACCTGAGTGCATGCATTATGTGGTGGATCCTGGCACCTGACAGGCAGCTGACAGTAACGTTTTCCTTGTTTAGCCTGGTGAGTGTGCCTGACTATAGAGTCACCTATGACTAGAGTGTTGGGTACATTATGCCTTATGGGCTGTAGTTGAGTGGCACACTGAGTATGTGGGCTAGGTGTCATTCGGGTTGTGTTGGGGGGTGGAGGTTGCTTGCATTTCTTCTTTGGAGGTCTCTGTTGTTTGGGAAGATTTGTACTGACAGCTTCCACAAATGTAGATGTGTGTTTTGTGCTTCTGTGTGTGTGTTTTGGTGGTGTAGGTTTTGAAGGACTATGTGATGAGTGTGGTGGTGTGGTGTGGTGCAAGTGTTTACCTTCTCCTCTTGACTGTCTAGGCCAGTCTTTGGTGAAGAGAGCTTTGCTTCCAGTTTGACTATATAAGTGCATCTCTCACAGGTCATAGTGTTGGGTGGTAGGAGGAGAGGGCTGTCTGTGTACATGAGGCAATTGCTGCATTGTCCCAAGATGCCCAGATTCATCAGGTAGACAGGAGAAAACACCGGCAGCTGACCTTTAGACATGCCTGTATAGGTGCTTATTTATTAAGTAATAAAAACTGTTTTCCTCTAGACAAGAGAGGAAAGTTGAGTGCTGTAGTACTTTATAACTTATGTAGTGCTTACAATGAGTTCTGAACAAGTGTTGAGATCAAAGAAACAAATGAGTGCTAAAACTAAAAAGCTGGCTATTTGCAAGGGAAATTTTGAAGAACAGAACTTATGGCGCCAGGAAAAGTTTAACCCCAGTTAAGTGGAGGGGGGGGCTTTGGAGCTCACAAACAGTCCTGGACACAGCGAATCCATATCTGATCTGCCACAGGAAAGGGGGGAAGCAAGCTTAGATTTTTTTTCCCAGTAAAGTGGAAATGGAGAAAGCTGGAACAGAAGTTAATTCAACCTTAAGAATCTGAGTGGGTTGGCCTTCACAAATGTTCTCTATTAGATTGAGTGAACTAATGACACTAGACTGGGAGGAGTGTCACATATCAAATATACAGTATGGGCTGGCAACTGCAAAGCCACCAAGTATAAGAACACACAACACTAGGGAGGGTGGGTGGTAAAAATTACAGTTCCTTGCTGTAGCCACTAAATGAAAGTTTTTAACAGATCAAGGATCAGACACGAGAATGCTTTTAACTGTAAACAGACAAAAATGCACAGAAAAGCTCGATAGAGCACTCACAAACAGAAAATACAACTCTCAGTATGGAAAAGCAGTTTACAGTTAAGTAATGTTAAAACAGTATAAAACAGTACATAAATGCAGTGAAACAATAAAAAAAGCTTTATAACAGTGCAACCATGGGTACCATTATCATTTAGACTAGGTAAAAAAGGCTATGTAGCTGAAGAAAAAGCACTTAAACATGCCAAACTGTGTTAAACAGCCTAAAAGACTTTAGTGTTAAAAATAAATGCAATCTGTATAATTACAGGTGCTATGATAAATGCTTTCATCCATTTCCCTAGGAACATCATCTGATAAAGATTAATGTCATCGTCGTGTTAAATATATTAGTTATTTTAAAACCACCAATCAAATTGCTACAAGCTGCAAAGCCTTCATATATAATGAGCTGCAGTTAAAGCGATATACATATATATGTGTGTGTGTGTGTGTGTGTGTGTGTGTGTGTGTGTGTGTGTGTGTGTATGAAATTATATAGACTGTTTTCGTAAGATAAAAAATTAAATAAAAAAGCTGTCATTCCACATATGCACACCACAGGCCCTAAGAAAATAAATATAATAACAGCAACAACAAGTGTATACATTCCTGTTAAAATAAAGTTCAAATCTCTGGTGTTTAAATATATTAAAGTCCTAAATTATCTCACTTAATGCTCTTATTTTCAAGAGACAGGAGATCGAGATTTGCTCATTCAGACTGGGCCAGTTATTGGCATTAGTAACAACTGCCAATACAGTTCCCACTTTTCCAGTAGGATTGACCAAGGCCCCTGTAATTTACCTGAACTTGTTTCAATATGCAAAACTTAAAATAATGCCCACTATTCAAACAGATATGGTTGTACAAAGCATTAGTTTCTTTCTCCATTCTGATCTCATATAAATGTTCATAAATCTGATTTTTAAGTTTTCTTTCAGTCTTTTCAGTATATAAACTAGTGCAAAGCATACAGCAGGTACAATATATTACAAATTTAGACTCACTGGTGAACCTTTTAGACATAAAAAATTGTGACTTGTTCAGTCTTATACTTTTTCAGACTAAGCTATGTTTGCAATACGAACATACTCCACATTTTTTTTCATTCCTGCATCTGTCTTCCTCATCAATTTCTTTGTCTCAAAAATTGCTTTCATATTTTTGCCACATTTGAAAACTATATTTGGTCTGCCCCCCACCCACAAGTTTTCTAAGGTCACTGTCCTGAATCAACAGACACCAGTTCTTTTGTAATATCTTTTTTTACATCATAGCTGTTATTGGAAAATACAGCAATAAAGGAATTTTTGAATACACTAGAAGCTATCATATCATTGTTAGTGACTGAAGTTCCACAATTGAGAAATGTGTTCGACCTAAATTCCTCAGAATTGTTGTTAACAGAATCTGTCATATACATCATTTGATTTCAATTGTCTCCCATAATGGGTATAAAATATCCTTTCTCAAGTTGGTTGATCACCTTGATAATAAGATTATCTAAAAACCTAGTTGGATACCCTTGTCTTGTAAACATGTCCTTAAGGAGACTACATTCATAGGAAGGCATCCTCATATGCAGTCGAACGGGCAACTTGGGCAAATTTCCCCTTGACTACTGTTCTCTTCTGGTGTATTGGATGTAAGCTATTAAAATACAAAAACTATTTGAACATGTCTCCTTCCTCTAAATCCTTGAGGTGAATCTGTTGTTAATAAAATCTTTCTCTAACCAAATGTCCAAATAGGCACTATGAGCATTATTACAGTCATGTGTAAAACAAAGAAAGTCTGCGGTCTGATTCCTATAGGAAAGGAGCAGGGGAATATCTTCCGTTCTCCATCCCAAAAAATAAAAATGTCATCCAGGTATTGTGTATAAAAAACACATGATCCAAAATATTCATGGTTAAAAATAAATTTCTTCTCCCACACAGTCATCCCAATGTTTACAAATAGCCCACCACATGTAGCCCCATTGCTACATCAGTACATTGTAAATAAACATCATCCCCAAATTTGATGAAGTTGTTTTGTAAAACAATCTCCAAAAGATTTTTGTACAGGTTAGACTGGTGCTGCATAACACCTTTTTCATACAAGAATTCTGTAAACCATTCCATGCCCAATTGGTGTGGGATAACTGAATACAAATCTTGGACATCGATGGTTATGAAAATATATGAATCTTTATACAGTAAGTCATTGATTCTCCAAAAAGATTCCCTGGAATCTTTAGACACATGATTTTCCTGGGCCACCAAATGTTTCAAATTTATTTCCAAGAATTTCACTAGAGGATGTGTAATAGGTCCTCTCCGATCCACAATGGGCATTATTGGTGGTTGTTATTTGTTTTTGGTTATTTTGAGGAGACCAAACATAGCGGGAATTTTTGAATACATGATAGTTCAAAAATTGAATTCCTCAATGTAAATTAGCTGTTCAATAAAAACATTACTGAGACCATTCTTAATTTACATGAACTCCAAGAAGAGCTAAACCCAAACATAAAACTACTGTTCAATCTCAGCCTTACTACAGGATATGTACCCAAAGAGTGGCGTACAGCAACAGTGGTCCCTCTCCACAAAGGTGGTGCCTCAACGGACCCTGGAAACTATCGCCCCATAAGCCTGACTAGCTTGGTCTGCAAAGCTATGGAAAGGATCATCATGGACCTTATAAATAAAGATATTGGGGACCTACAGACACTGGATCCTACCCAGTTCAGCTTTGTTAAGGGCAGATCCTGCCTCTTAAACCTGGTTGACTTCTTTGAAACAGTCACCAAGGCCATTGACGAAGGGAAGGTGGTCCACACAGCCTATCTGGACATCGCAAAAGCCTTCGATACAATACCCCACTCGGGCATTATAGATAAGCTATTAAAACTGGAAACAATGGAGCTGGCAGCAGTAATTAAATCTTTAAAAACTGTTTTAATGTGAGCGCTTTCAGCTCGGACTTTTCCAAGCCTTCTTCAGACAAAACAGTGAACATAATTAAACAGTCATTTAAATACCCATGTCAATTGAAACATTAATTAATATTTAAAGCAGAATGCTTGAAAATCTGCTTACATTTGACTTAATCTAAGGCATACAAACTATACAATAGAAAACAAATAAAGACCCTAAATATAAATATAAATATAAATATAAATATAATCTACTCAATATGCTTAGTGGGGTTACTTCTAAAAAATGAGAAAATGTGAGCATTATATTACTTATAACATTTCCAATGAACTCTAAATTTAAAAATACTTGCAAACAACAGTGCCCTGTAAACATTGCTAACACATTCAATAGTTTCTTCACAGAAACTATACAATCCCTGGCCACACAATTCAAACAAACAACCAGCCCACTCCACTACCCATGCCAGCAGAATACTACAACTACATCAGATCATCTATTTACCTTCGATCCAGTACCCATATCCTTTATAACATCTCTTCTTAAAAAACTAAAACCCACTGAGCTAGCAGCTGACCTTCTCCAAGCTGAGTTTCTGCAAAAAGCAGCTGAGGCCATTTCCTATCCCGTCTCCATAATCATAAACCGTACCTTGTCAGAAGCCTTCATCCCCTCCATATGGAAAATGTCCCACATTATTCCTCTCCATAAAGGTGGTAGCTCACTAGAGCTAACCAACTACAGACCTATAGCTATACTCTCACCCCTGGCCAAAATTATGGAAAAGTGTGTCCACAAACAACTGATGGAACACCTCACCAAAAATAAAATTCTAGCCAACTCCCAACATGGCTTCAGGCCAAATCACAGTACCACATCAGCCCTACTATCCTTTTCTAATACCATCAATAACTTCATAAACAATAATAAACTATCATCTGCTCTTTTCTTAGACCTCTCCAAGGCCTTTGATATGGTGAACCACATTCAACTCCTCCATACATTAAAAACTATCACTCAGCAATTCCACGCTGAAATGGTTCCAATCCTACCTGTCCAATAGGCAACAGGCTGTTCTATGGCAGGACAAATTATCTACATGCCTACCTGTTACACTTGGAGTTCCCCAAGGATCTATTCTTGGCCCTCTTCTCTTCACCATCTTTGTTAATGACCTGCCCACAATCACCCCCATGCCACATGCATTCAATATGCAGATGATTCGACTATCATCAGCACTGCCTCCAACCTGGCAGACCTCACTGCTTCAACCCAAGACACCTTCAACCTAATAGAAAAATGGTTCTCAAGTCGACAACTAGTTCTCAACCCCAACAAAACAAAACTACTTACTTTCTCACCCACTAACAAGACTCTTCCCCACCTTCTCTATTACATCCTCCAATGGAATCACTATATCACCAGAAGCTCACACAAAGCTATTAGGTGTTACCATTGATAACTCCCTTAAATTTGACACCCATTTCAATCTTACCATCAAAACCGTCAATAAAAAGCTTGGCTCTCTCTATAAAGTAAAACACTTTCTCACTCCTCACGCTAAAATTACAATTGCCAGCACACACCTACTATCAACTCTTTTCTATGCCTCCCCCCTCTTTACAAACCTAAACAAGACAACCCTTAACAAACTTGCTTCTTGTTACAATCACATAGCTAGATTTGCCACAAATTCCACCTTTAGAACGCACCACTGCACTAATTGAAGCAACTAGGGTGGTTAGAGTTTTCCAGCCAAATCCATTTCAACCAACTCAAAACGGCTCAACAGATACTGTATCACCCAGAGAAAACACCAGCTCTGAAAAACATCATTAACCCCTATATTAACCTGCAATCTTTATGCTCCTCCAATAAGATCTTAACTCAAACTACCAAAGCCAATAATTCTGCTGGGGATTCTCTATTCTCAAACTTTGTAGGTAAAATGTGGAACTCCCTACCGACCATGCTCACCTCAGAACCCTCACTCCTACAATTCAAAAAAAAGCTTAAACCCCATCTCAATACCCTCAGGCAATGTCCCTGTTCCAAACCTGATTAACCACTATCATTTACCCTTCTCTTACCTCACTATCCTTAACCGCTTTTTAACAAGGCGCCTTTGTAACTGACCTATGTTTTTTTTTATATGCTGCTGTTGTTTTTTTTTTTCCCCAAGATGTGATGTATCTTTATATTGTATTTAGAACTCAACTATCTTCCTTTTTTTGCATTAACAATGTTCATATGTCTGTTATGTACTTGGAGCTTTTCTCCCCGGGCCTCCGCTGAAAATGGACATGTATCCAGTCGGACTCTCCCGGTTAACAAATGTAAAATAAAATAAATAAATAAATACTGCATTAAAAACTTATAATTAACTATATAAGAGAATCATCTATTCAAAGACAATAAATTCAGTACACATTTAATAGAAAGTGCCTCATTTAAACCTGGAAACACTTGGGCATTGGTGAGAATTTGCCATTTAAGCTCATCTATCTCTAACTTTAACTGCCAAGGACCACCTCTGATATCACATATTCTTTTTTGCAAAATGATGAATTAAAAAAAATGTGTTGGATTAAATACAATGTGCTTGGCTAGAGCATTGTTCAAATCTTTGTTATTAATAGCATAACAATGCTCATATATTCTTTGCTTAAATTTACGCTCCGTTTTACCTATATAAAACGCTTTACAGGTTTGGCATATGGTAGGTTACTGCCTTGGTCTCACAATTGAATCTAGAATTAAGATGGTAAGTGAAACCATTAATTACACAACTGTTAGCCACTAAAATGTTTTTACATTGGGCACAACAACCACATTTAAACATACCTTTAATTCTAGAGTGTGTGTAACAAATATCATTCTTTTTTTCTAGTATGTTTTTAAGGTTTAAACCACGTTTATAAGTTACTTTAGGTTTGTTACCTAACACTTTAAAAAGTGCTTCATTCCTATTGATGATAGCCCAATTTTTGTATAATATATTCCTTATCAAGTCAAAATCTGTAGAAAAAGTGTGCAAAAAACTAATATGGTATGACTCTTTAATTGGGTCAGCAGAAGAATTGATGTTAAACTCACAATTAAAATTAATATCTGCTGAAACTTGATTCAAATTATGTTCTACCTGTTGACGAGAACTTAATAGTGGAAGAAAGAAACCACTAGCTCTTTTATGTTGTATTTCAAATCTCAAAGATGAAATCATATGATTAGGATAGCCCCTATTCAAAAACATCTTTTCTAATAAATTCTTGTTCGAAATCTATGTCGTCAGAGACCATTCTTGCTGCTCTCACCATCTGGCCTTTAATTACGGCTCGTTTTTGATGGTGAGGATGGCAGCTAGTATAATGTAAAAAGATGTTAGAATAAGTGGGCTTCCTATATATTTTACTTTTAAAGCAGTGGTTGAGTTCATCTTTCTCCAGATTTATATCAAGAAAGCTTATAGAATCAGTGCTGGTGACATAAGTAAAGTCCAAAAATGAAGTTGTACTAGATATATTATTGATAAAGTCAGGGATTTTTCTATGGTCACCCACCCATAAGCAAAACATGTCGTCTTGGTACCTGGTGTACCAATAGACATTTTGCTGAAATAATGGGTCACGAAAGAGGAATGAATGCTCCCACAAAGCCATAACCATGTTAGCAAAGCTCCCACCACATGGGGAGCCCATAGCTACACCTGACTTCTGCAAATAATAGTTGTTATTGAAAGTCATATAATTATTAGTTAGAACAATATCTAATAAGGTGGTTACTAAATAGATGGTGTTATGGTCTGCATTTTTCTTTACCAGAAACTCAGAAACCCATTCAATACCTAAGTCTTGAGGGATGACAGTATATAAGTCCCTGACATCTATTGTCAAAAAGTGACAATGAGGTTTATATTCTAACTTGTTGATACTCTGTAGAAAAAAACACGAGTCTCTACAAATTTGTGTTTCAGTATCGAGGAATGGTTTAAGTATACTGTCAATGTATTTTGTTTTTGGCACACCCATAAGTGATAGAACCTCTTCCATCAACAATTATTCTAAATGGGGGTTCTTGTAAAGATTTATGAATTTTTGGTGTGCCAAAAATTGCAGGAATTGTTGGAGCCAACATTGAAATATAATTATACAAGTCAATGTTGCAAAGCGCTCACATTAAAACAGTTTTTAAAGATTTAACTACTGCTGCCAGCTCCATTGTTTCCAGTTTTAATAGTTTGCTCGTGTTTGAAAGTTTTTCCTATTATAGATAAGCTCACCAGCTTAAATATAAACCCCTATGTCACTAGATGGGTTGCAAACTGGCTCAAGGACAGAACCCACATGGTTAGAATTGCTGGAGCCATGTCAGACTCCAAACCAGTTACAAGTGGCATCCCACAAGGCTCAGTCCTGGGACCTCTCTTGTTTGGTATATATTTCTCGGAGGTACAGGCCAACACGGAAGGACTGTGGCTGACCAAGTTTGCAGATGACTGTAAACTGGGCGCCATAATCGACTCTCCAGCCGACACAAGCATCCTCCAAAAGGGCCTCATAGAAACAGACAACTGGTGCCAGAGCCATGGCCTCAAGCTAAACGCCAAAAAGTGTATAGTCATCCCTTTGGCAAAATCAAAGTGCCCACAAATTACCACATAGGTGGTAATCCATTAAGTACAGAAGAAGTAATTAGGGACCTGGGGACCCAAGTTGATAGCAATCTCTCATTTGACAACCACGTGGCCAAAGTGGTTAGAAAAACATTTTATATAGCCCACCTAATCATGAAGGGATTCACATCTAGATTAGGGGAGGTCATCGTGCCTCTTTACTCATTCCTCATCAGGCCCATAATCGAGTACAATGCCCCTTTTGGGATGTACCTTACCAAACACCTGCAGCAACTGGAAAGACCCCAAAAGTACCTCACCAAGAGGATCAAAGGGCTCAAACAGATGCCATATGCTGCCTGGTTAAAGAAACTCCAGCTCTACTCAGTGGCATACCGCCTGTTCAGAGGTGACCTGTGCCTGACGTATAAGGCCATGTCCAACCCGGAATTAAGGGACATGCTGCACCTCAAAAAATCCAAATCCCATCGAGCTACATGCTCCAGAGACTTGAACCTCAGCACTGAAATAAATAGGACATGCTGGAGGGACAGATTCATAACCCAGAGGCTCCCTTCACTATGGAATAAAATCCCAGTCCAGGTTAGGCAGAGTCCCTCATTAATTCTCTTCAAGAGGAGTCTTGATGAGTGGATGGGAGATCATAGGTTTACCCCGGGTATCACTTCTGTGTCACTGTTAGACAGAGGCACAGTATACTAACCTCGAAAAAGGGCATAGCAAAATTAATTTAAAATGGGTGGCGAAAGCCAAACATACTCTGGCTAGGCTTATAAATGCCCTAGGGCAGATAGCCTAGTATGAACCTATGAACCTATGAACCTATAAGTGAAGTTACATTAATATTGACTTACGATTCTGCAACATTTTTCTCAGGATAATCATTGTTGTCCACAAGAACAAGTCCCACTCCATTATCAGGTTGCATTATCCTGATATTGTTGTTTTTCTTATTTAATCGTGCCAATTTTTGTTCAGATAAACTGGACAAATTACAATCTCTTACCTTTCCTGTTATTGTTATTGTTGGCCAAGTCACGTATATCCAGTTCACATATCCTTTCTTAACATGTCAATACTGGATGTAAAGGGGGGTTTCATATACTGGAAATTCTCAAGGGATGTATTGTACTGTCTATGTTCTGAAACAGCATCAGGAAATTCAGTTTATGTGTAAAACGTCTGAGATTCATCAGGGTGATGGCTACATTCATAGTCCTGTTGGGAACAAAGGAAAAACCATCAGCTAATAAATCACATGTCTACCTTAAAAGAAGAAAAGTTGTATACTTAAAAATCCTCGTTGGAACTCTCAATGATAACACATGGTGGAAGGTGGAACTCATTGTTGCTTGATGGACAATTTTTATTCCCTTGTTTTAATATCGATTGCTGTCCCTGTTGTTGCTCCATTTGCCTCCCTTCCATCTTTTGTTGTTCACATTCAGATTGGGCACATAATTGTGTGTCTGATTCCTGTTGGTATTGCACTGTTCTTGTAGCTCCCTGGGGTCCCTCTGTTGATGCCATGTAATCCGTTGATTGTTCTGTTGGTTCCCGATCCTTTCTGATCATTTTAAAGTTGACCATTCCTCCTCGTCTAAAAAATGATTCTGATTCATATTACTTTTTTCATTCACATGTTCATTTGAGAGGTGTTGTGGTTCCGTATTTGTAATTATAATCTCATCATGAATGGTGGAATTAAATCTTGTGCCCCAAGTTTGGGATTGTTGGGTGGGGGGGGTGGATAAGCTCTGTTTTCCAAATATTCTTTCATTATGATTCACTCATAGTCCATATAGGTGTAAACTACTGGAGATGTATCTCCATAGACTATATTAAGAGAAACATTATGGATCTCTCATAGAATGTGTCCTAGGCTGGTTATGTGCCATCACTCGGCAAGATTCTACCTTCATGAAGAGTGATGCCACAATATGACAGAAGATTGACTTTAATAATTGCCTTAGATTATGATGTCATTCTAGGGGGACAAAATATTTCTCAGTGTGGGAGGACATAGTTCAAAAACCATGTTGCCTTTCCAGGGATGGCCTGCAACTCTCCTCTCTAGGATTTCAAATATTGGCTCAAATATTGTTCTCCTCTCAGAGCCTTTTTTAAGCAATGCCAGATTGACAAACCTTCCACATAGCAAAGTCAACCTAAGAGAATATAAAGGTGTTAAAAGTGTTACTGCTCAATCCCAGGAGTCTAAGTTTGAAACGCCACTACTGTCAAGTTAGTCACATCTAATAAAATATGGATATCTGTGTCTTTACTAAGGCATGGTTAAAGCCACAAAGACTACCCCGGCAGTGCTAAAGGTGGTGGAGTCTTACTTTACATTAGTAATAATTATACCTCTATGTTGTTTAAAAAGGATGGTGCACTGCAGCTCCCCATGTCCTGATTACCATAGACAAAGTCCCATACCATATCCTACTAAGCTATAGCTCATTCTCTTTGTCCCCTGAAACCTATAGCTCATATTTAGACCTACTGGTGACACTCACCATTCATCCATGTACCATACTTATGGAGGACTTTAATTATGCCTTTTTAAACTGGGAATCCTACATGACCTCAAATTTGCAGGCACAGAGATTCCCAGGGTTTATAAACACAAGGACCCTGGACATGTTAATGCATATGGCTACTGGAGTTACAAGCATACTGGACTCGGTGCTCACAAATATGGAAGAATGCTGCCACCCCCCCCCCCCCACCTCGTGTCATATCCTTTTTTGGTAAGATCCAACCACAAAGCAGTCTCCTTATACATAAGAATCAGTTCTGTGATCCTAGCAAACATGTAACAGTTAGAGAAAAATACATTCTATTAAATTATATATATATATTTATATAAAAACAGGTAGTGTTTGTGCAGTAGAAGGCAATAGGAAATTCTCTATTGAACACAGAATAGACTGTAACACCAAGTCTATAATTTATATAGCGTACTGTTCATGTTGTCCTGCCTTCTATATCGGTAAGACCGATAGAAGATTTAAAGACAGGATATACCAACACATTTACGCTATCAAAAACAGAAAAAGTGAGAATGCTTTGGCCAAGCATATTGACCTATTCCCTGACCATTCTTTTGTATTCATGGGCATAGGCCATCTACCAGGGACTGTTAGGGGGGGGCCCTGTACCCTTGTTGTTGGAAGTACGCGAGCTTCTTTGGCAGCTCAAGTTGAATGCCTTTAGTACCCCCGGTTTAAATGAAAGCTGCAACATAGCACCTTTCCTGAAACTCAAGTCACATATGAGGTGAAACTGTTTGAACTTATTACACATCCCTTGGTGTCTTGCTATGTCTGCCAGCATATTACTATATATGTATTTTCCTTACAACTCTTTAAAAAAGTTCCAGCTGTTATATATTTTTAGCACTGATACAATGTATCTTTATTTGCTATTTTTTGATCTATTTGTCTTTATTATTCAGTGAAATATTCACTGATATATAAAACACTTTCATAGAGTTGGGTGATAAGCAAACAAGTATGACATTTAGTATACATTTGCCATTTCTTTTATACTAATTTTTAGCTGCAATGTATGCTTGATCCATGAAGTGTTTTTGGTTTAATTTTGTTTGGGTTAGTTTCAAACTGGTATTTATAACCTGTATAAACAATTTACCATTTGACTATACTACAATATATAAAGCATACAACACAGTATTTTACAACCATGCCAATCAATTTTTTGATGTATACTGCCTACACTATGTTAGTGTGACAGCTTTTAATTTTATGCTTTTCGTGGTTGAAATTAAGAGTATACACATAGTTAGTTTTTTGAGTATACATGTACTATGTGATTGAATGTACACATTGCATTGTTTTTAAAACATTTTTAACATATGTATTACGTTATAGCACGTTCACGTATTTTGAAACTGCTATTTAAAGCGCATTCTCGCGCTATGTTATACCTCTGATGAAGCTTCCTGTTGCAGGTTGCGAAAACGCTGGACGTATTTGTATTTTTTAATAAAATTAAGCATTAAGGTTTACGTGTGGCAACTCTTTTTCTATTGTTTGGAACTTTTGTGGTCATCAGTTTGTTTGTTACTGTCCGTTTTGAGATTAAGTTATAATCTGTCAAAATTTCAAGCCCCTCCAAACCCAGATTACACAGCAACCTATACAGAATTTTTCACAGAACCTCTATACAACCATGTCAGTGCTTTCATAGAGGCTGCTGTGTCTACCAGAAGGAAGACCAAACCTAACTCAAAAAACAAACCACCCTTGTGAAATACAAAGTTAAATGGGTGGTACAAAAAAAGGCATAGCTAAAATTAGGATCTGTAACACCAAAAAAGATAAAGAAAACATGGTCATAAGTTCATAGGTTTATACTAGGCTAATGACCACCAAGGTCTTTATAAGCCTAGCTATGGAATCAGATCCAGTTTTTGCCCCTGAATACCTTGGATGCCTATATAGTGGGGGATGTTAGTAAGGAGGTAGCTGAGGATTTGTGGGGATTATGTTAGCTGGTATTAATTTAGTTACTGTCAACCTCTGTCCAGCTGAGACATGGAGGACAAACTGATGAGGAATCTGCAGTTTCCCATGCATGGTTAAGGTTTTGTATGAATCAGGTCAGGGATAAACTGTGCTTCACATGGATGGGTTGTTTATTCCACAGCGCATGTGTCATTTGACACATGTATTAGCCTCACCAACATGCACCATGGTTATTCCATAGCGCAGGTGTCCTTTGACACATGTATTAGCCTCACCAGCATGTACCATGCTTATTCCATAGTGCATGTGTCCTTTGACATATGTATTAGCCTCACCAGCATGTACCATGCTTATTCCATAGTGCATGTGTCATTTGACACATGTATTAGCCTCACCAACATGCAACATGGTTATTCCATAGCGCAGGTGTCCTTTGACACATGTATTAGCCTCACCAGCATGTACCATTTGTGTTGCAGACAAAATTCAGGTCCTTGGATCTAAGTGTTTCTGGTAATGATTGTTTTGCTGATGTGCAAGAGATCCATCAGAACTGGATCAAAGGATGGCTTATATGCATAGGCTGCCTCTCAGTAACCTGTAAGAGTACAGAGATAAGGCTTTAAGGTGATCTGAGTAGAACAGGGTTTTAATACCCTGGGATCTCCTGGTGAAGAGTCTGGGGATCTTCCATCTGCTTCAAGTACCTACTTAGGTACATGCCAAAGGAAGAATTGTACTCAGTGATGAGTCCGATAAGGGCTGAGTAGAGTGGTACTATAACCTCCTTGGACAGTAGAGTGGAACTATAACCTCCTTGGACAGTAGAGTGGTGCTATAACCTCCTTGGACAGTAGAGTGGTACTATAACCTCATTGGACAGTAGAGTGGTACTATAACCTCCTTGGACAGTAGAGTGGTACTATAACCTCCTTGGACAGTAGCATGGTGCTATAACCTCCTTGGACAGTAGTGTGGTGCTATAACCTCCTTGGACAGTAGAGTTGTACTATAACCTCCTTGGACAGTAGAGTGGTACTATAACCTCCTTGGACAGTAGAGTGGTGCTATAACCTCCTTGGACAGTAGAGTGGTACTATAACCTCCTTGGACAGTAGAGTGATGCTATAACCTCCTTGGGCAATAGAGTGGTACTATAACCTCCTTGGACAGTAAAGTGGTGCTATAACCTCCTTGGACAGTAGAGTGGTACTATAACCTCCTTGGACAGTAGAGTGTTGCTATAACCTCCTTGGACAGTAGAGTGGTACTATAACCTCCTTGGACAGTAGAGTGGTGCTATAACCTCCTTGGACAGTAGAGTGGTGCTATAACCTCCTTGGACAGTAGAGTGGTACTAAAACCTCCTTGGACAGTAGTGTGGTACTATAACCTCCTTGGACAGTAGAGTGGTACTATAACTTCCTTGGACAGTAGAGTGGTGCTATAACCTCCTTGGACAGTAGAGTGGTAATATAACCTCCTTGGACAGTAGAGTGGTACTATAACCTCCTTGGACAGTAGAGTGGTACTATAACCTCCTTGGACAGTAGCGTGGTACTATAACCTCCTTGGACAGTAGCGTGGTACTATAACCTCCTTGGACAGTAGAGTGGTACTATAACCTCCTTGGACAGTAGCGTGGTACTATAACCTCCTTGGACAGTAGAGTGGTACTATAACCTCCTTGGACAGTAGCATGGTGCTATAACCTCCTTGGACAGTAGAGTGGTACTATAACCTGATTGGACAGTAGCGTGGTGCTATAACCTCCTTGGGCAGTAGAGTGATACTATAACCTCCTTGGACAGTAGAGTGGTGCTATAACCTCCTTGGACAGTAGAGTGGTACTATAACCTCCTTGGACAGTAGCGTGGTACTATAACCTCCTTGGACAGTAGAGTGGTACTATAACCTCCTTGGACAGTAGAGTTGTGCTATAACCTCCTTGGACAGTAGAGTGGTACTATAACCTCCTTGGACAGTAGAGTGGTACTATAATCTCCTTGGACAGTATAGTGGTACTATAACCTCCTTGGACAGTAGAGTGGTACTATAACCTCCTTGGACAGTAGAGTGGTGCTATAACCTCCTTGGACAGTAGGGTGGTGCTATAACCTCCTTGGACAGTAGAGTGGTACTATAACCTCCTTGGACAGTAGAGTGGTACTATAACCTCCTTGGACAGTAGAGTGGTGCTATAACCTCCTTGAACAGTAGAGTGGTGCTATAACCTCCTTGGACAGTAGAGTGGTGCTATAACCTCCTTGGAAAGTAGCGTGGTACTATAACCTCATTGGACATGGGTGCTATATCCTTATTTATAAGTTGGGCAACATACAATAATTTTCTTACTATTCTGGCTATGTGTTGGCCAAATGGCATATTACGGTCTACATATTTTCAGAGAACACTAATTATCAGATTAACTATTAGTTATGATTTTTTATTGATGAAGTAATTAACCAGGGTGGACAATTTCCCAAATGGCATTATAATGCATTTCTTTACATTGAGTTTTACTCTGTGGCTTGGGAACCAGTCATTTGTTTGTGTTAGACCCTCCTGTAGACTGTTGGTGTCCAGGGTAATCTATGATTGCTCCCAATTTATAATCATCTGTGAACTTGGTGAGCCGGAGTCCTTTGAAATTACCCTTGACATCCAAGAAGTGTATACAAAAATGAAGCAGGTACAATGCTGTCCCCTGGAGTACTCCACTGTTGACACGTCTCTTGATGGAGGTGGTCTCACCAATCACTGATCCTGATTCTTGGGTCACAGCTGTATGCCAGCCAGCAGCCCAGTGAGTTATGCATGGATTTATGCTTAGTTATGATATTTTTTCAGTAATACACAAGACACCATTTCCCCCCAATTCCATAGCCTTGATGATCCTCTCAAAGAAATCTACCAGGTTGAGTAGGGAAAACCTTGCCTTAATGAAGCCAAACTGGGATGGTTCCAGTATCTGTAGGTTGCCAATGTCCTTTCTGATCCTTTCCATAATAATTTGTTCCATGGCTTTACATATTAGACTTGACAGACTGATGGGTCTGTTGTTCCCCGGGGTCAGTTGATGGTCCTCCCTTATGAAGAGGAATGACCATTGCAGCCCTCCATTCACCTGGCACATAACCTGTTTTGAGGCTGTAGATGAAGATTTCCCAACTATTCCTTCTAGGTTATGTTGAAGGCTTTTTAGGAGGCAACCAGGGATATTGTCAGAGCTCATTGAAGCAGTGTTTAGGTCTTAGCAAGTGCTACCAGGACCTGCTTTCTGTTGATAGTTAGGGGATATGCTAGTAGGTATTTCATGGGGGGAGGGGGTGTGGTGAAGTTAGTGGTAAAGTTATCAGCTAGTACATTCATTACATCACCCTTGTCAGTGAGGGTTGCGCCACTTACAAGCAGTTCTACACTCTGCTGAGTGTTACCTTTAAGGTTCCTGACATAGATGAAGACCTTATGATTGTCCTTAGCCTGGGACACTATCCTCAGCACGTAGTTTGGCCTTCTTGGACATTAGTAGACATCTTTGTTTCTTGTTTAGTTGTCTCTATGAAAGACGCTCTTCCAGATTTTGTCCGTGACTTTTTCCTTTTGTTATATTCCCTGTTAAGGTAAGGATTCCAGTAGTGTGATTTGTTTTTGGTGGTAGATCTGGACTTACTTTTGGAAGGTACAGCAGCCTCAGTGCAGCCATTTACATGTTTGTACAAGGTTTCTGTAAATAATTCTGCATTGATAGCTGTGTTCTCAGGGTTTGGGGGGCAGTGAATTTTGACAAAATATCACTATTCCTTTAGCATAGTTTCTAATTGTTACTGGTTTAGTTTGGTCTTCCAGACTGATTTTTATTTTGAGGAAAACAGTTTTGTGGTCAGTCTCACCAATGAGTATGTGACACAGGGTGGGGTGCAATGCTCTCCCATGTTGGTGAGTACTACCTGCAGTATGTTTAATCCCCTGTTTGGTGTGTGCACTGGCTCATCCAGGGTGTTCATGATGATAAAGTCCAGGAAGCACTGTGCATGTGAGTTAGAGGCAGTGTATATTTCTCAGTCAAAAGAGAGTCGGTTAAAGTCTCCCATGGCATGGGTATTTGTTTAGATGGTCAGTGCCTCTAGTAGGTCTAAGTAGGAGTTGTGACCTTCATGGGTATATATAATGAGCTGTAGCTGACCATAAAATAGTAAAGAACCTTGCCTATGGAAGAACTCCAGGGCATCAACCTGTTTAACCATAGGACATGTTATTTCTGCCCTGCATTGTTTTAATGAGGAACCTCTGTGGATGGTCAAGTTATTGGGTATACCAGTTATCCACATGTGAAATGAAGCATTGCACTCAATGATAGGTTTGATGAATGTCAAACACAGTGGAGCAATGACCTTCTTGGACCTAGATGCCACACCCTTGTTTATAAGTTGCAAAACATAGAATTATTTCCTTACTACCATAGCCACATGATGGACAAAAGCTGGATTACTGTCTTTGTGTGTCTCCAAAAGTACTTGGTTAATGGGTGGAGTCTTAGAGATATGTTGTCAATATGATAGTTCCCAGGGGTGAATGAATTTCTAAAGGATGCTATTGTGCATTTCTTGGCATTTAGTTTTAGTCCATGGCTCTGACAACAGTTATTTGTCTGCGTCAGCCCTTCTTGGAGAACATTAGTGTTGGTGGGGGATTTTATGACAGCTCCTAATTTGCAATCATCTGCAAATTTGGTCAGCCAGATGCTCTTGACATTGGCATTGACTTCAGTGAAGTCAATGCCAAAAAGAAACTGTCCCAGGACCAGTCTCTGAAGGACTCTGCTGGTGACTGGCTTCTTTGTAGAGATGAACTCCTAAGTATATCTTGCTGGGTCATGCCTTTGAGCCAGCTGACTATTCACCAGGTGACATTCTGATTTTACTCAAACTCCTGAGTATGCCTCAAGGTCAGGTGAAGATAGGCAGTGTGAACCATTTTGCCCTCATCCATTCCTTTGGTGACCATCTGAACAAAGTCTACCAGGTTGAGTAGGTATGACCTGCCCTTGACAACACCAAATTGAGGTTGCGTCCAGTGTCTGGAGGTTTCCTATGCCATTATTGATTATTTTCATGCTACTTCTTTGCATGGCTTTGCATATGAGGCTAGTGAGATTTATGGGCCTGTAGTTACCAGGGTCTGTAGATGACACACCTTTGCGCAGAGGGATGACAGTGGCTGTTCTTCTTTCATGATGCACAAAGTCTGTTTGGAGGCTACAGTTAAACAGTAATTCCAGACGTCCTGATAGGTCATGCTTCATGCTGTTTAGAAGGCATCCTGGGATATTGTCTGGGCCCATTGATACAGTGTTCCTGGCTTTAGAGAGAGCATTAAGGACCTGTTATCTAGTGATAGCAGGGAGAGTAATATTTTATGGCATTTCCTGAAGGGAGGTTAAGGCGGAGATGGGGTAAAATTTGGACCTGAGTTTTTCAGCCAGTAGGTGTGGTATATCTTCTGGTTAAGTACAGGTGGTTGGTAGAGAAAACCACTTTATAAAGCAAAGCTTTCGGGCAGAACCCTTCTTCAATACTAAAACATAGCATCAAACATTTCACACTTTAAATACAGGTCATCAGTCACATGATCAGCAGCCAAAAGAAATCATGTGACCACAAAAAACAAAATAAAATACAAAATATAAAACACAAAATGTAAACATATTATAAAACTTTAGAGCATAAGAGTCTATCCTATATAACATACATATTTCATGAACAATTACATCACAATTTGGTATTTTGTAATTTAACTAGTATCGGTTTAAGGCTAACCATACTGTTCAAACCTGGTGGTGAATCAGCAGCAAGTCTCAATATCCATTCATATTCCTTAGTCTCTAAATGGTTATTGATATCACCATCCCTTAATGTAGGATATACAATATCAATCACCCTAAACTTAAATTTATGTTCATTACCAAAAATAGATATATGTTTATATAAGGCATTCTTATCATAGCATCTCTAATCTCCGATTTATGTTCAGTATCGCTCCTTCAATTTACGGGTAGTCTTACCCACGTAAAACGAAGGACAGGAGACACATGTAGCCACATAGACCACAGAAGATGTAATACAAGTGGCTGATACGTTAAACTTAAAAACATTACCATGAGTGGGATGTATAAAAGTATCACTATCATTACTAATAATATCAGCACAACACATACAATTAAAACACTTAAAAGTGCCATAGTTCACTGAAAGGGTACATGCATAGATCTACTAAAATCCTTGTAACATAACATGCTCTTAAGTGTCTTCATATTTCTATATGCAAAGCGTGGTTTATCACCCAAGATAGCCTTCAACTCATCAGAGGCCATAAGAATGGCCCAATTATTAAATATAATTTGTTTGATAGAACCTGACTTTACATTAAATGAAGTAACATATCTAATGGCTGTCTCAGATTTATTCCTTACATAGTCATTACTTGTACCAGCCAAACCTTCTAAAAATGTCGGTTTCAGGCATGTCTCTCTATCTATCATCACATTATGTTTCAAACCAGATAGAAGATGCTCATCATATCCACTAGATATAAAATCTTTTATCATATCCTCCAATTGCCAGGAGAAAACAGTGTCATCAGTGTTTAACCTGCTTATTCTACTAAACTGAGACTTAACACTGCCTTTAAATATATGCGGTGCATGCATGCTACCAAAATGGGTGTATCTACCAGAATAAACATCTTTCCTATGTAAACTAGTATGTAGAACACCTTCATGCATCTGTAACCTAACATCTAAAAAAACTATAGTGTTAGCAGATGTTTCCATTTTAAATTTTAAAAAACTCGTAGTTGAATTCAAAAAAGTCAAAAATTCATTTAACTCATCCAATGTACCACCCCATATCATAAAGCAATCATCCACAAAACGTTGGAAAAAGCAACTTTTATCAACAAAAGGATTACTTTCATTATATATATGATTCTTTTCCCATTGGTAAAGGACCAAGTTGGCATATGTGTTGGCTACCGAGGTACCCATAGCTACCCCAGTAAGCTGAAGGAATAGAGTGTCATTAAACATAAATATATTATTTTTCAATATTACATCCATAAGACAGCAAATATTTTCTATGTGTCTGATATTTGGACTAGGTTGTGAGACTAAAAATTCTCTCAACAATTCAAGAGAGAATTTTTAGTCTCATAACCTAGTCCAAATATCATACACATAGAAAATATTTGCTGTCTTATGGATGTAATATTGAAAAATAATATATTTCTGTTTAATGACACTCTGTTCCTTCAGCTTACTGGGGTAGCTATGGGTACCTCGGTAGCCAACACATATGCCAACTTGGTCCTTTACCAATGGGAAAAGAATCATATATATAATGAAAGTAATCCTTTTGTTGATAAAATTTGCTTTTTCCAACGTTTTGTGGATGATTGCTTTATGATATGGGGTGGTACATTGGATGAGTTAAATGAATTTTTGACTTTTTTGAATTCAACTACAGTTTTTAAAATTTAAAATGGAAACATCTGCTAACACTATAGTTTTTAGATGTTAGGTTACAGATGCATGAAGGTGTTCTACATACTAGTTTACATAGGAAAGATGTTTATTCTGGTAGATACACCCATTTTGGTAGCATGCATGCACCGCATATATTTAAAGGCATTGTTAAGTCTCAGTTTAGTAGAGTAAGCAGGTTAAACACTGATGACACTGTTTTCTCCTGGCAATTGGAGGATATGATAAAGATTTTATATCTAGTGGATATGATGAGCATCTTCTATCTGGTTTGAAACATAATGTGATGATAGATAGAGAGACATGCCTGAAACCGACATTTTAGAAGGTTTGGCTGGTACAAGTAATGACTATGTAAGGAATAAATCTGAGACAGCCATTAGATATGTTACTTCATTTAATGTAAAGTCAGGTTCTATCAAACAAATTATATTTAATAATTGGGCCATTCTTATGGCCTCTGATGAGTTGAAGGCTATCTTGGGTGATAAACCACGCTTTGCATATAGAAATATGAAGACACTTAAGAGCATGTTATGTTACAAGGATTTTAGTAGATCTATGCATGTACCCTTTTCAGTGAACTATGACACTTTTAAGTGTTTTAATTGTATGTTGTGCTGATATTATTAGTAATGATAGTGATACTTTTATACATCCCACTCATGGTAATGTTTTTAAGTTTAACGTATCAGCCACTTGTATTACATCTTCTGTGGTCTATGTGGCTACATGTGTCTCCTGTCCTTCGCTTTACGGGTAAGACTACCCGTAAATTGAAGGAGCGTATTACTGAACATAAATCGGAGATTAGAGATGCTATGATAAGAATGCCTTATATAAACATATATCTATTTTGGTAATGAACATAAATTTAAGTTTAGGGTGATTGATATTGTATATCCTACATTAAGGTGGTGATATCAATAACCATTTAGAGACTAAGGAATATGAATGGATATTGAGACTTGCTGCTGATTCACCACCAGGTTTGAACAGTATGGTTAGCCTTAAACCGATACTAGTTAAATTACAAAATACCAAATTGTGATGTAATTGTTCATGAAATATGTATGTTATATAGGATAGACTCTTATGCTCTAAAGTTTTATAATATGTTTACATTTTGTGTTTTATATTTTGTATTTTATTTTGTTTTTTGTGGTCACATGATTTCTTTTGGCTGCTGATCATGTGACTGATGACCTGTATTTAAAGTGTGAAATGTTTGATGCTATGTTTTAGTATTGAAGAAGGGTTCTGCCCGAAAGCTTTGCTTTATAAAGTGGTTTTCTCTACCAGGTTTTTGTGTTATATCAGTTTTGCAGCTTGTTTTTTCTTGTAAGTACAGGTGGTGCCATTACCAATGAGCTCTGCACTCAATTGTGTATTGCCTTTGAGGATGCAGACATAGTAAAAGAATGCCTTGTGGTTGTCCTTAGCCTGGGATGTGAAATTTACCTCAAATTTGGCATTGTTAAATGTTATTTGTCTTCTGAGTTTTTTTTTTTTTTGATGAGAGTGCTTTTAATCTGCAGGGTGCTACACCTCCTAATTTTTGTCATGATTTTTTTCCAAACAGCTTACTGTTGTGATTCTACCAGTTGGCCTGTTTTTTGAGTAAGTTCTGTATTTCTTCCTGGTGAATACATCTACCACTATACAGCTATTAACATGCATGTAAAGTTTTTCTGTGAACAGTTACTCTTAAGCCGTAGTGTTCTTAAGATTTATAGGGGCTTGAAATTTTGCTAGGTTATCAGTTAATAGTAGGAAGTTCATAGGTTCATAGGTTGGTACTGGGCTATTGGTCCTAGGGCCTATACAAGCCTAGCCATAACAATTCTCTTGCTATTTCTTCCCACACTATTTACTTCCCTGGACCCCTGTCTAGCAGGGTGACTGACGTGATCCCCAGGGTAAATTTCCTGTCTTCCATCCAATCATCAAGGTTCCTTTTGAAGAGGGCCAAAGAGGTGCTCTGCTTGACATGTATGGGCAGTTAGCCTTAGAGTAGTTCCTGAATATTCCATGGTTAGCTGGGGTCCCAGGTTTTATTTTTACTTAAAAGGAGACCATTGTGTGGTGTAGACATTGCACTAGGAGATGCGCAGCACTCAGTGTGTGTGTCAACCCCTGGTTGGTGCATTGACAATATGGTACAGATAGTTTGTGTTTACAAAATCCAGGAAGCTCTGTGCCTGCATGTTTGATGCCATATATGATTCCAGTTAATAGTGGGGCAATAAAAGTTGGCCATGAATATGGTATTGGCTTGGATGGTGAGTGTTTCCAATAAGTTTAAATACATGGTATGGGTTTCCTGGGTCATAGAGGGGGGCCTATGGCTTGCAAAGAAGTGGTATTGTATTTTGTCTTTGTTGAATTGATCATGGAAAATCTCAAGTGTATGGTACTGTTTGACCAGCCTTGAAGTATATTTATTTTTGATGTAAATCAAGACACCTCCACCTTTAGTCCATATCTGTGTAGTAGCTGATCTAAATAAGTGGATGTCATTATAGCCTTTACTACCAGTGTGATTTCTGTGGCTTTAAACCATGCCTTATTGACCACACAGATGTCAGCTTTCTCTAGACTGAGTAGAGCTTGCAGATAGTGAAGTTTTTTTGTTTAGACTCTTAGCTTTGAGTAGTAACACCTTTACATTTTCTTGGTTTTGATTTGCTATATCAGGAGGATTGTCAAGTTGGCATTGCCTAAAAAGGCGCTATGAGGAAGGACAATGTTTTAGCTAGCATTTGAAAGCCTGGAGGGAAGAGGTGTAGACCATCACTGGCAAAAAAGAGTGGTCTGCTGACCTTCTCCTTCCATGCTGATAGATATTACACCCCCTTAGAATGACATAATAAATGAAGCCAATTAGAAAGTCAGTCATCTTCTGTTCGTATTGTGGAATCATACTTGGAGAAGGTTAAAAGCTGCTCAATGTTAGGCTCATACCAGCCTGGGACACATATTATGAGGACTCCATGATGGTTCTCTTCATATAATTTAGGGAGGTACATCTGTGGTGATTTACACCCACATGTTCTATGACTTAATCATACTAGTACTTTTGGTCCAATGACTTGAGTGTGTGAGTAACATAGCAGATCTTTGCCCCTGATAAGCACCTGACTAAATCTTTCTCCTTACCCAGCCTGGTGAGAGAGACATCAGTGTGTCTCTCAATGGAGTCTCCAATGACCAGAATGTTGGATTGCTTTGACTTGCCTTATCGGCTTAGAAATAGAGGATCTATGAGATATGTCTGTAGGTGTTGATGTGGGTGCTGTTTTGAAAGACTGCATTCAGGGCTGCTGAGGGTATTTGTTAAGTGTACTTTATCTAGGAAGTCTTTGGGGTTTAGGAAGGTTACATTTAAGTGCCTCAGCATGTCAGTCTATATGTCTACTTTAAACTGTGTATGATGGGTGCAGTGGGTGTACTACTGACAACTTTATTGACAATCGAAATACTTTTGTGTGAAAGCTTTGCTTTCAGTTACATTGTGTAAATATGTCTCTCACATACCATGTCAGTTTGAGTATTAACTGGTTATCAGTAAACATCAGTCGATTTCTACATTGCCTCAGGATGCCCAAATCCAGCAAGCCGTTAACAGAGATAGTGGAAAAGTTCATACCTATGGCAACTGGCCCTTTTTTATTGATTAGATGGTTGGAGTGAGAATATAAGGTAATGTCAGAAGTATCTGCTTTGCAACTCTGGGGCAGTGCTTATCAGTACAAACTAGGTGCCCTGTTTACAACTAGGTATTGTTGAAATTTCAAGGATGCTTTTACAGGAAAGTGTCACCTTAAGATACTTACTGAAAAGAAAGAATTAGCTTGTCAAGAATGATGAAAAGAGGGGAGTCACCTGAATGGCTACTGCCTGGCTACTACTAGTGCTGGTCTCATCACAACTTCACACCAATGGGAAACAATGCTCCTTTGCTTCTTCTGTGACCAGAAAGAAAACAGTAGCACCAATCACAAGATGAGAAGCAAGCCACAGGCTCTTGGGTGATCAACAGTGTTGTCCCAGATGAAGCTAGTGTCTGTAGGCTTGTTGTAGCTTTTTCCTGGTAGATGCCTTGAAAAGTAACCAGACCAATGAGGACGGTACAACACAGACACTCACTGCTGAATCAAAAAAGTCAGGAATCAATGCACTCTATTCCTTCTGTCACCAGAAGCAAAATATAAGCATAAATTGAAATAGCATCAAAAACATAAAAACCCAAACTCCCTCTTAGAATTTAAGCATCTCTGAAATTCTACAAAAAAGCTAATAACTAAAGATCACAAAGATCACTATTCTAAACTCCAGTCCTTGCACTCAACAAACCCCAAACAATTCTGGGACTCCATCTTATCAATTCTGCACCCTGGTAATAAAGGAAACCCTGTCTTAATCCTGCCCTCTCCGACCTTGACACAGCCTCCCAGTTCAACTCATTCTTCATAGACTGCATAGCCAAACTATCCACCTCCTTCCCACCCCCCCTCCTCCAACCCCAGCCCCTCCAACCACAACCTCCACCCCAATCACCTACCCACCTTCACACCCTTCTGCCTTACTCCCATTCTCACAAGCACTATAAAAAGACTCTTCCTCAAACTCATACCCTGTCGCAATGCACCTGACAATCTTCCACCTACCTTCCTCAAACAATCTGCAGACAGCATTGCCTATTTTATCTCAATTCTTATAAATAGATCCATGCAAGAATCTTATGTCCCTTCCATCTGGTGCCATGCCTACATCATCCCCATACACAAAGGTGGCAAGAATACTGACACCACCAATTGCAATCCTTTCCCCTCTTTCTAAAATTCTAGAGAAAACCATCCAAGTACAACTAATGACACACCTAACCCAAAACAATCTTCTCTCCCCTACCCAACATGGCTTCCGCCCTGGCCACTCCACCATGACTGCCCTTCTTTACTTTCTGGAAACCATCAACATTGAATGAAACTCAGGCAAATTTGTATCTACACTATTCCTAGATTTGCCAAAAGCCTTTGACACCATCTCCCATACCCTACTCGTATCCCAACTTTCCACCCTACACCTCTCTCCCTCCACCATAGCCTGGTTTTCCAGCTACATGTCCAACTGCCAACAAGCTGTCCAATGGAAAACTTCAACCTCCCCCTTCCTTCCTACACTCACAGATGTCCCTCAAGGTTCTGTTCTTGGCCTTCTACTCTGCAACCTGTTTATTAACAACTTGTACATCTCCATCCCAGAGTCATCTGTCATCCAGTATGCAATGACTTGACTATCATCTGCTCAGCCTTCTCACCCTCCAAGCTCCTTGCAAAAACACAATTAGCCTTCTCCACAACCGAAACCTGGATGCAGTTCAACCACTTAGCTCTAAATGCAAATAAAACCAAACTAATGATCTTTTCCCCTACCAAAATCTCTATTATTGACAAAACCTCATTCACTGTACAGAGCCAGAACACCCCCCCCTTGAAATCGTTCCCACCACCAAGCTTCTCAGCATCATCATTGATGACGAACTAAAATTTGATACCCACATCTACTCCACAATCAAAAAAACACACCAAAAGATAGGTCTCCTCTACAGACACAACCGCCTCAGCCCCTCTACCCATCAGACTCTGGCATCCACCTTCCTGCTCCCCTCCCTGATGTATGGTGCCCCTCTGTTCACAAATCTCCACCTCGGCTTACGATCCAAACTTGAATCCTGCTACCACAAGATCTGCAAATTTGCAACCAATTCAAAAAACTCTTCCCACCACTGCCACTCCCTCCTCACCTTCAATTGGCTTGAAGTCCCCAACTACTTTAGTTACCTACAACTCACCATTGCCCACAAGCTCATCTTTAAACCTACAAACTCCCCATCTCTCTCTACATCCTTAAAACCCTATATACTCAACCACAAACTCAGATCCAGAAAACAACATCTCCTTCAAGTCCACAAACCAGCATGACCTCCTGGCCACCTACTACTGTCCACCTCCTTAGCCAAGCAGTTGAACTCCCCCCTCACCTTTGCAACTTTCCAAACCACACCAATTTCAAATCTCAGCTATTCTCTCATCTTTCAGCCAAATGGGAATGCCCATGTGATGCTCCAACATAAACCTCTCTTCACACCATCTCTTTCTACCCTGCACTGAAATCATTACCATTTACCAATTATATTGCTTCATCTCAACCTAAAACAGTCTCGCCCTACAATCTGCTATCTAATGTACTAGACTTTCCATAGTTCAATTTTCTGGTACTCTCTCCATGCAAAATGTCCACCTAACCTGCAAAGGGCTAGTAGCTACTTGTTTAATGTTTACTTACAAAGAGCTTATTTGACAAAAATGTCTTTTCCTTGCAAATGTTCAGGTTATCCAACCTCCAAAAGGGCTAGTAACCCTCTGTTTAAATGTTAACTCACTAAAAGCTTATTACATAATGTATTATATTTCTGAAAATGTTTTAATTGTTCTGTACAAATCTTTGTTATTCTTTTGTAACATGTAATATGTAACTTGCAATATTTGGAGATTTTCTCCCTGGGCCTCCACTGAAAATGGACTCTTTATGGCCCAGTGGACATCCCTGGTCATCAAACGTAAATAAAAAAAAAATAAATAAATAATAATAATGAAGCCTTTTATTAGGCTTTCTGATGGTTAACATTTTCCAGGAAATAATGTCCCTATGCTCTTTCATTCACCAGGAGCAAATCAGAAGTAGTAATCCCAAGACAACTACTGAGAGGCAGAACATGAGCTCCTCCAATAAGTGGTGTTCTTGGACTAGATGTTGCAGAATTTGAAGGTAATGAAAACTATGGGTTAATATCCTAAGAGCAATTGTGTAGTACAGTTTTGTACCAACCATAAATGTAGATGTTCGAGTATATACACTGCTGCAGTCATTACACGTGGGTTATCCTGCCATCAGGCGGTTCCCCAGTTGGGCTGAGTTCCAAAGTCTTGGTCCGGCGTCAGTTGCTATCACTTCTTCCCTGACGTCAGTGCGACAGGGGTATATAAGATGCAGCCGACGCCATTTTCTTCAGTTTTTCTTGTCCCAGATGTCAGGTTCCCCCTAAAAGGTAGGCAATTCAAATTGCTAAATAAAACATACATAAGAAAAGCAATCAACAACTTTCAGTTACCAGCAAATACTCCCCACAGGTAGTAAAGGGTAGAAGACTTAGGTACGTACCAGTAAGTAAGAGGGGAAGGAGGGAGGGTAACCTGGACTGCAGCAGTGTATACACTCGAACATCTACATTTATGGTAGGTACAAAACTGTACTATGTTCATCGTGTTACACTGCTGCAGTCATTACACTTGGGTAGAATCCCAAAGCTGAGGTAGGGTGGCTGGTTCTATAAGGCATTAGGGGTGGCTATAAGGCCCTGCAGCACTGCAGTGGCAAAGCCAGCTCTGGATTTAGAGTATAGAGGCAGATGGTAATGCTTGTTGAAGGTATGTACAGAACTCCAAGTTGCTGCTTCCAAAATGTCCTTGGTAGGTACTCCTCTGAGGTAGGCAGTTGAAGTGGCTGTTGCCCTGGTGGAGTGAGATCTAATGCTGTTAGGTACAGGTTTCCCATGGTGCATATAGCAGAAACGTATACAGTGTCCTATCCATTTTGAAATAGTCTGTTTTGAAATGGCTTTTCCCTGTGCTCCTGCAGCATATGCTACCAATAATTGCTCAGTTTTTCTGAAAGCTTTGGTTTTGTCCAAGTAAAAGCGTAACTGCCTGTGTAAGTCCAAAGAATGCAGTAGTCTCTCCCCTTTATTCTGTGGATTTGGATAAAAAGTTGGCAAGTGAACAGTTTGGTTTAGAGCCACACTTGATACCACCTTTGGCATAAAAGTAGGGTTTGTTCTTAAAGACACCCTGTCTTGGTGGAAAATGATGAAAGATTCCACTGCCATTAGTGCCTGTAATTCTGAAACTCTTCGTGCTGATGTTATTGCCAGGAGAAGAGCAGTTTTGCAAGAGATATATTTTAAATTTGCTGTGTTAGCTGGCTCAAAAGGAGGTAAAGTTAATTTTTCCAACACGAAGTTGAGGTCCCAAGTTGGATTATGTGCTCTACGGGGTGGTCTTATGTTTTTAGCCCCTCTGAGGTACTGTTTTAGCAAGGGATTAGAGAAAATTGGTGGATCCGTGTTGTAATGAGTAGAGATGGCAGAGGCGTGGATCTTGATGGATGAAAAGGAGAGGCCTTTGTCCAGCATCTCAGTTAAATATTGTAGTATCTGAGGAATATTTGGGACAAGAGGGTCAAGGCTGTGAGCCTGGTTCCAGGCACAGAATCTCTTCCATTTATCCGAATAGGCTTTCCTGGTACTAGACCTTCTGGCCTCCAGAATGACATCCATAACAGCTTTGGAGAGAGGCATTGCTTGCTTGACTAAGGAATCTTCCATGCAGCCAGGTTTAAAGTCTTTAGCTGGCTGTGAAGTATCTGATTGTTGTGCTGAGTCAGAAGATGTGGGATTTGAGGCAAAATCCAGGGTGGACCTTGTGCTAAGTTCTTTAAGATTGGGTACCAGTGCTGGCGTGGCCAGTCTGGGGCAATCAGGATCATCTTTGGCTCTTCCTGCCTGGCTTTTACAAGTACCTTTGGAAGGAGAGGTAGTGGTGGGAAAGCATATACTTGTAGGTTTTTCCAGCTGAATGAGAGGGCATCCACTTTCCATTCTTGTGTAGAATTTCTGTAGCTGGCAGTTCATTGGGGATGCAAACAGATATATGTCCGGGCTCCACCATTTTTGTGTTATCATTCTGAATATTTGTGGATTCAATTCCCATTCGTGGGGATCCATGATGTTTCTGATTAAGTCATCTGCCAGTGTGTTTTTCTCTCCTGGCAGGAATTGTGCTTGCAGATGAACTTGATAGGTTAGTGCTGTGTTCCACAAGGTCATGGATTGTCTGCAGAGGGGATAAGAGTGGGTGCCCCCTTGCTTGTTTATGTACCACATAAATGTGGTGTTGTCTGTCTTTAGTAGTAGTTGTCCTGGATGCAGAATGTCCTTGAAAGCTATGAGGGCATTTTGTACAGCTAGCATCTCTTTTTGATTGATGTGAAGATGCCTTTGTTCTGTGGGCCACTTGCCCTGAATACATTTTCCTGCCATGTGTGCTCCCCAGGTGTAATACGATGCATCTATTGCCAGTGTTTGCCTGGCTGTGGGTTGAGTGAAAGGCTGTCCCTTGTTGAGGTGACAAGCTTGAGCCCACCATCGAAACTCCTGTTGAAGGCAAGGAATTAGTGGTATTACTGTTTCCAAACTTTGACAGTGTTGAGACCAGACGATCTTTAGGTACCATTGTAGTTTCCTCATATGCAGTCTGGCATATGGAATTAGTAGTATGCAAGATGCCATGTAACCCAAGGCCTGCAGCATTTTTCTTGCAGGGAGTTGGGTTCTTGTTGCCATCAATTGAAAATATTGAGTCAGCTGTTCTTGCTTGTCTGGCGTGAGATAAGCCATCTGGGCCATTGTATTCAAGCTGTCACCCAGGAATATTATCTCTTGTGAGGGCACTAGTTTTGATTTCTTTTCATTTACTGTGTACCCTAGGCAACTTAATAACTTTTTTGCAAATGCCAGATGCTTTAGAAGAATGTCCTTGCCCTCTGCTTGAATCAGGCAGTCGTCCAGGTACGGATAAATTTGAATTCCTTTCTGTCTGCAAAATGCAATTACTGGTGCCAGGCACTTTGTGAAGACCCTGGGTGCAGTAGATAAGCCAAAGGGCAGTGCAGAGAATTGGTAGTGCATTGAACCAGCTATGAATCTGAGGTATCTTCTGCAGTTTTGTCTGACAGGGACATGCAGGTATGCCTCCTTGAGGTCCAAGGTTACGAGCCAAGCTTTCTCGCCCAGCATGGGAAGAAGCTGCTGTAGTGTCAACAATTTGAATTTTGGAACATCCAGGTAAGTGTTTAGAGAAGAAAGAACCAGAATGGGCCTCCAGGCTTTGTCCTTTCTGGGAACCAGAAAGAGTCTTGAGTAAAATCCTTGTCCTTGCTCCTGTGGTGGTACCTTTTGAATAGCTCTCATGTTCATGAGTGCTGTAATTTGTTTTTGAGCCTCTGCCCATTGATTTGGTGGCAGATTTGGCATTCCTTTTAACCTTGGCAGAATGTGAATGTGGAACCTGTAACCTTGAGATACAATGTTGAGAACCCATTTGTCTTTGGTGATCATATGCCAATTGTAATAGAAAAGTGCCAGATTTCCTCCCAAGGGGGCTGCTAAGAGAGAACTGTTTGGCAGCTGTAGTGGGACATCATTGGGGCTGTTTTTTATATGGTTGGGACCTGTCTTCCCCTTCTTTCTGGGCTGATGCACCCCATTGTCAAGGCCTGTAAGGACCTTGTAGTTGACCTCTACCTCTTGGACGTCTGTATCTGCCCCTTTTAGGTCTGTCTGTAACTGGAAAGGACCAATTCTTTGTTTGCCAATTTCTGCTAAATCGAGGAGGCTGAACCTGTAAGAAATCCTTCACCGTTTGCATAGATTTTGCCTTATCCTCCATTTTCTTTAATACCTCTTCTGTCTTAACTCCAAATAACACATCCTGCTGCAAAGGTGCATCCAATAGTTTTGCTTTAACATGATCTGGTAACGTATGTTCTTTTAACCAAGCTTGTCTTCTAATGACAGAACCTGTAACTGCTGCTCTACAGGAGGCCTCTAAAGAATCAAATCCACATTGCAAAGTATGTTTTCCCACTTGTTCAGCTGCATGCAATAAATCCTGCATTTCCTTAAAATTAGGAGGATCTGAGTCTGGAAGCATTTTTTGTTTCAACTGAGACATCAAATATTGCTGATATTTTAGCATGTGAAACTGGCAATTTAAGGCCCTCATTGCTAAATCTATGTTGAGGTAATTAAAGGAAGTCTCCAAGCCTTTTCTTGGATTCTGAGTAATCCTGGCCCTCCCAATGGAAATGCTCCCTCATGGTATGTAAGGTTTCCCCAAAGGAGTAGTCCTCAGGTGGAGAGGCTGATGGAATTGATTCCTCAGCATCAGAATCCTCATAAGGGGGTAAAGAGTATCCTAGGTCTGAAGATGAATCTGAAGAGATGGATACCTGGTCTGATGAGTCATAGTCTGCATCCTGTCTAGGCCTTTTATCAGGAGGGGGATGGGACCCCCTGATCAGAGTGATTAGGTCTTCGGCCATTTTGAGCATTTGTTTCTTAGGCATGGAGGCCTGTCCTGGAAAATGCTGTATTTGTTTCTTTGTTTTTAAAGGAGGTTTAGACTTAGCAGAAGATTTAATGCTTAACTGAGTAGGTCTGAAAACAACCTCTGAAGCTATGGGTTGTTCAGCTACTCTGGATCCCTCTGAAGGGTTAGTTTTGGTAGGCTGAAAATCTTGTGCATCCGAAGGCCCAGCCATCTCCATGTGGGAGTCAGAGGCAGCCTGTGGTTCTAAAGAAGCGGTTGTCAGGGGCTGTGAAAGCGCCTCGCTGAAAACCGGAGAACCGGTGACTGGCCTAGAAGAGGCTTTGTCATCAGTTTTGGGCCTCGGATGCCTGTCCTTGCCTTTGCACTTTTTATGTATTCCGGTCATCGGAAGTTCTGACGGCATGGTGTAATTGAATTTTCTGCCAAAATAATGTCGGGCAAAATCAAACCGACGTTTAATAGTGCGCTTGTTAAACCTAGCACAAAACCGACAACCAGTGACGTTGTGGTCTGGGCCTAGGCATGGGATACAATAAGAATGGAAATCCTTATGAGGTATTTGCTTCCCACAAGAAATACAGTTATTAACTTTTACTGACATCAGTCTGAGGCAAGCAAAAGTTTCCCCAACGGGGTACTTAGCTTTGTAGAAGATTACGGTTCTGGATTCAGAATGAAAATCTCAGGAGTCGGCCGACCGGCACTTGCGAACTGCTTTTGCTTCGGGCACCGCATGGCAAGAAAGACTGAAGAAAATGGCATCAGTTGCATCTTATGTACCCCTGTCACACTGACGTCAGGGAAGAAGCGACAGCAACCGACGCCGGACCAAGACTTTGGAACTCAGGCCGACTGGGGAACCGCCTGATGGCAGGATAACCCAAGTGTAATGACTTGACTGGATGCAGACTATGACTCATCAGACCAGGTATCCATCTCTTCAGATTCATCTTCAGACCTAGGATACTCTTTACCCCCTTATGAGGATTCTGATGCTGAGTCACTGAACCCACAGACATCGCCAATATCCTGGCAGACAGGTTCAGTGCAAACTTCTCCCCCCCCCCCTCCCAAAAGAGCAAGTATCTATCCCGGCAAAGGGCTGCCTCCAAAACATCTCTGATGTTCAGGTGAAGGCTGCCCTCTCCAAAGCAAAAAACACTGCTTCCATGGGACCAGATGGCATCCCAGGTTGCGTTCTACATGAACTCCAAGAGGAACTAATCCCTCAAATAAAACAGCTATACAATCTCAGCCTCACTACAGGATATGTGCCCACAGAATGGCATACAGCAACAGTGGTCCCACTCCACAAAGGTGGAGCCTCTATGGACCCTGGAAACTATCGCCCCATAAGCCTGACTAGCTTAGTCTGCAAGGCTATGGAGAGGATCATCATGGAGCTCATAAACAAAGACATTGGGGACCTACAGACACTAGATCCTACCCAGTTCGGCTTTGTCAAGGGCAGATCCTGCCTTTTGAACCTGGTTGACTTCTTCTTCACCAAAGCCATAGATGAAGGGAAGGTAGTCCACACAGCCTATCTGGACTTTGCAAAGGCATTTGACACAATACCCCACTCGGGCATCATAGATAAGCTATCCAACTTAAATATAAACCCCTATGTCACAAGATGGGTCACAAACTGGCTCAAAGACAGAACCCACAGAGTGAGAGTTGCTGGAGCCATGTCAGACTCGAAACCGGTCACAAGTGGCATCCCACAGGGTTCTGTCCTGGGACCACTCTTGTTCGGTATATACTTTTCCGAGGTACAGGCAAACGTGGGAGGACTATGGCTCACCAAGTTCGCAGACGACTGCAAACTGGGCGCCATAATTAACTCTCCAGCTGACACAAACATCCTTCAAAAAGGTCTCACAGAGACAGATAACTGGTGCCAGCGCCATGGTTTAAAGCTAAATGCCAAAAAATGTATAGTCATACCTTTTGGCAAAAACAATGTGCCCACAAATTACCACATAGGCAGAAACCCATTAAGTACAGAGAAAGTTATTAGGGACCTGGGGATCCAAGTTGATAGCAATCGCTCCTTTGAAAACCACATTGCCAAAGTGGTTAGAAAGACCTTCTACATAGCCCACCTCATCACGAAGGGTTTCACATCTAGATCAAGAGAGGTAATCGTGCCCCTTTATTCATCCCTCATCAGGCCCATCATAGAATACAATACCCCTTTTGGGATGTACCTTACCCGACACCTGCAGCAATTAGAAAGACCCCAAAAGTATCTCACCAAGAGGATCAAGGGTCTCAAACAGATGCCATATGCTGCTCGGTTAAAAACTCCAGCTCTACTCAGTTGCATACCGCCTACTTGAGGCGATCTATGCCTGACATACAAAGCTATGTCAAATCCAGAATTAATGGACATGCTCCACCTCAGTAAATCTAAATCCCTTAGAGCCACATGCTCGAGGGACTTGAACCTCAGCACAGAAATAAATAAAACTTGCTGGAGGGACAGGTTCATAACCCAGAGGCTCCCTTCGCTCTGGAATAGAATTCCAGTTCATGTGAGGCAGAGCACCTCACTGAATCTCTTCAAGAAGAATCTCGATAGGTGGATGGGGGATCGTAGGTTTGTCCCAGGGATTACTCCCATGTCACTATTAGACAGAGGCACAGTAAACTAAACCTTAAAAAGGGCACAGTATACTCAAATCAAGGGGTGGCGTAAGCCATACAGAATCGGGCTAGGCTTATAATTGCCCCAGGGCAGATAGCCTAGTATGAACCTATGAACCTATAACCTATGACTGCAGCAGTGTAACACAATGAACATCCACTAAGCAGTTAGATATGAAAGAGAGGGTAACCTAAGCCACTGATTTTGACAGAGCAAGATAAAATGGAAGGGGGTAGGCACTTTGTATTCTGGCTCTATGGAAAACAGTGAGATGACCAATAAATTTAAAAAGCTGAAGAGGAGTGGTTTCACAAAATAAAAATGTTGTGTACTCACAATAGTCAATGAAAGAGGAGAGGGAAAGAAACATGAGGTCAAATTAACATAAGAGGCAGGAAATTATTAAGATAATCGAGGTAAAAAAAAGAGCATCGGGGTAGAAGGTGTGAAGGAAAATTTAATTTCTGTGTGACTCACAAAAGACAGAGCTGTTGTCCCTTTTCTAGATTAAATATGCATTTAAAAGCAAAAGACAAGGAAAACACAGTGTAAAGAAAATAAACCCCAATTTGCAAAATAGAGGAAAACAATGCAGCGATACAAAGTACAAGAAAACAAAAAAAAAACTAACCTTTCCCTCACAGCAATCTAGGGCAGAGTCTGAGTGAGCTTTTCCAGTATGACTAATTGTACAAGTATGTACACACACTGCATCTATGAGGACAAATAACAAGCGAAGAAAGAAAAACAGGCAGTTAAATGTCAAGCAAGCAAAGTACAACAGTTGGGTCAGTACAGTTTATTTTCCATTTAACAGACAAGGATTGCAAACTGGACACAAGGTATAGTCCTGCCCTTTTATTTTACATAATGTTGTTAGGCCCAAAATAATTGTATCTTTTCTTCCTTGAATAGGAAGAGCATGTTACTACGTTGTGTCCCAATCTTGTCTTACAGTTATTTTCAGAAAAGCTGCTGAGACAATTCATTTTGTAAAAGATATAGATGCAGACATTCCTTGCTCAGCTTTATCATGACATCATCTGCTTTCTAATCATTGTAATAGGAAAGACTATTCATTGTTACTACAGCTACATTTGATATCTGTTTGCTATTACTATTCAGTGATTAAGAATTAATGAAAGTTTGCAACATACAAAGTAATATAAAAGCTAATAACAATTATTTCATATAATTAAGTTTGTAGTACACATGTATAGAGGACACAAGATATGTTCCTGTCCATCATTCTACTGACAGCACATGAGGTATAGCTGGTTTACATCTGACGTTTAGAGGAATTAATTCCAATCAATGTAAATATTCGTTTATATTGATACGTATGCTTTGATAGAGAGAGATATTCTATACAAGTACTATTTTATCTTAGCTGGTGCCTTTTTAGCAGGGATTGTATTTTTTGCAGCTTTTTTATTCTTTTGTTAATTCCTGTCATGATTTTTCAGTCACTGACACTTATATAAAAAATTGTTCACACATGCTGCTCAGAGAAGATGTTGTAAACTGGTGTCTCACATTTGTTTGAGATTCCAATACTATAACACTAATATTTAGTTATAAGACAAATATTGTCATACTTGGAGTTAAATTAACTGCAATCTCCTAGAATGACTCATTTTATATGAGGTAATATCCAATCTTTTGTGGTCAAGAATCTTGCAGAAGAAGCAGAATAGGCCTCGTAGTGAAAAAAAGGCACGGACAATCAAAATAAACCAACAATGTAAGCCATTTAAAATTACAGTGATATAAGTTTATGCTACATCTTCAGATGCTGAAGAAGATGAAGGTAACTAGTTTTGTCAGGATCTACAGTAACTTTAGTAACACCAAAGAAAGGTAATTACATTCTCTATATGCAATTAAAATGCTACAGTTAGTACTCAAAACACACCTGGAATAAAAGGCAGATCTGTCCTTGTATTATGAAATGAATCAAAATATAGACTAGCAAATCCTTTCCAAGGTAGCTCAATATTCATAACAAGCACTATCAACCATCTAAGACAGTTGATACTAAAGGAGACAGACTGCATACCCTGCAGTCAGAGATGGAAGAGTTTTATGCAATCAGCAGAAATAAGAAATAGATCATGCAGTTAGCATAGATCATCAGCTTCCTATTGTAAAGTTTAAAACTAAATTAAAGAAAGTAAGAAAAACATCTAGGCATGTGAGATGTGAGCTCAGCAATATTCCAAATGAATATGTAGAAAGGTGAAGAAGAGATTTAAGAAATTAGCCCTGATGGATAGAGCACCAGAAGAGCTATAAACATTTATTTATTTATTTTATTTATTTTACATTTGTTGACCGGGCTAGTCTGGCTGGATAGCAAGTCCATTTTCAGCAGAGGCCCGAGGAGAAAAGCTCCACTATCTACTAGTACATTTCAAAATCAAAAAGAATTTTTACAGGAAAAATACATTATTAAAACATTGCAAGGGAGGTATAGAAACAGTAAAGTAACAAGTTTCCACTTTATAAAATAAGAAAGATATAATTATTCAAGTTCATCAAATTTACAGAGAAAGGTATAATACTTATAGTTTTAATAGAGGAAGGATCAGAAATGGAAGTTGGAGTGGAGAGGTAGGGAGTAGAGGAGTAGAGAGTAATAATTTAGATAATTTAGTCAGGTGTGCTGCAGGAACAGAGCCAGTGGTTTTGGAAGTATAGTTTAATTTTCTGTTTGAAAAGAGGCAAAGATGAAGTCAGAGTTATGTCGGTAGGAAGAAGATTCCAGTTCCTACCTACAGTATTAGTGAAAAGACAGTCACCGGCAAAGTTGTTTGACTTGATTGCTTTGGTCATTAGTTTATGAGCTTGTGATATTTGAAATTGGGGTGGCATTAAAAATGCTTCTTCTATCACTGTTGCTGCCGTTAGATTATTTGCCTTGAAATTACCTTCTGCAAGGAATTTCTAGATAGTTATTTAAGTTGTTTGTAGCAACAATGCACATGTGGGCTTCTTTTTACTATGTTTTTACATTAGGAGGACTGGGATTATTCATCTTGTGGGAGGAGTTGTTTGCCTGGTCTGAGTAGGAAACACAAAAAAGGCTCAAACTGTAATCATTTCATTGAACAGAGGGCTGAATAGTCAGTCTTCTGTTTTTTCATTGCCGCCATAAATTTGTCACGTTTGTGCAGAGCTGCTAACCACGCAGAAGTGGTCAGCAGTGCCCTGTACTGATGCAAACACTTAGAAGTAAATTTTTCCTGTAAAACAGCTCAAAAATCTGTAACTATAAAGAAGTAAGTATGGAGCAAAACCCTTATGTGCCAATAACCTTAGACCACCTAGTTTCTATGCTGAGTGGCAATGCCACTAAATTTAGCAGAATTTTGTATTTTATAGCTTTGACTGCCTCAATAGTAGGGGTAGGGGGTGGCATAATGGCTAAGGTGTTTACTTCACATGCTACAGGTTTGATTCTCACCCTTGGGGATAGCCTGGAAGGACAGTTAGCCTGTAAAGCACATTTAGTAGCCTTCTGTAACCATCAGTATGGCACTTCCTTTTAGCTGACCAATTAAAGGACCAGGCAACATGGATGGGCAGCTTCTTAACTTCTCTGCAGCCAACTTGGCAGATGTAGGTATCTTTAGACAATGTAGCAATTGTCTCGTGTTTGCTGACAACCACTTAATCCTTAAAGTAACAGATACAGTATGGGAGAGGTGTGCATGCACCCTGTCTCTGGAGGCTAATAGCTCACATACAGGCATACCTCAGACTGTCAAAACCATGCACACAACATCAACCAAATATATCACACAACACACACATAAACCAATGTATGTTGAGGCACTTAAATGCAATCTTCAGAAACAACAAAGACCTTCTAAACTGTCCACTGGCAAAGCCTGTCCTCAGCCAATATAAAAGCACTTGGCCTTCAGCCATTTATTTTACATTTAAGAAAGTTTTTATGAGCTACACTCTTGTGGACAAACCCTTATGAAAACCTTCTCCCCATAACTTCATCCAGGTTTCAGAACACTATCAATTTTAACAATTGGCTAAAGTATTGATGTCATTCAAAGGGGATCCAGTGTGTGTCAGCCTGGGATGACATGCTCGACAAGCCACGTTGCTTCACTAGGGACGGCTTGCACCTGTCACCCCTGGGCTTTTGAATACTGGCTAAGGCTCTTGCCACCCCCATAGTGCCTTTTTTTAGGCAAGGCTCAAAAGACAAACCCACCTCCATAGACAACACAAATAAAAAAAAAAACTAAGGGTAATGCTGCTCAACGCCAGAAGTCTAAACCTCAAGATGCACGCACTCGAGGATCTCCTCAGTATGGAGAATATTGATATTTGTGCAGTAACAGAAACCTGGTTCAAGGCTCCCGAGAGCACCCCAGCACTACCAGGTTATACCTCATACCATACTTTTCGGCCCCAAAACTCGGACCGAACCACAAAAGGAGGGGGAGTATCCATATTCATCAAAGATACCCACACCTCCGGGTTAGTGGCACTGAATGAAGCATCGGAGACCATCCATGTGCAACTAACAGTGGGCAAAACTGCCTTTCAGTTTGTAGCCTGCTACAGACCACCCTCCCAAACTCAGGAACCCCACTTGGCTTTCCTGAGAATGCTGGAGAATATGAAGGTCTCTCCAAACACCATTATATTGGGTGACTTCAACTACCCAGACATAGACTGGGAGCACTACTCAGGCCCCAACACCCTCGCCCAATGGTTCCTAGAATTTATAAACTCAAATGCTATGGAACAACTGGTCACCACTCCCACAAGAGGGGAAAACATATTGGACCTGATCATCACCAACATGGGGACTCTATGTTCCATACCAGAGGTATACCCCTCATTGGTAAGATATGACCATAAATTAATCTCACTGGACATCCATATTTTGTCCCCACCCCCAGCCAAGGAAACCACGGTGAAGAACTTCTCAAAAACAAACTTCACACTTCTCAAAACCGAGGTGGAATCCTTCAAAGCCCCCGGCCAGTGGAAAATACGGCCCAAACTGCAGGATCCTTTACAAACGCTTTCTATGGACACCTACAGAAATGCATGGATCGTACTATCCCAAATAAAACCAAGACTCATTCCTCCAAAGGCTGGAGACCTGTCTGGTGGACCTCAGCCATAAATAAGCTACACAACAGAAGGAGGAAGCTACTACATGATAGAGCAAAATCCCAAAAAGGGAAGGCATCTCTGATCAGTACTAGCAAGAAACTACGATCCCTCATAAAATCATCTAAGGCCGGCTTCGAAAGAAAAATTGTACAAAATGCTAAAAATAATCACAAGGCCTTCTTTAGTTATGTCAGGAACCTGGGTGGCAACTCCCAGATATGCTCTGAGTTAGTTCAAAATGACAAAAAATACACTGAACCCACAGACATTGCCAACATCCTGGCAGACAGGTTCAGTGCAAACTCCCCCCCCTTCCCCCCCAAAAGAGCAAATGTCTATCCCAACAGAGTGTAGCATCCCTGACATCACAGATGCACAGGTGAGAGCTGCCCTCTCCAAAGCAAAAAAACACAGCATCAGTGGGACCGGACGGTGTCCCGGGCTGCGTCTTACACGAACTCCAAGAAGAACTGAACCCTCACATAAAGTCATTGTTCAGTCTCAGCCTTACTACAGGATATGTACCCAAGGAATGGCATACAGCAACAGTGGTCCCACTCCACAAAGGTGGTGCCACAATGGACCCCGGAAACTATTGCCCTATAAGCCTGACTAGCCTGGTCTGCAAAGCTATGGAGCGTATCATCATGAAACTCATAAACAAAGACATTGGGAACCTCCAAACAATGGATCCTGCCCAATTCAGCTTTGTTAAGGGCAGATCTTGCCTCTTGAACCTGGTCAACTTCTTTGAGACAGTCACCAAGGCCATAGATGAAGGGAAGGTAGTCCACACAGCCTACCTGGACCTCGCAAAAGCCTTCAACACAATACCCCACTCGGGCATCATAAATAAGCTCACCAGCTTAAATATCGACCCCTATGCCACAAGATGGGTTGCAGACTGGCTCAGGGATAGAACCCACATGGTCAGAATTGCAGGTGCCATGTCAGACACTAAACCAGTTACAAGTGGTGTCCCACAAGGCTCAGTCCTGGGACCTCTCTTGTTCAGTATATATTCCTCTAAGGTACAGGCTAACATGGGAGGACTATGGCTGATCATGTTCGCAGATGACTGCAAACTGGGTGCCATAATCGACTCGCCGATTGACACAAGCATCCTCCAAAAGGGCCTCACAGAGACAGATAACTGGTGCCAGAGCCATGGCCTAAAGCTAAATGCCAAAAAGTGCATAGTCATCCCCTTTGGGAAAAGCAAAGTGCCCACAAATTACCACATAGGTGGTAATCCATTAAGTATGGAAGAAGTAATTAGGGATTTGGGGACCCAAGTAGATAGCAATCTCTCCTTTGACAATCACGTTGCCAAAGTGGTTAGAAAGACCTTCTATATAGCCCACCTTATCACAAAAGGGTTCACATCAAGATCAAGAGAGGTCATTGTGCCCCTCTACTCATTACTCATCAGATCTATAATTGAATACAATGTCCCATTTGGGATGTACCTTACCCGACACCTGCAGCAACTGGAAAGACCCCAAAAGTACCTCACCAAGAGGATCAAGGGATTCAAACAGATGCCCTACGCAGTTAGGCTAAAGAAACTCATAGGTTCATAGGTTCATAGGTTGGTACTAGGCTATCAGCCCTAGAGCCTATACAAGCCTAGCCATAACAATTCCCTGGCTATTTCTTCCCACACTATTTACTTCCCTGGACCCCTGTCTAGCAGGGCAACTGGCGTGATCCCCGGGATGAATTTCCTTTCTCCCATCCAATCGTCAAGGTTTCTTTTGAAGAGGACCAAAGAGGCACTCTGCTTGACATGTATGGGCAATCTATTCCAGAGTCTGGGGAGTCTCTGGGTCAGGAACCTATCCCTCCAGCATGTTTTGTTTATTGTGATGACAAGGTTTAGATCCCTGGAGCATGTGGCTCTGAGGGATTGGGATTTCTTTAAGTGTAGCATGTCCAACAGCTCTGGGTTTGACATGGACTTGTATGTTAAGCAAAGATCGCCTCTGAGTAGACGATATGCGACAGAGTATAGCTGGAGTTTTTTAAGGCGGTCAGCGTAGGGCATCTGCTTTAGGCCTGTGATTCTTTTAGTGAGGTATTTCTGTGGCCTTTCCAGTTGTTGCAGATATCTGAGAGGTACATACCAAATGGGGCATTGTATTCTATAATGGGTCTAATGAGGGATGAGTACAGTGGGACAATGACCTCCTTTTTTCTGGATGAAAAGCCCTTAGTGATGAGGTGTGCCACATAGAAGAATTTCCTGACTGTTGTGGTGATGTGGTTATCGAAGGTGAGACCACTGTCCACCTGTGTCCCTAAGTCTCTTATCAAACTTTCGGTGTTTAGTGTACTGCCACCTATATGGTAATTCATGGATACATGTTTTTTCCCAAAGGGGATAACTATACATTTCTTGGCATTGAGCTTGAGCCCATGGCTCTGGCACCAAGCATTTGTTTCTGTAAGGCCCTTTTGTAGAGTATCCACATCATTTGGGGATTCAATAATGGCTCCTAGTTTGCAGTCATCTGCAGACTTTGTTATCCAGAGTCCCTTAGTGTTGGCCTGTACTTCAGAGAAGTAGATGCCAAACAAGAGCGGTCCCAGGACTGAACCCTGAGGTATTCCACTTGTCACTTGTCTGGAGCTGGATTTGGAGTCGGCTACTTTTACAGTGTGGGTTCTGTCAGTAAGCCAGTTAGCAACCCATTGGGTGACGTAGGGATTAATGCCCAGCTTAGTAAGTTTATCTATGATTCCAGAGTGGGGGATGGTGTCAAAGGCCTTGGCAAGGTCTAGATAGGCTGTGTGGACCACCTTACCTTTGTCCATGGCTCTGGAGACTGATTCGAAGAAGTCAATCAAGTTCAGGAGACAAGATTGGCCCTTCACGAACCCAAACTGGGTGGGGTCCAGTGTTTGAAGGTTGCCAATGTCTTTGTTTATAAGTTCCATGATAATACACTCCATGGCCTTGCAGATAAGGCTTGTCAGACTGATGGGACGGTAATTTCCGGGATCCAAGGTGGATCCTCCCTTGTGGAGTGGGATAACTGTAGCTGTGCGCCACTCAGTGGGCACGAAACCTGATGTGAGGCTATGATTAAACATAACACTTAGGTGAGGTGCCAGTTCATATTGTAGTTCATGTAGTACACAGCCCGGGATGTCATCTGGTCCCATGGATGCTGTATTCTTAGCTTTGGAGAGTGCGTTTTTTACCTGTGTGGCTCTTATTACCAGAATTTGGCAATCTTCCGGTATTGAGATGGGCCATTTAGGGGGTGAGTGGGGGGTGAAGTTGGCACTGAATCGATCTGCCAGGATATTGGCAATATCCTTGGGATCAGTATATTTAATGCCATTCTGTTTTAGCTCAGAGCAGATCTGAGCATTGCCATTTAGATTCTTGACATAGTTATAGAATGACTTGTTGTTGTCTTTGAAATCTTTGGCAATTTTATTTTCGTAACTAGCTTTGGAGGATTTTATGAGGGATCTCAGTTTCTTACTGAGGCTGGTAAGGAAGTTTTTTGCATCTTGGGATTTTCCTCTTTTCTGCAACAGTTTCTTCCTTTTGTTGTAAAGTTTGTTTATGGCAGGGAACCACCAGATTGGCTTCTTTATTTGGATGAGAGCATCTTGGTTCTATTTGGGATGGCACGATTTATGCATGAGTGGATGTGCTCGTACAGTGCCTTAGTGTAGGATTCAGCAGTTGAACTTTCAGCTCCCGTCTGCATGGGTGTCATGAAGTTTGTCACTTCTGACTTGAGTAGCATGAAGTTGGCTTTGGAGAAGTTTTTTATGGAGGTTTCCTTACTGGGGGATAGGTTTCCTTCCAGCTCTACTCAGTTGCTTACCGCCTGCTCAGAGACAATCTGTGCCTGACGTATAAAGCCATGTCCAACCCAGAATTAATGGACATGCTCCACCTCAGGAAATCCAAATCCCTTAGAGCTACATGCTCCAGGGACTTAAACCTCAGCACAGAAATAAATAGGACATGCTGGAGGTACAGATTCATATCCCAGAGGCTCCCCTCACTCTGGAACAAAATCCCAATCCATGTTAGGCAGAGTCCCTCAATGACCCTCTTCAAGAAAAATCTTGACGAGTGGATGGGAGATCGTAGGTTTACCCCTGGGATCTCTTTTGTGTCCCTACTAGACAGAGGCACAGTAAACTAATCTCAAAAGGGCTATCTTCTGTGACCTACTATACAGAGGCAAAGTCAACTAATCTAAAAGGGTGGCAAAAAACAAACACACTCTGGCTAGGCTTATAAATGCCCTAGGGCAGATAGCCTAGTATCAACCTATGAACCTATGAACGTATGAACCTATGTCTGGACAATTCCCATAAATTTCTCCAGCCAGCCTGGTCGACACGGGCATACTAAGACAGTGTAGCATATGCCTCATGTTCACAGACAGTCCCCTTCTCCTAGCACATAATTCTTCTACTTACAAGAAATGCATCCACATCAGTAACCTGGAATCCATGCTCTCTCACACTGCAGTCAGTACTCCTGACAAAGGGGAAATTGCCAGCACAAGTACCACACCACTCACATCATATAGCTAAGAACAGCAGACACCCACCTATGCAGAGCTCCTAAATAAAAACTTACATAAGCAACAGAGACCTCCAAAACACACTCACAAACTTTCCACACACAGCAACAAATACATCACACATAGCAAACAACACACCAGTGTCTCACAAATACAGCCCATAAGGCAAAACAATAAACTATCACAGCACATAAGGCATAACAGTTAACCAAACATACTAGTCATTGGCAACTGAATTGTGACACACATCAATATCCCCCTCACCAGGCTCAACAAAGAGAAGATCGGTCAGTTTTCTGCCAGGTGCCAGAATCTGCCACATCACACACACACAGTTAACTCTCTCCACAACAGTACAAGTATGACTCTGTCATTGTTCATGTTGGTGTGAATAACTTGAGATTTACCTTTCTGGGCTATGTGAAGAGAGACATGATTGAGCTCTGAGAGTATGTGTCCCAGGCATGCATGACCCTAACCCTAAGCAACATCCTACCTTCACCAAGAATGATACCACAATACACACAAAAATAATTGACTTTAACAATTGGCTTAGTTTATGGTGTCATTCCAAGGGGATTCAGTATCTGTCTGCTTGGGATGACATGGTTGACAGGCCTTCATGCTTTGCCAGATTTGGCCTCCACTTGTCACCCCTAGGATTCAGGATTCTGGCCAAGGGTCTTGCCTCCTCCATTGTGTCTTTTTAGATATTGTCCCAAAGACAAATCTTCCAACATAAAAGATCTGTCAAAAAGCAAACTGAAGGTCATGCTGCTTAATGTTAAGATCCCTAACCTGAAAATGCACTCACTGGAGGCTGTCTCTGCAATGGAAGATGCCAACATCGGTGTAGTCACGGAAACATGGTTCAAGGCTGTGGAGAGCACCCCTGTCTTACTAAACTATGCCTCATTCCACACATTACAACTCCAAAATGAGGTCAGGAAGACTAAGGGTGGTGAAGGGTGGTGAAGTTTCTATTTTCATTAAAGACAAGTACAACTTCAAACTGGTTTGCCAGCATGATGCACTAGAACTGCTCCAGGTGCAACAGACAAATGGCAAGACAAACATCCAAGTTATAGCCACCTATAAACCCCCTCCATGACTCAGGACACCCACTCCTCCCACGAGACCTACTTAACTCCATCAAGGTACCCTGTAACACCCTGCTCCTTGGTGACTTCAACTACCTCACCATAGACTGGGTGAACTATTACTGCTCTAAATCACTCACCCAGTGATTCCTTGACTTCATCAGTTCTAATCCACTAGACCAGCTTTTTTTATCCCCTACAAGGGGAGATAACATTCTAGACTTGGTTCTCACCAACAAGGGCAACAGCTGCACCACCCCCATAGTAAGGTCTGCCTTGGTGAGATCAGACCATCAGTCTGTCTCATTCGAAGTGTTTACCCTGTCCAACCCCCCACTCCCCCCCTAGCCATACATGGGCTAAAAAAACTTCACAACAGCTGACTACAACCTTTTAAGGGAGGGTATCAGTAGCTTCACACCACCAACCCCCCTCAGAGGATGCAGACAACTATGCTGAACAGTATGCCAGTGCAGTATACAAGCACCTGTACAACTTCATGGACTCAGCCATACCCAACAGAACTAAAACCTGCTCCTCAAGGGAACACAAACCTATTTGGTGGACATCCATTATCAACAGGCTTTACAACAAAAGGAAGAAACTGTTGTTCAAGGGTAAAAAGGCACAAATTCCCAACTGAAAAAAACTCCCTCCTTACCCACCATTACCCTAAGTGTTAAAGGCTCTATCCAAAGCAAAGAACACAACTTCCATGGGACCTGATAGCATCCCTGGCTGTATTATGCATCATCTCCAGAATGAACTCCTTGTCTTCGTCATCTTTATGGTCCTTAATCTCTCTCTAACTACCTTATGTCTATTTATATCTGCTCTCTCTCTATTGTTGCTTCTCTTTCTTTAATCTTATACTTCCTCCTTGGTATTAAAACATGTTAGAATGTTCATCATTGTGCTACTCAGATTTGCTAGAAAGTTAAGTGCTGTTCTTTCGGTTAACTTATTACATTTCCTTTTCCATGTTCTTTCACTTGTTTTTTCCTGTTTTTAGATATAGGTAATCAATGTGTATTATGTCATTTGTCCTCATGATGTATCTCTTTTTGTCTATATGTGGAGCTTTTCTCCCCGGGCCTCTGCTGAAAATGGAAATATATCCAGTTGGACTAGCCCGGTCAACAAATGTAAAATAAAATAAAATAAAATAAAAATAAATAAAATAAACTAGCCTCACCATTGTGCACCCTATTCAACCAACGCCTAAGTACAGGTTTCGTTCCAGCAGAGTGGAGAACTGCCAGTGTCATACCCTTGCACAAAGGTGGTGCCACTACTGACCCTGGAAAATATCACCCCATTAGCTTTACAAGTCTGATCTGTAAAGCCATGGAGCGTATTATTGCAGACCTCATAAACAAGGACATAGGTAGGACTCACAAGGTCAAAATAGGTGCCTCCACCTCTGCCAGCAGAGCTGTCACTAGTGGTGTTCTCCAGGGGATCTGTCCTGGGACCCCTACTGTTTAGCATCTACTTCTCAGTGGTCCAGGAAAAGAGAAAAGGCCTGTGGCTGACCAAGTTTTTGGACGACTGTAAGTTGGGTGCTGTCATTGACTCCCCAAAGGATGTTAACATACCAAAGTCATGGCCTTAAATTAAATGCAAAAAAATGTATTATCATGTCATTCTGCAAAAATATTGCCCCTACTGATTACCACATCAGCGACAACCCTTATGTACACAACCTGTGGTGAGGGACCTGGAAAACAGGTTGACAACAATCTCACATTTGACCATCATGTAGCGGCAGTGGTCAGAAAAGCCTTTTACCTGGTTCATCTCATAAGTAAAGGGATTGCATCCAGAAAAAAGGAGGTTATTACCTCTCTGTACCCCTGCTTCATTAGGCCAATAATTCAGTACAATGCCCCATTTGGTATGTATCTCTCCAAACAACTGCACCAACTGGAAAGGGAAAAAGAAATGCATCACAAAGAGAATCTATGGCCTCCAACACCTGTCCTATGTGGACAAGCTCAAATCACTATCACTCTGCTCAGTATCATACAGATTGCTCAGAGGTGAGCTGTGTCTTGCCTACAAGGCAATCGCAGACCCTGGTCTACTAGAGATGCTCCATATCCATAAGTCTAACTCCTCGCACATTACCTGATTGAAAGGCCTAAATCTAATATGTGACATTAATAAAACCTGCTGGAGAGACAGGTTTGTCTCCCAGAAGCTGCCCCGTCTCTGGAATAGACTCCCCATACATGTTAAGCAAAGTATGTCGCTGACCCTCTTCAAGCACAACCTTGATGAGTGAATGGGAAACCACAAATTTGTCCCAGATGTTCCACCTGTGCCCCTCATTGACAGGGGCAACAGGTGCTGACTGAGGCTTCGTTTTTGGGAATAAACTCTTGGCTAGGCTTGTAAGGGCCCCAGGGCCATTAGCCTATTACATTCCTATGATCCAATGAAGCAGTAAACAAAAAACAACACCTAACATCACACATGCTGCCACACTCAGAGGGCCCCCAATTACAGATCCCATAAGACAAGCAAACACACTTCCCAGGACTCCTGTCACAGAAGACTCCACTGCAAGACATACTGATGCCCTTCTTACTAGACTGTACAAGGAGAAGATAGTGGTTAGTTGCCTATCTGGAGCCAGGAACCTCCAAATTACAAACATACACACTCAGTTCATTATACCACAAGTACCAGTATGATTCCATCATAGTCCATGCAGTTGTAAATGACCCGAGACATATCTCCCTCTGATGAAGAGAAACATTATGGAGCTCTTGGACTGTGAGCAGCATATGAGTAGATTAATTTTAACAATTGGCTGAGTCTTTGATGTCATTCTAATGGGATCTGATATTTCTCAGCTAGGCAGGACATAAAGGAGATTATATCAGATAATATAACCAAGACAAGGGTTCATTTTAGGTATGGAAATTGCAACAGCAGAAACGTGATATATCTACCTAAGTGTATAACATGTCCTAGCTTTTGCATAGGAAAAACTGAACGCCAACTTAAAAAAAGAATATGTGACCACTTTTATAGAATTAGAAGTAAAGACAATAAAAATGCACTGTATAGACACATATCTATACATGACAGCACACATTCATTTAAATTTGGGATTGTTGATCAGATTAAAGTTGACCCTAGAGGAGGCAATTTGAAAGCTCATTTAAGCAAAAAGGAAATAATTTGGCAGATATTGACCGATTCTGCTAGAGAACCCAGTCTTAATGAATATATTACTATTAAACCCATTCTAGAGTTACGTTAATATTGTAGTCAGATTGACTAGAGTAGTTATATGTGCACAGTAGGATAGGATTACTATTATGTTGATTTTATACAACGTATTACACATACAATAGTATACATTGATTATGTACATAGTTATTATTTTTATTATTTTGTTATTTTATAATACATGAATTTACGATAAATATATTGGAAGGAATCTGAATATGTTGCTGGTCACACAGCACCGTTAGTTAGCAGTTATTGAATATGACAGTGCTATGGATTTTATATAGAGCATATGACAAGTTATTGCGTTGGTTTGCACACATGTATGTAGTGTTTCAACTACATTTTTAAATTATACTATGTATCTTTAAATTTTTGTAAATGGAGGAAATGGCGTGCGTCAAAAAGTTTTTAAATAATGGACTATAGTTAAACGTATAACATTCTGATGAAGTCCTCTTTTATGTGGATGAAAGCTCTTAATCACTGTTTCACCTGTATTGCTTGGTCTATTAAAGAAGAGTTTGTATCATGGATGCTGACTTTCATTGCATTGTGCATCCATTGTTACTTTGGGTATCAGTTCATTTTGTGTATTTCTGCAGTCGGCAGCTGACACCATGAGTTTTGCTTTGCTGTCTCTATACTTGGTGTCCTACAGACTACTGAGAGGTGATACACGCCTGGCTTACAAGGCATCCTTGGACCCTGCTCTGGTGAACCATTTGCACAGCCACAAAACAAACAGCATCACAATTACTAGATCCAGTGGCCTAAATGTTGCTCACAACATTAACAGGGCTTGTTGAAGAGATAAATATGTTTTTCAGAGAGTTCCTGTTTTCTGGAATAGGCTTCCCAGCCATGTGAAACAAAGCCCTCCCTAGCACTATTTAACCATAACATGGACTATTGGATGGAAAATTGGAAATTCACCCCTTGTCTGGCACCTATGTCTCTGATGGACAGAGGCAACCATCAAACCATACAATAACCAAAATACCACTGTATAAATGTCTAAAGCATAAAACCATATAATAACAAACCTCTCCTTTATAAATGTCTAAAGGATAAAACTATATAATAACCAAAAACAGCCCTTTATAAATGTCTATCATGTTTGGTTTGCGTGGCTAGGCCTATAAAGGCCCTAGTGGTCATTAGCCTAGGATATACCTCTGACCCTATGAAATATAAAGAAGATTATGGGTGCAAAATGCTGCCTCTAGAGGTGTTACAAGTAGCCATGGAAAGAAGGGTGGCAAAAGGCAGGAGGCAAAGGGAAGACATTAAAGTAAATGCAGAGATTCAGAGAAGAACAAGAGGAAGAAAGGGCATTTTAAATAAGCATTGTAAAGAACTGAAAGACAATGGAATGGGAAAGGCAGGAGATATGTTCCGATAGATTGATGAATTTAAATGGAAACATCTAAAAAACGGGCATGATGATGAAAGACAAAATTAAGAATGGCCTAACAGGGGCTGAAAATATTAAGAGGTGGTAGGAATATATGGAGGAACTGTAAAAGAAGGCCCCAGTTATCACTGATAAATACAATGCTTCTCTAGTCTACACCACACATCTTGGAAAGTGAAGAGAAATGGACCCTACAATAACATGACCTCAAAATGCGAAAGAAATCTAGGTGAATTAATTGAAATCCTGCAAAATGATGCTATTAAAATGCTGCCTACAAATTGCCAGCAAATTTGAAAAACAAATTAAAAGTTGCCATTAGATTGCAAAAGGTCAGTTTTATAGTCCACTCCCAAAAAAGTGGAATGTTAAATAGTGCTCGAATTATGGAACAGTTGCACTTGTTTCATATATTAGCAAAATAATTAATGTTCATGATCCCCTAAGCGAGACTCCAGCATTATCTAGACCAAGAGATGTCAGATGTACAGTCTGGTTTGAGAAAAGACAGTGGCACCAGAGATCAAATTTTCAGCATCTGATGAATAACAGAGAAAGTAAGAGAGGAGGATATAATTAACTACTTCGGTTTTATTTACTTCTTTCTCAGATATCTGTGATTCTGTAGACCATAACAAGCTTTTGCAAATCTATAGAGAAATGAGGAACTATGTCATGTCATTTGCATTCTGTGGAATCTGTATCATACCTCTCACCTGTCTATATTTTCATAGAATATCCACATTTTTGTCTCATATCTTTTGCCTGTTACTCATAAAATCAATTTTTCTGGCAACTCACAGAGAAATAAAGTCACTAAATAGTGAAAGATTTTTGAGTTTCAGATGTTACATTCTTCAGAAAATCCATACTAATGGAATACCTGTTATGCTCCTGTTATGCTATTAACTTTCTAAGTTTATAAGAACAATATTTAAACTCTGTCCCTATTGTGGGGGCTTTGCCCCCCCCCCCCATTATTATTGGCTTTGTCAATATTTCTTGTGCTAAGAATTTGAGAGGTAGGACTTCTATGCAGAGTAGGAACTAACATTTAAAACTAGATACAGAATAAAACCGACTGGTTTAAGACAGAGAAAGAAGTGTGACAGTGTCATATATTGTCACCCTCCCTATTCAATTTATATCCCGAATAAAGTGTACAAAATACTGAGTTAGACAAATCAGATGGTGGAATCAAAATAAGTGCGAGAAATATTAATGTCAGAAATGCAGATAACACCACTATAATCAGGAAGAATCGAGTACGCTGATAAATGTGAAAGTAGAAAGCACAAACGTTGGCTTGTTGCTGGACATATAACTAAAATTATGTCTTCTAACCCTGCTAAGATATGCTTATTGGTCCAGTAACAGAAGACACAAAGTTATTGCGTTTCAGTGTCTGCATGTTTTACAAAAAGACACAGAAGAAATAGAAGCAATGACAGATTTTAGTTTCCTTGGTCAAGGATCTCTGCAGATGATGATTGCAGCCATGAAATTAAAGATTATTTGATTTTTGAAATGAAAAGTATTGCATTCTAGAAAAAAAATTAAAGAGCAAAGATATCACATGGTCAACAAAGCCCCCTTAGTTGAAGCTCTGTTTTTCTCTGTAGTAAGATATGGTTGTGTGAGGTGGACTACACTTATGGACTTGTGTGGTAGAGAAGCTTTTTTTTTTCTGAAAATAAAATGTATTTTCCAAAATAACATGTACATGTGACATTCTTAAGACAGAGAAAACTTTTGAGGATTCTTTGAACTCAAAAAGATTGATTCAGTCAGTAACTGAATAAATCCAGACTGCTCACTCGCAGGTGTGATAGTAAAACGAAACATCTATTCATATGATCCTATAACATGATGACAGGATTCACTGAAGAAGACACACTAACGCCGGGAATGACTGAAGGCAAGAGTAGGCAGCATTAAAGGTTGAGGTGGATGGAAAGTATTCCTGAAGTAATGAATATGAAATGGCAAGAACTTAAAGATGCAGTTCATGACAGAGACGTGCTGGATGTTAGAGGCCTTGAGGTCACAAATAGCTAGCCTGACTAAACACCAGCAACTGCTTGGGGGTAGGTTGATTTCCCTTAGCTCTCCTCTTATTTTCCCCAGCTTCTTCTAGTTATTGTCCATGAAGAATCTCCACTCTTGCTTTCAAAATCTCTTTCTTTGAAATTTTAACAGCCTTTCTCCTGGTTGTGTACATTATATCCACCGTTTGACTTGGCTCTATAAGTCCCAGAAAGATCCTTTCTTAGACTGCTATGGTTTTTCCTATTTTTCACTGAAATAACAACAGCTTGACCCTTCAAAAGAAACTAAATTCTCAGCCGTACTCACCGTTTTAATTGGGTAACAGATTAGGTGTTCCAGACCACCTATATACTTAGATAACACAGTTCCCAAACCTACTTTAGATGCTACAGCATACACAAGAAAGGTTTGGTAAAGTGAGGGACATGCAAGATTGGCTCTGAATGTAAGATAGCCTTCAGATGGTTAAAACCATCATCTGCTGCTATGGTTGACTTTATCTGCATGACAACCTTACTTTCTCCAAGTTCTTTCACAGGACTGGCTGCAGTGTCTAAGTTGGGGATGAACATTCTACAGGAGTCTGCATGTCTCAGAATGCTTCCACTTGTTTGGCACTGGGTACAGACCAGTTTTTGGTAGATCTGTTTTGTCCATTTGTGGTCTAATTACCCCTCCTTCAATCATATTCTGAAAATACCTGGCTTTTTTAATTGTGGCAGCATTAGCTGCCAGTTCTGTCTGTCATAGAGTCCAACATGGCTTGTACATCTGTTAAATGAGACTTCCAGACTTCTAAATAAATTACTACATCAAGGTGTGCAGCTGAGTATGTGGTGTGGGGTTTTGCAATGTTATAAAATAAAAATTAATAGGAGTGCCATGAATTCCAAAGTGTAAGACATCATAGGTTCTTAGATTAGTACTTAGCTAACTGCCCTTGTGAGCTATTTTAAGCCTAGCCAATTATCCCTTGTGAGACTCAAACCCTGCACCTTGTGTTTGTAAGGCAAACACCTTAACCATTAGGCCAACCTCCCAACCCCTCCCAATCATCATCATCTTCATCGTCATCATCACTGCCATTAGCCCCCTTTTTCCCATTTTTCTACATGGGGTCGGGGTATCATGTTAACTGTTGCCAACTCTCTCGATTCAGTGCCACACTCCTGCCTTCATCAACACTCATGCCTGACTGTTGCAGATGTTCTCTCACACAATCCATCCACCTCTTTGCTGGACATCCTCGCTTCCTCTTACCTTCTTCCTGTCTGTCCCAAATCTTCCTCACTGGATTGTCATCTTCTTTTCTGCACATGCCCAAACCACCGTAATCTGTTCGCTTTGATCTTTTCTTCAAATGGAGATACTCTGGCTTTTGCTCGTATGTCGTCATTTCTTCATATGTCCCACATTGTGCATCCTACCACCTTTCTCAGGCACTTCATTTCCATCACTTCTAGCTTCTTCAACTGTTCTGCCTTTACTACCCAGGTTTCTGTACCATACTGTAGTACTGGTTACACCACCACTGTCTTGTACACCTTACATTTCAGCTTCTTTGGCATTGTTCTGTCTTAGACAACACCTGACACTCTATGCCAATTGGCTGCAGCCCCTCTGAATCTAGCTTTGACCTCTTCATTCAGACTTTCCTTCTCCTCAACCACTCTTCCCAGATACTTGAAGCTGTTTACCTGTTCCACTGTGCTTAGTTTCATCCCATGTGCCTTCAGTTTTGTATTCCATTCTCCTATCCTTTGCTGAAGTTCTAGCTCAGAGTCTGCTTGTAATGCCACATCGTCTGCATGCAGCAGCTTTGTTTAAAGGAGCAATAGAGAAAAATATTATGAATAATGTAACACAATATATAGAAGACATTTTTAAAGAATAAAGAAGGTAGTGAAAAATATGGAAAGTAAAAAAAAAGTTAACAGAAAAAGACAATAAAGAGCTGGAAAAGGAGATTCATTTAAAAGAGCTCGATAAACATTAGGACATGCAAATAAAGGATCGGCTGAAGGATCACATGGAAGAGGGTATGAAACGTATAAAACTTTAAGGGACTGACAAAAAATTATTTAAGAGTTTGAATAAATGGCTAAATGAAGTTGTATGTATAAAGAATGGTATTGTCAAAGACAATTAAAATTGGAGAACAGCAGTACTGAATAATAATGATTATAAGGTGTTTATGAAAAGAAGTGAAAATCATGATAGGAGACCTTAATAAGGCATCTGATACAACTGCCCATTAAATCGTATGGGTAATAATGAAATAATATAATAAAAGGTGAGAAAGGAAATTATGTATGTCAGCGTATAATAACAAAGTAAAAATATTTGTAAATGGCTGGTTAAGCCAAGAGGTACATATGAGGAGTACTGTAGGAAAAGGATATCCAATGAGTTACAGCTTTTGCATTAGGTATGAATGTGATAGTATGTGAAATACATTACAAAATCAAGGAGGTAAGGAATATACCACATGAAGGGTTAAGAACACCAGTTCTGTTAACATATGGAGATGACATTATAATAACTGCAAAAAACAAAATGTGGATAAAAGAAGCAACAATGTGAGCAAATGAGTATCTAGAGGTCATAGGATCATAGAAGCTTACTAGGTTATCGACCCGAAGGTCATTTCAAGGCCAGCCATTTCATCCCAGTGTAATACCATAGAAATGCTAATCAATACCCAAGATTGCAGATGATAGGGATGGCTTTAAATAAAGAGAAAAGTAATCATTTAGGTGATGTAGTAAAGATATGAGGTATATGTTTTACAATGAATGAAATTTCAGTGTTAGATATAAAACTGATAATAAAGATTCAACAGGAAAATCAGTAGAATAAATAAAACAAACCTGTCTTCTTTGCAGAAAATATAAACTATCATTCAGAAAAAGGGTTTATTTTATAAATTCAGTACTGATGGGAAAAACACCACACCTAACAAGTGTATTTATGTTGACAACAGTATTTGAAAAGGAATGATTGCAGATAATGTTTTAATTTATATGGGGTTCTGCAATAAACCCATTAAAAAAGAGGAGTTTTGCATATAAATAGAGAGGAAGGAAGGCTAGAGTTAGTTAACCCAGTGGTATATGCCGCTTTATTAAATTTGTGCAACATGTTAAAGTGGATAAATGAAAAAGATGGGAAAATAGTAACAAAATTGTATAAATGTAGGTATGATACAGTTTGGAGTATGGTAAAAAGAGTAAAGGAGAAAAGGGTTAATAACTGAAGAAATAAAGTCTTATCAAGACAAAATATATATTTTTGTGGAAAATAAAATGTGTGATATACAAAAAGATAGAAAAGTATGGTATAACAATGCAATGATAAAACATTACTATATAAAACTTTGAAAATCTAACACATGAAAAAAAACAAAGCTATAAAAATAAGAAGCAAATGGTGTAATTAGAAAAACTCATCCTACCACTGCCACTCCCTGCTCACCCTCAACTGGCTTAAACTACCCAACTACCTCAGTTACCTACAACTCACTATTGCCCACAAGCTCATCTTTAAACCTGCCAACTGCCCAGCTCTCTCTACTTCCTTAAAAGCTTACATTCCCAACCGCTCACTCAGATCTAAAAAACAAAATCTCCTTCAGGTCCACAAATCTGCACCATACAAATTTCAAATCTCAGCTACTCTCTCATCTTTCTTTCAAATTGGAATGTCCTTGCCATGCTCCAACTTAACCCCCCATTCCACCTTGCACTGACTCATCTAACTACCACTACTATTACTTCATCTCACACAAAACAATTCCTCCCCTATCAAAAACTAATTTTCTCTCTAATATATATTGTACTATCCTCTCCAGTCTTAATTATACTATTGCCCTCTCCATGCATAATATAATTTTCTCGTTTCTTCCAACTGTTACAGAAAACTATGATTCTATTTCTGAGCAATTTATTATAAATAAGGACTTAATTATATGTCCAACACCTCTGAGCCTTTATTGTGCTAATTAAGTGAATCGTAATCCTTTACACTTATGAATGTAGGTTATCCGGCAAAACTACATGTTTTTGAGAAAAAGAAAGTTACAGTATGAGAATTTGAAAGGTGGTAACCTATTTTATTTATTTAATTACTTAACTGCTATTTGTTCCCCAGCTAGGAAGTCTGGTCCATCCATTGTTTTTAGCCACAACCCAGGATCAGTGAGCAGCAGTTCATGTATAATATAAAATACAGCTTCCTCCCTAACCCACTCCATTTGTAGCTTGGATAATTGGATGGGGAACAGAAAATTCATCCCTGGTTTGGCACCTATGTCTCTAATGGACACAGGCAGCCTGTAAATGGTTCATCTTCCAAACCCTGCTTGTAAAATTAGAAAAAAAGCAGTTCACTGTATACAAAGTTTCAATACTATTACAAAAGTTAAAAGAAGTACAAATGCAGTCGTAGAAACGATCTAAGCAAGAATTATGTTCATATGGATCCCCTTCATTTGATCAAAATTTCAAAACATTGAACCTCTGATCATCGAAGACCAGAGAATTGAAGTTCTGAAATATCACAACTTGTGAATGGAGATTGCTGTACAGTGTGGAACGGGAACTTTATCATTCTCTTCACTGTATTGCGATCTTGGAGTTGGTATATTTAAGTAGCAGGGGGGTGTGGTTGTTGCCCCCCTGCAAAAATGTGAAATCAGCAGTTTTCAATTTTTAGATTCTTTTTAAAGGTTCAATATTTCAAAACTTTGATCCTTTAGTCTTCGATGATCAGAGGTTCAATGTTTTGAAATTTTGACCAAATGAAGTAGACCCGTACATATATACAAGAGAGAAACACATCAGATAATATTTAGTGACACATGATGATTTACATACAAAAATGTTAATATGTCTAGTACAGATAACTTGAATTGTTACCTGGTATTAACCTTTGTCATGGCTGCAGGCTCACTGAGCTGCCTTCAGAAGATGGATTTTGTTTAAAAGCCTCAAGAGTATCTTGGGATTTTACTTCTCTAGGAAGGTGGTTCCACATGTCAGGACATAGTCTAAAGAATGCTACATCCACAGCACTAGTTTCAGAAGCATGGATGGCTGATAGGAAGGTTGTTCTTTTGGAAGCTTCTCAGGGTATAGTTTTGGTGTGGTGCCTAAATACAAATGCTGTTTTCATAGAGTACAATAGATCAAGTTAAAGGTTTTGAAAATTAGATTGCTAAGCAATGAAAAAATTTACTAGAGTATCTGCTAGAAGAATGAATCTTAAAATTGTTTTGTGTGATTTGTAATCTCAGTGTATTGTAAGAAGAATGCAACACCAGAAAAGGCAAATCATATTCAAGTTTTGGAAGTAGAACATTGTTGGCAATGGCAGTCTAGGCAAAAGATGAAAGAAGGTATGTCCTTCTATAGCAGAGTTTTAGTTAGACCAAACATTTACTGGTAATTTTATCCATGTGATTGGGAAAAGAAGCTGATGAGTTTGTGAGTCGGGTTTGTGAAAGGCAGATCATGTCTTCTGAACCTGATAGACTTCTTTGAGGCAGTCGCCAAAGCCGTAGATGAGGGTAAGGTGGTTCACACAGCCTATCTTGACCTTGCCAAGGCTTTCAACACCATCCCCCATTCTGGAATTATAGATAAACTCACTAAACTAGTTATAAATCCTTACGTCACAAGATGGGTTGCCAAATGGCTCACTGACAGAACCCACGCTGTAAAAGCTGCAGACTCCAAATCTGACTTCAAACCAGTGACAAGTGGAGTACCACAGGGTTCAGTCCTGGGACCTCTCCTGTTTGGTATCTATTTCTCTGAAGTACAGGCTAACACAGAAGGCCTCTGGCTAATGAAGTTCACAGATAACTGCAAACTAGGAGCCATAGTCAAGTCCCCAAATGATGTGGACATCCTACAGAAGGGCTTCACTGAGACAGATGCCTGGTGTCAGAGGCATGGCCTCAAGCTCAATGCCAAAAAGTGCATTGTCATCCCCTTTGGTAAAACCTCTGTACCCATGAACAACCACATACACAGCAGTCTACTTAATGCCTAATGTGTGATAAGAGACCTTGGGACCCAGGTGGACAGTATTCTCTCCTTTGATAATCACATCGCCACAGTAGTCAGGAAATCCTTCTTTGTGGCACACCTCATCACAAAAGGGTTCTCATCCAGGAAAAAAGAAGTAATTGTCCCCCTCTACTCGGCACTCATTAGACCCATTATAGAGTACAACACTCCTTTTGGAATTTACCTCACAAGACATCTGCAGCAGCTGGAAAGGCCACAGAAGTACCTCACAAAGAGGATTACTGGCCTCAGACAGATGCCCTACACTGATCATCTCAAAAACTCCAGCTTTACTCTGTAGCATATCGCCTGCTCCAAGGAGTTCTCTGCCTAACATATAAAGCTATGTTAAACCCAGAGCTGTTGGACATGCTACATCTAACAAAATCCCAATTCCTCCGAGCTACACACTCTAAGGACCTAAACCTTGTCACCACAATAAACAGGACATGCTGGAGGGATAGATTCCTGTCCCAGAGACTTCCTATACTCTGGAACAGGCTACCCATCTATGTCAAACAAAGTTCCTCATTAGCACTCTTCAAGAAAAATTTTTATGAGTGGATGGGAAATAGGAAATACACCCCAGGGATCACTTCTGTGGCTCTGCTCGACAGGGACACAGGAAATTAACTTTCTCAGGTGGTGTAAGCCAGAGAACCTTGTTGGCTAGGCTTACTTAGGCCCTTGGGCTGATAGCCTAGTACCTACCTATGAACCTATGAACCTATGAGTAGAGCATATGAGTTGAGACTTAGTAGAAAAGCTAAATAAACTGGGAATAAACCCCCGTGTCACCACTGGATTATCAACTGGCTCACAGACAAGACACAGGAAATCAAAACAGGGGAAGTTACTATCACAAAGAGGCCAGTTACCAGTGAGCCTCCCAGGGTTCTGTGCCTGGACAGTCCTTGTTTGGTATTTACTATTCTGAAGTAAAAGCCAATACCAAAAGTTTGTGGCTGACTACGTTTGTAAATGGCTGCAAGCTAGCAGAAGTAATTGAATCCCAAATGATGGTCACCCTGCAGAAAGGTTTGCCCCAAATAAGTAACTAGTGACAAAATCATGGATTGAAACTGAATTCCAAAAATATATTGCTGGATCTTTGGGGAAGTCATCTACCCTAGAGAAATACCACATTGACAATATGCCCATAAGAGTTGACTCCATGGTTTGGGTTTGGAAACATATGTGGACAGTGACCTAACTTTTGTCCAACATGATCAAGTTAAAGGTTTTGAAAAGTAGATTGTATACCTACCTCAATATACATTGTAAAAAAAAATAATTTTAATTTTAGTGACTATGAATTGTAACAATACATGATGTTTTTTTTCTGTGGAGCTTTTTTCACAAGGCCTCTGCTGGAAAAGGGCACTAGTTCAGTCAGACTTTCTTGGTCAACAAATGTCAGATAAATAAATAATTCAGATAAATAAACCATTACATAAATAAATAAGAGAGTCCATTGCTGTAAGAAAGTCCTTCTGTATTGTAAAGTTTATAAAAAAAGGAGTGTATCCATATCTAGGGATGTCATTGTCCTCTTTTACTCATCTCTCATTAGGGCAGTCATTGAATATAATGCCCCTTCAGGATGAATCTGTTCAGAAACATGCAAGAACTGGAATGCCCACATAGATACTTTACTGAAAGTATACAAGGACTAAACAACATGTCCTACATGGACTGACTCAAAGTCCTATCACTATACTCTGTATCTTATAGACTGTTAAGAAATGACTTATGTCTGGCATACAAGGCATTCTCTGACCCAATACTGATAGATTTACTGCACATCAGCAAGTCCAGTAGCATCAGAAATACTTGGCCTATGGATCTAAACCTCTTCAGCATCATCAACAGAATGGTTTTGAGGGACAGGTATATCTCACAAAGAATGCTGCTGCTCTCGAACAGACTTCCCATCTGCATTAAACAAAGTTTATCCCGATCCATATTCAAGCACAACTTGGGTCTATGGATGGCAAACAGAAAATTTACCTCAGGGCTCTCTCCTGTACTATTAATGGACAGAGGCAGTTCCTAAATGTTTTAGCCCATTCATGGGTCCCCTCATGTTATCTATGGTATGATCCTAGCTATTCTTACTAGGGTAAGACATAATTATTTACCATGGGATGGATAAAGCCAATCTAATACAAAATGGAATAGGTTAATTTGAGAACAAAAATGGAAACTGGCTATGCTTAAAACGGCCCAGAAGGGCAGCTAGCATAGTACTTATCTATGAGCCTGTAACCTATGAACCTATGAGTGTCTGTCTAAGGTATTTCTGCTCCATGACACTGAGAATCATCATCATCATCAGCACCCCTTTTCCCATTTTTCTACATGGGGTCGGGGTATTGTGTTAACATTCACCAACTCTCTCAATCCAGTGCCACACTCCTGCCTTCTTCAACACTCGTGTATGACTGCTGCAGATCTTCTTTCACACAGTCCATCCACCTCTTTGCTGGATGTCCTCACTTCCTCTTACCTTCTTCCTGTTTCTCCCAAATCTTCCTCACCAGATTGTCTTCTGCTTTTCTGCACATGTGCTCAAACCACCATAATATGTTCTTTTGGATCTTTTCTGCAATTGGAGCTACTTTGGCTTCTGCTCTTATGTCCTCATTTCTTCGTCTGTCCCACAGTGTGCATCCTACCACCTTTCTCAGGCACTTCATTTCCATCACCTCTAGCTTCTTCAACTGTTCTGCCTTTACTGCGCAGGTTTCTGTACCATACATTATTATTAGTCACACCACTGTCTTGTACACCTTACTTTTCAGCTTCTTTGGCATTCTTCTGTCATACACTACACCTGATACTCTATGCCAGTTGGGTGCAGCCCCTCTGATTCTAGCTTTGATCTCTTCATACAGACTACCCTTCTCCTCAACCACCTCTCCCAGATACGTGAAGCTGTTTACCTGTTCCTCTATCTTCCCTTCTATTTCTATCCTCAGCTTCTTCCGATTTCCCCAATTTGCTGCCATTACCATCATATCATCTGTACTTTGTTTCATCCCATGTGCCTTCAGATTTGCATCCCATTCTCATATCCTTTGCTGAAGTTCTAGCTCAGAGTCTGCCTGTACTGCCACATCGTCTGCATGCAGCAGCTTTGTTTATCTGTCCCCTTCAATCTGTTTGCTAATGTAGTCCATCACCAATATGATTAGCAATAGGCTCAGAGCTGAACACTTGTGTACACCCACTCGCACTGGGAACCCCTCTGTGAGGCTGAACACTGATCGTACTTGAGCCACTGGGTCCTTGTACATAGCCTGCACTAATTCTACCATTGTTTCTGGGAATTCAAACTGTTGCAGTACTACCCAGATCAGCTTTCTTGGGACCTTGTCATATGCTTTCTCCAAGTCTAGGAATGCCCAGTTTGACTCTCTCCTCCCATTGGGAGGGTGGCCTAATGGTTAAGATGTTTGCCTTACAAACACAAGGTGCAGGGTTTGAGCCTCACAAGGGATAACTGGCAAGGCTTAAATGGCTCGCAAGGGCAGATAGCTTAGTACTAATCTATGAACCTATAATTATTACAATTATTTCTCTAGTATCTGTCTCAATTCAAACATCAGGTCAATTGTTCTGCATCCTGATCTGAATCTGCAGGGACGGCTCATGCTATTGGACTGCAGGACTGCAGACCTCTCAGCTGTGCAGCCCCCCAGCTGTAAAATAAAACAAAAAAAGAAAAATAAATAAATACAAATAAAATAAATAAAAAAGAAAATATAAAATGCAAGTCCCGGAACATCGCGCATGTGCGATTGCAGCATTCGGATTGATGGTAAACCAGTCTGGAGCATACACACAGAATCCAGATTTTCTACACCAGTAGTCTGAATACAACCATTCAAGTCCAACTTTTCCCAGCAGTCTATGCAGTTACAACTGGATAGACTGGAAGGGGATCAGACTGTAGCATCCGCAGGCAGGAAGGAAGGACAGGATCAGAACTGGAATTACTCTGTGAATTTAGTGCGGGCTTTACTTTGCATAGAAAGGACTTTGTTACAGCAGCTTTACTCGGTGCGGAAAGGAAGGGATGTATTCAGCAAGGAAAGTAGCTTTGGCTCAGGTAGTGTGTGTGTGTGTGTGTGTGTGTGTGTGTGTGTGTGTGTGTGTGTGTGTGTGTGTGTGTGTGTGTGTAATGCCCCAGTTGCTACATGGTGGTGGATAGAGAATAAGGCTTGATCCCTGTACCTTGAGGCCAAGTGGCAAGAGCCCGAATTCCCTACCCACCACCATTTATAAAAAATTGCAGATTTTTGCCTATAGTTGTTCTGTTCCTCATAAAATCTGTGGTTTCTGTATTTTTGTTTCTTAACACAGTCAGTAGTGCAGTGGTAGCATTGTTGCCTGACAGCTACAGGGTGTCTGGTTTGATTCGTGGCTGGGGTGCCTTCTGTGTGGAGTCTGCATGTCCTCCCTGTGTTTGTGTGGGTTTGCTCTGGTGTTCACCCATTTTACAAAGACGTGCCTGGAGTGTTTCTGCTGAAAATTGGCTTTTGTTCCAAGTCAGACATTCCTGGTTAACAAATGTTAAATAAAAATGACAAGCATTTGAATTTCAGACTTCGTATTCTTCAGAAAGTACATAGTAACACAAAACCTATTTTTATAGCAATTTTCTAAGTTTATAAGATGGATATTTGAAATTTGTCCCTATTTTTGGGACTATATTCCCACATTATTGGCTTTGTCCAGATTTTTTGTGCCAATGTTGACAGCTTTGGTGAGAAGTGAATTCATTGAATATGTTTGGGGGCTGTATTCCCCCATTATTGGCTTTGTTCAGGTGTTTTGTGCTAAGATGTTGACAGCTATGGTGAGAACTGAATTCACTAAATGGTAGCCATTTAAGTTTCAGTCTTCCTCTCTTTCATAAAACAGATGATTTGGCATAGTGGTATGTTGCTCTGACTATTTTGCACAGGGTTCTGGGTTCAATACTTGGCAGTGAAATGTATGGTGGTAACACAGTATTTTATTTTAGTAACTTTCCAACATTATATAAGCAATGTTTAAAATGTGTCCCTGTTTTTTGGTCTTTTGCCCCCCCCCCAAATTTTGGCTTTTCCAGATTTCTTGTGCTGCAAAGTTCAGAGATACAGCTGAGTGTCAAGTAGATTTTACAAGAAGCTGAGAGCTGCAGGGGAATAAAAGTTTAGTGCTGCTTATGAGGAGTCTGCTTGCATTGTTAATAGCATAACAGGTAGTATACTTGCTTTTGATGCAGAAGGCTGTGGGTTCTACTCCCATAATAGGTAGATGCATTGATGATAATGTACTGTATTGTAAAGGGGTGGATGCTGCAGTCCTTTTTGGTGAAGATACCTAGTAACTATATGAACCTGTTATCATTTTGCCATCCATTCCCTATTGCAATATTACTAGCTTATCGTTTTTTTAATGCAACATAGGCAATTTATTCCTCAAGGACAACAGGCACTTTATTTGTAGATGAAACAATGAAATATAAAGTTGTTTGTTAGCAGCAACCTCTTTATTAGTTACAGATTTCTTTAATATGGAAGTATTTAGATGACTTTTACTTCTTCAGAGATTGTGCATATTTACAGATACTGGTGGACTGTTGAAGTTTGAGTAGATTTTTATGATGCAAATGTTCTGAATTGGGCAGTTTTGTCATTATTGGTGCATGCATTTTGTTTCATTGTTTACTGTAAAAATGTTTAAAACAACAAATTTAAAACACCCTCTAACAATTGTACTATATTGTACAAGGAATATAATTTAATACAATCAGGAAGGTGTATCAAAGAGCAACGTGTATGTTTCGTGTGCAAGGGCCTATGATTTGAAAACAGCCCAAAGTTAATCTTTTTCTGCCACTGGCAAAATGTATTTTCTTTGCATGTGGGTTTCAATGCTGTTTCAATGAATGTGAGTTTCAAGGGCAGATCAATTTTAATGCTAATAAGTCTGTTTTCATTGTCAGATTGTATTGCTTTGTTTAGCAGATGTTTTAGTGTTTGTGCTGTAAAATGCAAAATAAAACTTTCAAATGAAGTCCAAATCATTGTAAAAGTAAAGCAGTATGCACATTAGTGTTTATGGTAAATGGGGTGAAATAGCCAAGTAATGGTTCATTGGAATGGTTGCAGGGGGGAGGCTCCATTTGACGATGATTTTGTGAGGGGGAAGGGTGGCAAACTCAAAGACAGCCCTGGCTGAACTATAACTCTCAACTGTCCAGATTTTCACAGAATGAATAGATTTTTGCTTCTTATTTTTGGTTTGTTCCTCATAAAATGTGTGGTTTTCTGGCAAATAATTTAGAAATTAAGTCACTAAATAATGACAGACACTGAGTTTCAGACTTTATAACCTTCAGAAAAATGCATGTTAAAGCATGACCTGTTATTCTATCAACTGTCTCAGTTTATACAACAATTTTTAATACTGTTTATATGTTCCTCTAGTATATTTGGCCTTGTCCAGATTTCCTGCATTAACAGGTTGAAAGGTACAAGCAAATAAATTGCTTTATAGAATTAGGCATATCCAAACCTCTCAACTGTCCCCAATTTCGGCTCATAATGTTGCTCTTCCCCTAATAATTCTGCCACAAAATGGCAATTTTGGAAGAAAACGTGGAAGGTTTACAATTAAGAAATAACTATAATAATCAGAGTTATAGATTACTTTTATTTCAGAAATGCATGTGGATTCTTTTATTTTATCAGCTGCTCAAGTTAGCAGTACTAATATTAAAAAAGTGTCCCTTCTCTGACAGGTTCCCAGCTGTATTGTGTGGCTATTTTATATTTTTGCATCACATTTTTGGTCCATTTTTCATAAAATTGTGTTTTTTGGCAAATTAGTGGTAAATCATTAAAGACTGAAGTTAGAAAATAATGACAGACATTTGAGTTTCAGATTTCATACCCTTCAGAAAAATTCATACTAATGCAAGACCTACTATTCTATTATCTTTCTATGTTTATAAGAGCAATATTTAAAAATTGTCCTTATTTTTGGGCCTTTGTCCCACTTTTATGTATGGCTTTGTCTGGATTTCTTGCTCTGAGGTTGAGAGGTATGACAGATGTGTCAGGGCCATCGCAGTTAGCCAGAGACATTTCAAATTGTGGCATACTTGTTGCACCCCACTCCCCCATGTTGTGACTCTGTACATGTCCAAGCAAGGCAAGGAGCAGTTATATAGTGTAAATGTGCAGAGTATCTCCCCATCCAAGGTAGACACAAGTACTACAGTAGCTTTTCATCTGTCCTTGATTTTGCAGAATGTTCTGGTTTCTGTCATATTTTTATACTGTTGATTTATGCGTATTATTATTCAGAAAGTGCCTGTTGCTCTGTGTTTAAGTAGCAATGCTTTAATGACCATCAGGTAAACTTGTCCGAGATTGTAAGATGCAAGTAAGCTTCAATAAGCATACTGTTAAAGAACTGCCAGCATTGAAAGCCTTTCTGTTGTTGCCATGCAGAGAATACTTACATAACTAGATAATGTATAAGCCTTGGGTATTGAAATGCATATGACAGTATTTGTAATAAAGGACAGGATTGCAGTATTTTCAGAAGCTCATTACATTTGTTGGAGATTTGCAGTCATCTTTGCAGGCTTTACCTGTAAACCAAATAGAATGCCAATCTATCATGTGTGGTCCATTACCTGTACAGTAATCCTTTAAGCAATGTATCTTGAGTTTGTGTTTCATTTTTTACTTTGATCATGTTTTCCCCATGAAACAAGTCGATAGTTGTTGTCAGGCAGCAGGTCTTTTTTGGATAAGAAACATTTTTACAAGTGGGAGTATCACAGAGATTTCTACTTTCAGCATGTTACTTGGTACTTGTTTAAAGCTGAATATAAATTATAATTAGAATTGCAGTGCAAGGAGAAGTGGTTTGAGTTGAGTGCTGCTTGTTTTTTTATACTTGATTTTGACTGACATTCCAGTAATGTATTTAAAAAATAATTTATTTTTTCATGCCTCACAACCTTTTTGTTTCCCTCTATATATTAAGTACGCTGTCATGCAGACAATGCATTGAAATATTTTTTTTCTTCTACACTTCGTTTTGTCTTGATTGGACTCTCATAATGAAGGTTTGGCACCCAAGGCAACGCATTTAATTAAAGTTCCAGTTTTTGTGGTTTTGAGCATAGCTCCTCCCCTTTCTAGTTGGCCATACCCCTTCCCATTGGCCCCACCCATTCATCTGTCTCCTGCAGCCCCCCTTTAATTTGAAGTCACCAGCTACCACATTCTGAACTGCTCATCTCCCATCTTACTGTCTACTACTCTGCATATCCATTTATCAATCACCCTCTCCAGAACTTTCAAGCAAAATGGTAAGAGTTTGATGCCTCTGTACTGCCCACAGTTGTGGCTGTCCCCTTTGTTCTTGTACATTGGCATGAGTATGCTTATTCTCCAGTCATCTGGGATATGCCTTTCACTCCACACTGCTATTAGTACCCTCAGGAGCCATTTCTCCCCCTTCTCACCTAGCATCTTTATCATATCTGCTATGACCTCATCTGAGCCTGCTGCTTTCCCTGACTTCATCTTCCTTAGTGCTGTTCTTACTTCTTCTAGGGTGGGCTCCTCTTCTTCTCCTCTCACTGTAGGCTGTTTCTGGGGCAGTACAGCTTCTGTAGGGTTTTCTTCATTTAGAAGCTACTAGAAATACTCCTTCCATCTGCCTTTGATGTCCTCTGGACTGGTGAGCAGGTTATTGTTGACATCTCTTATGAAGGGTGTCTGACTATCTTCTTTATCTCTCTGTCTTTGCCCTGCAACCTGATATAGTTTCTTTGCGCCTCTTTACTGAGTCACTTTCCAGAAGTTGGTAGAGTGCCTCTGATGCCCTATTCTTTGCTATTGCAACTTCTTTCTTAGCTTCGTTGTTAGCCAACCAGTAGTCCTTCCTAGCCTGGTCAGTCTTTTCTATCATTCATTGGGAATGATGTTGCCTTGGTATTCCTTCAATAAAAAATGTGGTTGAAACCGATTTCTGAGTAGCTCCTAAAGCTTTTACACTGATTGTCATGGTCTGATTATGAGGTTATTATCAAGGAAAGAACTACAGACTTTGGTGAAGTTTGTTTTCTTATTTAGACTATTGGCCAGAATGTGTGTTGTTAGATTCAGTAAGAAAAATGTCATTAGTAAGTTGAAGTGTATGATTGTCTTATAATAATGTGTGCCACCCAGCCACTCCAGTCTATCTATAGATCAGAATTTAGCTACTATACCATCTGTTTAAGCTTGCTGCCTGTGTAGCTAATGCTCTCAGCCTGTACCTTCCTCTCAGATACTCTCCATCAATTGCTCTCTACTGCGACACTGCAATGTTCACACACTAACATTCTGTGTCATCAGTTGCACTCATGTTTGTCTTGTATATTTAAAATGATGTTATTATTACTCACTGTACCCTAGTACTTGTATAACTTGTATATTATCTATATTATTGCATTACCTATCTTTAATTTACTATTCTGTGTCATTGCTGTTTGATTTTGTTTAGATTCTGTAGCTTTATCATGTTTGTTTGTTTTTGGAGCTTTTCTCTCTGGGCCTCTACCAAAAATAGGTTCACTCTGGCCCAATAGACCTCCCGTTACATAAATGAAAATAAATAATAATAAATAAATCAACAAAGAGAGAGTAGGAATTGAGCCCTAATACAGAGCCTTGATGAACTCCTATGGACTGTGTTGCAATATCAGATAATGAGGTATTGTGGTACATTTGAAAAGTTATGTCTACCGCATAGCTTTGGAATTGTACTATTGTATTATCTCCCAATTTTTTTGTTTGCTTTGAGCTGATGATTAACAGTTTCAGAACTTCTGGTCATGCAATAGATCAGCCGTAATGACCCTATCATTCATGTTCTTGTATATGAAGTCACAGGCAGGCAAAAGAGCTAACAGAGGATAAATTAGTTACAAATCCTATGTTGTTCATCACAGAGAAGGCCATAATCATTTATGTTGTAAATACTTGTTTATTTAGCAGTTTTTTTAAAGACTTTTATAAGGATTTGATATTGGTCAGTAGTCCTTAGCATCAATGAAGGGAGGTCATTGTTTAGAGTGGGATTATTATGCCATGTTTAAAGAGGAGAACAAACTATGCCAGTTGTGTGTGAAAGGTTAAAGACATCAGTGAGGGGTCTGGTTATTTTTTCTGCTACTAGTCTGAGGAAAGTTGATGGCACTGGCAGAACTTAGACCCTTGAGAAGTTTAGCTTTAGTAACAGTGCTTTTGTTTCTTTCACCGATGCAAGAGGACTGGAATGTGGTATCAAATGATGCTGGAGAGGCAATGTTGTTGGGGGAGAGGGGGTCTTGACTGGATAAGAGTTTTCAGGCTAATCTTCCCTGCTATCAGTAAAATCCTGTGAAATATGTGGAAGGAAGTGTTAGCATTTTATAATAACATTTTGGTTATTGAGTGGAAAAACATTATTATTGTAATTAGTTGGTTTGTTAATAATGGTGCCTGTCAATCACATTATCTCTTTCCAAAATACTTATAGTTCAATATAGTAAGCAACTGGATTTTAAAATACAAGGCTTTTGCAGATTTTGTAGCTACTGTTGAGGATTTATTTAGCTTGAGGAAATTTTGATGGAGTTGTACATTAGATGGGTCTAGCTTCCCTGCTTCCCACGTGTAACTTTTAAACATTCTTTGGACTTTGATATCATCTAAGAGATAGGAGCATATCTGAGATCTGAGTCTTCTTCTGGTGACTACATAAAGAGTATCATGAAAGTGAACAAAGGTGTAAACAAAGTCCGAAAGAACAATAGAAGGGTCTGAAATACTATACAGGGTGAACCAGTCAATAGCATTAAGGCAGTGATTAAGGAGATGTGTATTTGTAAGCACCCAAGTTGAATACTAGTTATGCTGAAATCAAGGGCTCAATTATTGTATGTGTATGGATTCAGCGTTGTGGGTATATTGATCTAATTCCGTTAAACTGTGCTGTTTTATAGGTTCACCACTTCATAGGTCAGTACTACGCTGTGTGCTTTTGCAAACCATTTTAAACTTAGCCAAGTTTCCCAACCCATACAATAGTTCTCAAGCATGGTATGTATCACTTAGTAGCTGCCTCTGTTCATTTGTAGAGTAGGGGGGGGGGCATCCATGGGGTAAATGTTGAATTACCTATCTATAGACCCAAGTTGTGTTTGAACAAGGAAAGGTTGAGCTTTGTTTAACATGGATGGGGAATCTGTTTCAGAGCAATATTATCATCTACAAGACATACATGTCTCTCCAGACAACTTTTTTGTTGTTGTTGCAGAATAGGCTTAACTCCCTTGACTGAGTATATTTTGTGCCATGTAATTTGCTGATGGACAGTATGTACTTTAGAGATGGGTCGGGGATGCCTTGCATGTGATACACAGGTCCCCCTTTGGTAGTCTGTAAGAAACTGAGTATAGTGATAAGATTTTGAGATGGCCTATGCATGACAAATTATTTAAATCAACTAAGCTTTTTGTAAGATACCACTGTGGGCATTCCAGCTGTCGCATATGTCTAGGCAGAGTCATGTAAAATAGGGTATTATACTTAATGATTGACCTTATGAGAGCTGAATAGAGAGGAACAATGACATCCCTGGACCTAGAAGTGACCCATCTGGTAATAAGATGTGCAATATTGAAGGACTTCCTCAACACAGTGGACATATGTTGGTCAAAAGTTAGGTTGTTAACCACATAAGTTTCCACATTCAGAACAATTAGGTCATCTCTTTGGGATATATTCTCAATGTGGTAGATTCCTGGAGGAGCCAATTACCAAAGGATTCTTCAACCCTTTATTTATATATTTGGGACAATCCTTTTGGTGATTCCATAACTGCAGCCAGCTTGCAGTCATCTATAAAGTTAGTCAGCCAGAGTCCATTAGTACTGGCATTAACTTCAGCAAAGTAGATGCCGAACAGGAAAGGTCCCAGCACTGAACCCTTGGTGGCTGCATTGGTGACGGGTACTTTTTTGGAGAAAGCTTCATCTATTTTGATCTATTGCATTCTATCCATGAGCCAGTTGGTGATTGTCAGAAAAATATGTATTAATGTGTGTATTAGTAATATGCTTAGTGCATTTAGAGCTTGAAAAGGGTTAACACATTTATTCTATTTCATACTGCATAAATCTGTACAAACTGCAGATGCTTTCTGACCTTGTATTGTCAGCTAAAATCTTTGCTTATGTATGGAAATTTACTGAGAAGCAGATGATTTCTGCTTATGTTAGGAAAATAATGAATAGAACAATAGTACTTGTATGAAACTTAGACAAGGAGTTCCGCTTGTGCTGTGAGAAAATACACAGCTGTAGAAGCTATAGATAATTAGGACAAAGCCTGCTTGAAAATATGAACTGCAATCAGCATTTGCTTATATCTGAGTTAGAAAAGTACCTTGAAATGTAACACTGTACAATAGAAGACTGTAAACGGATTAGTGCCCACCAAGGCCAGGTTGTTTTTCTCAAAAAGTTTCTCACAAATCTAGTCATGTCAGCAGAAATTCTGAGTAACATCTGCTGTAGAACAATACTGAAAGTTGTGTTTGATTATGTCAGCCATAGAAGGCCATGTCTTGTAAAACAGTATAAGAATAGCATGTTTCCTGTTAGTAGTTAGACAAATCCTTGTATTTGCACGTTTTTGTCTCTTTGCAGCAAGTTATTAAATGTGCCTTAACTGATCCTTACGTGTATTGGTCTTTGAAGTTTTTTCCTTTGACAGATTGGTCCTTTGGACTGGAAACCCTCACTTTGCCTCAGATCTGACAGGCCAGGTGGCTTGAAACCATACGGGGAAGAAACCACATCGGTTCTTCTTAGTTGAAAAGCCCTCCGACTGAATTGTCGTACAAAAGAGGCCAGCCACTTTCTGATCTGTGACTGAAGGACGGGTTTACTCGATCCAGGTGATCAATCATGAAGGCTCAGGTAAGGTGAATCTACCTTTTTTTTCTGTTTTAGATCAGGGACTAGATTTGTATTTATTTTGTTAAGACTTTGCTTATACAAGTCAGGGACAAAAAGATTACTGTCTTGTCATAGATCAGGGAAACAGAGCAGGTAGGCAGTCATTCTGAAGAGACTATAACAAAATCCATGGTACCATGTTAAAAAATAAGGAGTTACGTAACAATTAAAAGGGTAGGACAGAATGGGTAATAATTGCACAAAAAGACCCCAAAATCCGCTGTTAACCGAAGACGCAAAATACATGCAGTCACAACGTGCTGATAATGTTAAATACTACTCAAAATGAGTTAATAAGTATGAATTTGATGGTAAATTAGAAAAATCCTCGCTTGTCAAACTTGTCAAACAGTTTAAAACCGATTCTAAAGGTCGGGTAAAAAAGCAACGTCAATTAGGAATTCCTCAGGCACACAGGTGGATTGAGGAAGTAAACCGAAGGGAACAAAAGAGTAATAATTCAAAAGCAATGTTTTTAGATAAGGAGGACAATAACTTAGTAATAGCATCAGCCCCACCGCCTCCCTTACCAGAATATGAGGCAAGTGAATAAGTTAGTCCACCACCGCGATATCCTGCTGTCACTGTAAATAGAGACACTACAAAAGCAAAACCGTTTATTAGAGATCCCGTCGAGACCATGTCTCGAACACGGGCAGGTAACTCAAAAGGGGACATTGAATTATATCAAATGGGTAGGAATTCATGAGCTATGAGTGAAGAAGAAATATACCCACTTATAGAAGTGCCTAATCCTCAGGCAGGACAAGAAGGTCAGGACCCAACTATTCTAGTGTATAGACCCTGGACTCCGGAAGACATCCGGAAAGCCACTGAGGGAAATCCCCATCCAAAAGTTAATTTTAGAAAGTTTTTAGAAGATTTGCAAGGAATGAGGCTAAGTTATAATTTAAACAGAGAAGAGGTAGAAAAAGTAGCCAGACAAATTGTGGGACCAGATTGGCACATGATTAGTGGCGACTGGAATCCCCGTGATGCTGCGCTCAGGCCCCTCCCACATAGCAGCGCAGAATTAGACAACAGAGTGAATGGTCTTACAGACCGAATCTCTGAGAAATGGAAGCCTAGGTCAGACTGAACTTGCATTCATCAATGTATCCAACAAGAAGGCGAGACTGTTAACAGATATTATGCCAGACTGTTAGAATGTTTTAATAACCACTGTGGAATGCAGGTTCCTGAAGATCAGACACATGATTCCCCATATGAGCAGCAGTTAAAGAATGCATTTTTGAAAGGCAGTATTGCACCCATAAGCAGCTTTATCACAAAGCACATGGTAGATCATCGTACAAGCAGGTTACAGTCATTACTTGAATATGCTAGGCATGCCGAAAGACATTTTAATAGCAAAAAGAAAAAAAAAGCCCAAGTATTTTCTGTAGAAGATGGAGCAGATGTTTATGTAGTACAGTCCAGGAAAAAGGGCAAGAGAAATGCCCAGGGAAACAAACAATCTGATCAATGATCATAGGACTTTGAAGGGCGAAAGAAAAGGGGTGAATGTTTTAAATGTGGTAAAAAGGGACACTTGGCAAGGGATTGCAAGAAAAACAAGAAAGCAACCATGGAAGACAAGGAGGGTGAGGACTGACTATATGATAGTCCGGAATCACTAGAAGGGGATAGCAGAGAAAGGACAAGTGAGAATGTGATAGAGGGAGTACAGGATGTGACAGAAGAAATAGAGGAAGTGCAGGAAGTCACGGATAGGGAAGAAAATTAAATATTAGATTTGGCTTTATTGAGCTTAGAGCTCTATTTAGCAGACACAAAACCAGAAGTTACACTCCTGGTAGAAGGGAGGGAAGTCAGATTCTTGTGTGACTCAGGGGCATCACGGACCCTGATACATCCCATCAAACTGCCAGAGAACTCAGAGTCACCTGATTACATATTAGTGAAAAGAGCTAATGGACAGCTGTATCGGGACCCCCTCTCCCATAATATTGTGATAACTGATCCTGTTTCAGGATTGACCCAGAAAAGCAAAATTGTTGTTTCTGCAAAATGCCCAGTAAACCTCTTGGGCAGAGACCTTATGCAGCTATTTGGTATAGCAGTAGTTCTGACTATGCAGGGTATGGAAGCACAGTGACAAATTGATACCTTTGCAGTGCAATCGGAGGGTGAAATGTTTTATTGGTACAGCCAGGACTTAGTTACGACTGGTCCAGGTGCAGTGACTGAAGAGTTGATGAATGTAGCCATCAGCAAGTTCCCCTCCCTTGATATTGATAGATAACATTTGTTGCACCTTACTCTGATAAGGAATATGAGCAAGAATTGTTTAGAAATCATGCAAACAGATTGATATTACGTAATCTGTACTGGGACACAGAAGGGAACAGTGTAGTTAGCTGTTCATTGCCCCAAGAGTTCTTTGCACTTTATAAATCTAATTGATTACCACATGTTAGCTTAACTAAGGACAAAAATGTAAAATGGGTAGACTTAGGAGAAAAAGTCACGAGATGGGAAAAACAGGCAGAGTTAGAACTTTCAGAACAGGGAATACAAATGCAGAAGCTGAACTGGATAACTCAGACCCACCCAGCTGTACACTTGCAGTCTAGCAAGGACAGCTGATTAGCACTCCTATTGAAGGAGGAAGAGAATGCCTTACAGAATATACCAGAAATTCTTTGGTCAATGGGAAAATCAGATGTAGGACTTATTCGTACAGCAGGACCAGTTATTATTACGCCAAAGTCAGCATTTAGACCACAAAAAAGACAGTATCCCTTAAGAAAAGATGCAGAGGTAGGAATCAAATCTATTATAGCAGCTTTACTTAAGGAAGGGGAGCTGGTGGAATCTCCTGATTCACCATGTAACACACCCTTATTTCCTGTTAAGAAAGCAAATGGAGAATGGCGTATGGTCCAAGATTTACAAGCTGTAAATGACACAGTAATACCAAGGGCACCTACAGTGCCAGACCCACACACCCTGTTAAATGATTTAAAACCTCAACAGAAGTATTTTTCTGTGGTAGATATCAGCAATGCATTCTTCTCGATACTGATACACCCTGACAGCCAGTATTGGTTTGCATTCACATTTCAGGGGAAAAGGTATACATATACATGACTACCACAGGGGTATTGTGAAAGTCCAACAATATTCTCACAAGAAATGGCAAGCAACTTAGTGGGATTTACCCCACCAAGAGGTAGTCAGATTTTGCTTTATGTTGATGATATCCTGCTGGCGGCCCCCACCCAGCAAGATTGTAAAGAAGATACCATAGCGCTATTACAATTTTTGGCCACTGAAGGACATAAAGTAAACAAAAATAAACTGCAGCTTTGGAAAAAACAAATTAAATACCTAGGATATGTAATATCCAAGGAAGGTAGGACATTAGATGAGGACAGAAAAGTAGCGATTTTACAAGCACCAAAACCCACTACCAAGAAGGAAATGATGTCCTTCCTGGGTACGACTAATTTTTGTTGGAGTTGGATTCCAAACTATGCTTTGGAATCTGCACCGTTGACTAACCTGATTTATAAAAAGCCCATGGCAGCACAGGATTTGTTACAATGGACATCAGAAGCAGAATTTGCTTTCTGCAAACTGAAACAGTTAATAGCGTCCTCATTAGTTTTAGGTTTAGCAAACTATTATAAATGTTTTTTCCAAACTGTAGATTGTAAGCAAGGTTATATGACATCAGTGTTAACACAGCAGCATGGGGACAAGCAACACCCTATTGCTTATTATTCATCACAACTGGACCCAGTGGCACGGTCTTTACCTCACTGTGTACAAGCAGTAGTTGCAGCTGCAATGGCAGTACAGGCTTCGGCCTCAGTAGTTTTGTTCCACCCTCTCACATTGAGAGTGCCTCATGTAGTCGCGATTATTTTACTGCAAGATAAGGTAGCATATCTTTCCCCTGCTAGGCATCTTTCCTGTATGACTATATTGTTGAGCCAACCTCATATGACAATTGAGCGATGTACGACTTTCAACCCTTCTACCTTGCTCCCAACCCTTGCAGATGGCACACCACACAGCTGCCTGCAGGTGATTGAGCAAAAGACACTGCCTAGAAAAGATCTCACGGATGTCCCCTTGGATGATGCCGAGGTGACATACTACGTGGATGGCTCATGCAAAAGGGGTCCTGCAGGACAGAACCTAGTAGGATATGCAGTAGTTTCTGATACTGACATTATAGAAGCGAAATCTTTACCACATAATTTATCTGCATAGGCAGCAGAATTGATTGCCTTGACACGGACATGTACCTTAGCAAAGGGTAAATGTGTGAACATTTTTACTGACAGCCAGTACGCTTTTTCTACTGTACATGTTTTTGAGCAACAGTGGAAAAATTGAGGAATGATAACATCTACTGGCAAAGCAATCAATCATGCACAGTTTATTTTAGATCTTTTAGAATCTATTCAATTACCTCAGAAAGTAGCTATTTGTAAATGCACAGCTCATACCAAGCAACAGGACAGGATTTCAGAAGGTAATGCGAGAGTTGATACAGCTGCAAAGCAGGCAGCTTCAGAAGTATTTCTTTTGAATGAGGAATTACAACCCTCTGAGATTTTAGACATAGAAATGTTAAAGACAATGCAGACACTTACTACGCAAGTTGAAAAACAAAGATGGGTAAAACGAGGAGCAATTCTTGAAAAAGGGCTGTACATCTCTAAAGAAGGAAAACTGATATTGCTATCTAATTTGTTTAGATATGCAGCTTTGTTGAGCCATGGGCAGTGCCATGTCTCAACAGGGGGGATGGTACAGCTGGTGAACCAAGTGTTCACGACATATGGATTCTCAAACTACTCTAAAAAATTCTGCTCGGTAAGCCATGTTTGTAATAAACATCATGCACAAGGGGCGTTAAAGCCCAAGCAAGGGAGTTTCCCTACACCACCGTATCCATTTCATACTATCTGTATGGATTTTATAGAGTTGGATAAATGTGAAAATAAGAAGTATTGTCTTGTCATTGTAGATATGTTTTCCAGATGGGTGGAAGCCTTTCTGACTAAAAATCCAGACTCGGCAACCGTGGCCAAAGTTCTTGTTAAAGAAATCATCCCTAGATTTGGCATTCCGGAAAGGATCTACAGTGACAACGGCACACACTTTGTAAACCAGACCATACAACAGTTAAGTAGACATTTTGGTATTTCTTTAAAAAATCATTGTGCGTATCACCCACAATCTGCAGGGCTAGTAGAGAGGCCTAATGGGATTTTAAAGAATAAGCTAAGGAAGTTAATAGTAGAAACGCAGAAAAATTGGGTGTACTGTCTGCCCCTGGCACTGCTGAGCATGAGAACTGTTCCGAATGCAAAAGGATTGACTCCTTTTGAAAAAATTATTTGGAAGGGCTTGTTATATACCTCAGTGGAAATCTCTCATGCCCGCAGACCAGGAAGCTGACAGTACACTAGTTGAGTATATGCAAAACTTGTTAAATTCTAAACATTTGTTGCAGTCAAATTCTGTTTCAGATAAAGAACGAACCAGACCGTCAGAAGTGGCAGTGTCCCCTGGTACCTGGATTTGGGTGAAGACAGTAAAGAAAATGAACTGGGCATCACCAAAGTGGGAAGGTCCATATCAAGTGCTTCTGTTGACACCCACTGCAGTCAAAATTGCAGAGCGCGCCACCTGGATCGACCTGACACACTGTAAATTAGTCAAAAACTTTGAACTGGACAAAAATCTTGTCACATGCCAAGAGTAAAAATGATAGAGTCCAAAAGAAACAGGAATGCAGAACAACCCTTTCCTCAGAAGTATTGCATAATCATCCTGTTAACTGTACTAGTGACAATAATCTTTTTGTTGTGGCCTTTCCTTTTCCCAGCCACACAGACTGAACTGAATAAACGTGAAGCATTACTCATAGACTGGCATCCAAACTTTAACACTTACCAGGCAATTAAATATGTGTATGCTGAGACTTTCAATGTTTCGAATTGCTGGATTTGCACAGCTTTGCCGACAGCATATGGGGGTTATTAATGACTACAGTCCCCCTAGGGGTCAATGAGACCTGGGAGAACTTGATTTATGATATCTCAACCATTACATCACAAGATAAAATAGCATTGCACTTTGTTCCACAAAAGGGAACTGTGTGTTTTTATAAAAATGATACTGTTCAGGTGGGTTGGAGCAATTGCAATGTGACTGTTCCTTATAAATGTTACACTAAAGGTAACAATGTAGATCTTTATTGTAATACAGATTATGATTCATTTCTTGGATTGATGCACAAAACACTTGATGAAGTAAAACATCATTCTGTTCTTTATAAACAACTGTCTATAATTGATAGAAAAATGTTTCATGCAGGGCGAGTGTATTTTCATAGCAAGGTTACTACAAAAGTAGAGGACTGTTATTTTGTGTGTGGCAGAAAGGCATACAAATGGTTACCTGAGAATTGGTCCGGCAGTTGTTTTTTGGGTTACCTGGTTCCGGCCATACGACACACTGCAGTTTTGCCTCGAGGAAAAATTTGAAATGTCCGAGAGGTCATCAAGAAACCTGTAAATCCAGTGGGACAAATCGATGTGCGTTGGAAAGACCATCATTCCATAGGCAAAGGACTGACACATATGGACGTGAGTGATAGCATTATATCGTGGGCAGGCATATTACTGGCATATGGAGCAGTGAAATCAATCTGGGAGCTGAGAAAACTGTCGAAACTTCTCAAAGTAATGAGCAATGCAACTTTTTCTGCTCTCAAATTGGTGACTGATGAACTGAATGCTATGAGAACTGTAGTACTTCAAAACCGCATGGCTCTTGACTTCACCCTAGCGGCGAGAGGTGGTACTTGCACTTTAATCCAAGAAGAATGCTGTTCATATATTATTGACCATAAACACGAGATAGACAATCATCTTGAGGTAATTCAGCAAGTGTCAGCCAAGACCAAACCAGGCCCAAACCCACTGACGGACTTTTTTCAGAAATGGTTTGGGGGTGGGGTACCATCCTAATGAACATCCTGATTGCCATTTGTGTAGGAATGCTCCTACTGGGAGTATGTGTTTGTTGTGGCATCTCCTGCATGAAAAGACTGATAAAAGACTTTATAGACATGTCAGTTTCTGAAACCTTGTATCAAAGTACTGAGTTTGAAGAACTGTTAAAAGATTGAAAATGCTTTCATAAGTTTAAACTGAATGACTCTCTTAACTGCAAATCCTGAGTGGGAAGAGGTTAGGAGAAGAAAGCAAACTGTTTATGCTTATTTTGAAAGTAGAATAAAAGTATTAATAGGGGGGAAATGTCAGAAAAATATGTATTAATGTATGTATTAGTAATATGCTTAGTGCATTTAGAGCTTGAAAAGGTTTAACACATTTATTCTATTTCATACTGCATAAATCTGTACAAACTGCAGATGCTTTCTGACCTTGTACTGTCAGCTAAAATCTTTGCTTATGTGTGGAAATTTACTGAGAAGCAGATGATTTCTGCTTATGTTAGGAAAATAATGAATAGAACAATACTACTTGTATGAAACTTAGAAAGGAGTTCTGCTTGTGCTGTGAGAAAATACACAGCTGTAGAAGTTATAGATAATTAGGACAAAGCCTGCTTGAAAATATGAACTGCAATCAGCATTTGCTTGTATCTGAGTTAGAAAAGTACCTTGAAATGTAACACTGTACAATAGAAGACTGTAAACGGATTAGTGCCCAGCAAGGCCAGGTTGTTTTTCTCAAAAAGTTTCTCACAAATCTAGTCATGTCAGCAGAAAATCTGAGTAACATCTGCTGTAGAACAATACTGAAAGTTGTGTTTGATTACGTTAACCATAGAAGGCCATGTCTTGTAAAACAGTATAAGAATAGCATGTTTCCTGTTAGTAGTAAGACAAATCCTTGTATTTGCATGTTTTTGTCTCCTTGCAGCAAGTTATTACATGTGCCTTAACTGAACCTTACGTGTATTGGTTTTTGAAGTTTTTTCGTTTGACAGTGATCCAATGGGTGATGTAGGCTTTTATCTCTAGTTTGCTTAACTTTTCTACAATGCCTAGTTGAGGTAGGCAGTGTGCACTGTTTTACCTTCATCCATTGCCTTGGTGACTCCTTCAGTGAAATCCTTCAAGTTAAATAATCATGACTTGCCTTTAATGAATCTGAGCTGAGATGAATCCAGTGTATGGACATTCCCCATGTTCTTCCTGATTAACTCCAAGATAATCCTTTCCATGGCTTTACATATGAGGCTGGCAAGATTTATGAGTCTGTAACTGCCTAAATCAGCGGATGGTCCTCCCTCGCACCGGGGATGAGCAATTGCTGTTCTCCACTCACTTGGTACAACACCTGTGTTGAGGCTAAGGTTAAACAATATTAAGGGCTAGATCATGATGCATGTTATTCAGGATGCAGCCAAGGATATTATCTGGAACCACTGATGCTGTAGATTTAGCTTATGAAAGTTCTTTTAGGAGTTGGTCATGTGTGACAGATGCAGAGGGGTGT
>NC_056726.1:1519676992-1519839492 GCF_019279795.1 Protopterus annectens | reverse complement strand
TTGCAGTCATCTGTGAAATTTGTTAGCCAGAGTCCCTTAGTGTTTGCCTGCACTTCAGAGAAGTAGATGCCAAACAAGAGTGGTCCCAGGACTGAACCCTGAGGTACTCCACTTGTCACTTGTCTGGAGCTGGATTTGGAGTCGGCTACTTTTACAGTCTGGGTTCTGTCAGTAAGCCAGTTGGCAATGCATCAAGTGACATAGGGATTTATGCCCAGCATGTAAGTTTATCTATAATTCCAGAGTGTGTGATAGTGTCAAAGGCCTTGGTGAGGTCCAGATAGGCTGTGTGGATTGTCTTACCCTTGTCCACAGCTCTGGAGACTGATTTGAATAAGTCAAGCGGGTTCAGGAGACAAGATTAGCCCTTCACAAACCCAAACTGGGTGGGGTTCAGTGTTTGACAGTTGCCAATGTCTGTTTCTAAGTTCCATGATAATGCGTTCCATGCCCTTGCAGACTGGGCTCATCAGACTGATGGGACTGTAGTTCCCGGGATCCAAGGTCGATCCCCCCTTGTGGAGTGGGATAACTGTAGCTGTGCACCACTCAGTGGGCACGAAGCCAGAGGTGAGGCTATGATTAAATTGACACTTAGGTGAGGTGCCAATTCATTTTGTAGTTCATGTAGTACACAGCCCAGGATGTCATCTGGTCCCATGGATGCTGTATTCTTAGCTTTGGAGATTGTGGTTTTTATCTGTGTGGTTGTGATTACTGGAATTTGGCAATCATTTTGTATTGAGATGGGCTCTTTAGGGGGTGATAGGGGGGTGAAGTTGTCACTAAATCAATCTGCCAGGATAGTGGCAATATCCTTGGGATCAGTATATTTAATGCCATTCTGTTGTAGCTCAGAGCATCGCCATTTAGATTCTTGACATTACTATAGAATGTCTTGTGGTTGTCTTTGCACTCTTTGGCAATTTTATTTTCATAACTAGCTTTGGATGATTTTATGAGGGATCTCAGCTTCTTACTGAGGCTGATAAGGGAGTATTTTGCATCCTGGGATTTTCCTCTTTTCTGCAAATGTTTCTTTCTTCTGTTGTATAGTTTGTTTATGGCAGGGGACCACCAGATTGGCTTCTTTTTTTTGGAGGAGAGTGTCTTGGTTCTATTTGGGATGGCATGATTCATGTACTAGTGGATGTGCTTGTTCAGTGCCTTAGTGTAGGATTCAGCAGTCGAACTTTCAGTTCCCGTCTGCATGGATGTCATGAAGTTTGTCACTTCAGACTTGAGTAGCATGAAGATGGCTTTGGAGAACTTTTTTATGGCGGTTTCCTTACTGGGGGTGGGGGCGTGGGATGTGGATGTCAAGGGTGATTTACTTATGGTCAGATCTGGCCAATGAGGGGGTGACTGGTGTGGAGCATCTATCTCCCATGTTGGTAATGACCAGGTCTAGGATATTGGATCCCCTGGTGAGACAATGGATTAGTTGATCCAGGACGTTGAAATTTATGAATTCCAAGAACCGTTGGGAAAAGTTGTTGGTACCCAAGTAGTTTTCCCAGTTAATTGTAGGGTAGTTGAAATCACCCAGTATTAGGGTGTTTGGTTGCATCTTAATATTTTCCAGTATGTTTAGAAAGGTGTAGTGAGAATCTTGGTGCATGGTGGGGGATCTGTAGCAAGCTACAGTTTGGATTGCAGTCTTACCTAGTGTTAGTTGCACCTGGAAAATTTCAGATGCATTGTGTTGGGAAACTAGCCTGGAGGTGTGAATATCCTTGGTGAATATGGGCACTCCTCCACCTTTAGTGTTTCGGTCTTGGTTTGGTGGCCGAAATGTGTGGTGAGAGTTGTAGCCTGGTATTGCAGGGGTGCTCTCTGGAGCCTTGAACCAGGTCTCAGTTACTGCACAGATATCGATGTTCTCCATTTTTAGGAGTGCCTCGAGAGCATTTTGAGGTTTAGACTTCTAGCATTGAGTAGCATTACCTTCAGATTTTGCATGCTTATATCTGTTATGGTTGGGGTTGGGGGGATGGCCTAATGGTTAATGTGTTTTCCTTACAAACATAAGGTGCAGAGTTTGAGTCTTACAAGGGATAATTGGCTAGGCTTCCAATGGCTCGCAAAGGCAGTTAGCCTAGTACTAACCTATGAACCTATGGTGGTGGTTTTGTCCTTTGAATCTTGCCTAAAAAAGGCACTATAGGAATAGCAAGAGCTTTAGCCAGTAACTTGAATCCCAGGAGTGACAGGTGCAGACCATTTCTGACAAAGCTTTGTGGTTTGTCAATCATGTCATCCCAGGCAGATACTGGATCCCCTTTGAATGACACCAGAAGCTTAGCCAATTGTTGAAGTCAATCATTTTGTCCTTATACTGTGGTATCATTCTAGGTGAAGGCAGGATGCTACTCAGGGCTAGGGTCATATCTGCCTGGGCCACATGATCTGAGAGCTCTTCCATGTCTCCTTTCATGTAGTCCAGGGAGGTACATCTCAAGTCATTCACTCCAACATGGATAATGACAGAGTTGTATTTGTACTTGTTGTGGAGTGACTTGAGTGCATGCATTATGTGGCGGATCCTGGCACCCAACAAGCAGCTGACTGCAATTTTCTCCTTGTTCAGCCTGGTGAGTGGGACATCAGTGTGCCTGACTATAGAGTCACCTATGAATAAAGTGTTGGGTATGTTGACTTGCCTTAGGGGCTGTTGTTGGGTGGCACACTGGTGTTGTGAGCTATGTGTCACTTTTGTTTTGACTGGTGTTTGTTTGCATTTCAGCTTTGGAGGTCCTTGTTGCTTGGGCAGATTAATGTTAAGGGCCTCCGCATATGTGAGTTTAGTGCTGCTATGTGTGGGTGTTGATGGTGTGGGTTTTGAAGGGCTATGTGTTGCTTGAGGTGTAGTGCAGGTGTTAACCTTCTCCTCTTGACTGTCTAGCACAATCTTGCCTGGAGAGAGCTTTGCTTCCAGTTTGGCTATGTAAGTGCATCTCTCGCAGGTTATAGTCTTGGGTGGTAGGAGGAGAAGGTTGTCTGTGTACATGAGGCAGTTGCTGCATTGCTCCAGTATGCCCAGATTCACCAGGTGGATAGGAGAAATCACCAGAAGCTGACCCTTGGACATGCCTGTTTAGGTGCTTTTCTGTAAAGTACAAGAGCTGTTTTCCCTTATCTTTGCAAGGTACTTTGCAATTTTAGGCTGTTTAGTGCCTACCATTAATTTCTCCTTATTAACAAGGAGAGTTGAGTGCTTGTATCAGTTTAAGGCTCCCTAGTACTTTCCAGCAGGTTCTAGAGCAAGTGCTAGTCACAGGGGGTTCAGCTTTTAGTGCTACTACTGAGAAACCAGCTAGTTCTAAGGGAAAATTTGAAGAGCAGACTTTCTGGCACCTGGAGAAGTTTAACCGTGGCCCCGCGGTGCTGCATGATGTGAAAAATGTGCAAACGCGTGTTTTTCAGCCAGAAAGTTGAAAGGGATAAAAATCAGCCCAAAATGGCTAAAATTACAATTTCAGAGCTGGAAACCACTCCTCTAGTGTTAGACAGGCAGTACAATGCTCACCACTCCCACTGGTAGGCAGTAGGACTTCCCTCTACCACAGCAACGTCTGGATAACTCTGAACACAGAAAATAAAGTCTTGAAACCAGCAAAACCTGTGATCTGGACTATACTAGCTAGGAAGGCTGGAAATGAGCAAACAAGATAGTATTCGTTTTTTTTTTTTTTTTTTTTTTTGGTTAAAACAGGCTAAACAATGCAATAATACAGTAAATAAACACAGAAAAGGCTAACACACTTGAGTGTGTAGTCCTAAACAGTAAATGCAATTAAAACTCTACAAAATTAGCAATTTAAAACTTTTTAAATGAAGCAAGGCAAGTGCACAACTGAAAAACGATTTAAGAGGCAGTAATACAGTAGAATAAGTAGCTAGTCTACATATACAGAGAAGTCTATATATATATATACAGAAAAGCAGCTAAAACACACTAAAACAATTCAGATGCAGTGCAACCTACAGCACTTGAGTTGTATCAATATTAAGGGAAATACAGTTTTAAGAAATGCATTAAAATATACTCTGTATTTCCAAAATGTTTGAGAAGCACAGTCAGAACACAAGGATATTCAGACATTTTTTTTTTTTTTTTTTTTTAGGAATAACCTTGTACATTAACCATTGTAACCGCTCCTAAAAAGTGGCCATTTCCCTATTGGGACTAACCAAAACAAAACATGTAAATAACATAAATAAATTAAAACAAAATCTCCTGACTTATGACTCTGAGCAGGTGAAACTTTTTGCCTGTGTTATCTAAAATCAACTCTTTCTTTAAATGTTTAATTGTTTTATTGGAGCAGGTGGTTTTGTTCTTGCAGTATTTAAATGTGTTTGAACAGTATGAAGGTAGATTCTGAAGAAGTTTTGTGGTATAAGCAGACAAAAGCGTTACATCTACTGTGGCAATAAAGAACATTTTCTCTTATTTCACTGCTGTGGATTTGCTTGGAACATTTGGACTGTGTTGTTCCATTCTGGTATTTGTTGTTTTTGGTTCTTAGTTATCTTGGCCAAATCTTGCCATACTAAACTGAAGTCTAGGTCTGAATATTTTTCCAATGACTATGATCTGGGAGTTGATTCCTCAACTTGCACCACCAGGAATCACTAACTTGAGTAACGTTCTTGGGATGTTGCAAAAGGAAGTGGTTAATGCTTGTAAGAATTCACTCTCCCCAAAGAAGTGTATAGTGATTTTTCATGATCCCCAAGCAGAGCTCCACAGTGCTTGCCCACTGTCATAGTCACTTTAATGAGTGATATTCATTTTTGAGAAAACCCTGATACCATGACTGTTGATTTTAGATAACACGGGCAAAAAGTTTCACCTGCTCAGAGTCATAAGTCAGGAGATTTTGTTTTCATTTAGTTATGTTATTTACACATTTTGTCATGGTTAGTCCCATTAGGGCAATGGCCACTTTTTATAGGTTCATAGGTTCATAGGTTCATACTAGGCTATCTGCCCAAGGGCATTTATAAGCCTAGCCCATAGTTATGTGGCTTTCGCCACCCCTTTAGTTTGAATAAAACTATGCCTATTATTTTGCTGTGCCTCTGTCAAGCAGCGACACTGAAGTAATCCCTGGGGTATATCTGCGATCTCCCATCCATTGGTCAAGATTCCTCTTGAACAAGGCCAGCGAGGTGCTCTGCCTCACATGTACCGGGATTTTGTTCCACAGCATAGGGAGTCTCTGGGTGATGAATTTGTCCCTCCAGCACGTTCTATTTATAACCATGTCAAGGTTTAAGTCTCCTGCCCTTGTGGTTCTGAGGGATCTAGATTTTTTGAGGTGAAGCATATTCATCAAATCTGGGTTTGACATGGCCTTATATGTCAGGCACAGGTCACCTCTGAGCAAGCGGTATGAGACTGAATAGAGCTGGAGTTCTTTCATTCGGGCAGCATAAGACATATTTTTGAGACCCTTTATCCTTTTGGTGAGGAACTTTTGGGGCCTTTCCAGCTGCTGCAGGTGTCGGGTCAGATACATTCCGAATGGGGCATTGTACTCAATCATAGGTCTAATGAGTGATGAGTTCAGGGGGACGATGACCTCCCTTGATCTAGATGTGAATCCCTTCATGATCAGGTGGGCAATGTAGAAGGTTTTCCTAACTTAAAGGAGACCACGCTAGTTTTTAGAAGTGTGAAGTCGGCTTTTGAGATGTTTTTCACTGTGGTCTTTTTTATTTCAGGTGGGGGCGGGATGAGGACCTCCAGCGAGATTAGTTTATGATCTGATCTCACCAGTGAGGGGTATACTTCCGGTGTTGAACATTGTGATCCCATGTTCGTGATGATGAGATCAAGTATGTTTTCTCCTCTTGTGGGGATGGTGACTAGTTGTTCCATGGCATTTGAGTTTATGAACTCCAGGAACCTTTGGGCTAGAGTAGTGTTCCCAGTCTATATTAGGGTAGTTGAAATCACCTAGTATGATGGTGTTTGGAGATACATTTATCCCCTCCAATGTTTTCAGGAAGGCCATGTGAGGTTCCTGAGTTTGAGAGGGTGGCCTGTAACATGCTACAAATTGCAGAGCAGTCTTGCCTATGGTTAATTGCACCTGGATGGTCTCCGATGCATCGTGCGTTGCCACCAACCTTGAGGTGTGGGTGTCCTTTATGAATATGGACACCCCCCCTCCTTTCTTGGTGTTGTCCGGATTTTGGGGCCGGAACGCATGATATGAGGTGAAACCTGATAGTGCTGGGGTGCTCTCAGGAGCCTTGAACCAGGTTTCTGTCACAGCACAGACATTGATGTTCTCCATACTGAGAAGGGCCTCGAGTGCGTGCATCTTGAGATTGAGACTTCTGGCATTGAGCAGCATTACCCTTAGATTTTTTCCTTTTTTGTGTTCTAGGGTGGTAGGTTTAGAATTTGAGCCTTGCCTAAAAAAGGCACTATGGGGGTGGCAAGAGCCTTTGCCAATATCCGGAAGCCTAGGGGTGACAGGTGCAAGCCGTCCCTTGTGAAGCAGCGTGGCTTGTCCAGCATGTCATCCCAGGCAGACAGACATTGGATCCCCTTTGAATGACACCAGAATTTAAGCCAATTATTAAAGCTGATCATCTTATCATTGTATTGTGGCATCATTCTAGGTGAAGGTAGGATACTGCTCAAGGTCAGGGTCATACCTGCCTGGGCTACATAATCAGAGAGCTCCTCAATGTCTCTTTTCATGTAGTCCAAGGAGGTACGTCTCAGGTCGTTGACACCAGCGTGGACAATGACTGAGTCGTACTTGTACCTGCTGTTGAGAGACCTGAGTGCTTGCGTTATGTGGTGGATTCTAGCGCCCGACAGGCAGCTTACTGTGACCTTCTCCTTACTCAGTCTGGTGAGCGGGACGTCAGTGTGTCTGACTATGGAGTCACCTATGACAAGTATGTTTGGTGTTGTATTTGGCCTTAAGGGCAGTGACTGCTTTGCACACTGATTTTGTTGTTTATGTGTTGTTTGTGTGGTGTATTGAGTTTGCAGTTGCTTGGGTGTCTGCTTTGGAGGCCTCTGTTGTTTAGGTAAATTTGTACTCAGAGCCTCCAGTATGTCTTAGTGTGTTTATGTGTTTGATTCAGTGGTGTGGTTGAGTTATGTGAGACTGGTATTGTGGTGTGTGTAGTTGCCTTCTCCTCCTGCCTGGTCTTGCCAGTCCTGAGTTGAGAGAGCTCAGCCTCCAGTCTGGCTAAATAGCTGCATCTCTCACAAGTGTTAGTGTTACGTGGGAGGAGGAGAGGGTTGTTCGTGTACATGAGGCAATTGTAACATTGTCTCAGAATTCCCAGATTCACCAACTGGGCAGGAGAGGACACCAGCATCTGACCCTTCGACATGCTAGAAAGAATTATGAGTTGGTATGAGACAGAAAAGTAGTGGGCTTAGCAGGGAAGGGGCACTCCTGGGGGGTTTTGCTAGTGAGAGATTTGTATAATATAGGAGTGCTTGACCTGCAAAGAGAATGCTTATAAGACAAGGGATATGCTTATAAGACAAGTGCTGAGCTTTCTGAGAAGAAAAGCTATTTGGAACAAGTGCTGCACTTTTTAGTGAAGGTGTAAACTGTTTAGGTTCCTAACAGAGCAGTTCTAAGGGAAAAATTGAAGAACAGACTTTCTGGAGCCAGAAAGAGTTTAACCTTGTTTAACCGGTGCTGCCCGATGCTGCTCTAGTGGCAACTCCGCGCTAAATCGCGCTAAAGCACATTAAAGCGTGCTTGATAGCAGGGGCTGGAAAGAAGCAGGAATAGACCCAAAATGGACAATAAAACTACAGTTTCAAGTCAGTAACCACCTCTACGGGGGGCAGGGAAGCTGCTCAATGTTATTCACTGCCACTGATCACAGAGAGACCCTCCTTCAGCCCAAGCAAAAATGGCCTCACAGAAACTTTCAAACAGTTCAGGAACAGCAAGTCTGTAACTGAACTTTTTTAACTCTCAGAAAAGTGGGAAAAAAGCAAGATTTTTTTTTGTTTTTGTTTTTTACAGAGATAGCAGAGGTTCACAAGTAATATCAAGTTATAACAGTGCAGTAAATGACCCCACACAAGAGTGCTAGGTCAAGGACAGAAAATATACAAGTTTTAAGAAAAAAAATATTTAAAATTAAGTGCAAACAGGAAATTCTGCAAACAGCTTTTGGTTGTGCTCTAAATACAGCTACTAATACAGAAATCAAGTTTAACAAGCCAGAAAATGCTCAAGCTAGGCAGCTATGCAGAAAAACTTAGCAAATAAACAGAGAAAAAATACTTAAAATCTCAAAAGTGGCTCCCTTTTTCTCTCAGCGTTTTTTCCTCTTGGAGGGTGCTTCACCAACAGCCAGCAAGCCTGAAAAGACGCCCAAACCACGAGGCAACTAGGTTTTAGGAGAGGAAGATGAAGGAGTTTTGGAAATGACCCCTAGTGGCCAGTAATTTATATTGACTAGGGAAATTTGGCCAGGGCACCAGGTAACTTCCAGTACTCTTTTCAGAACACTAGAGCTGCCACTAGTAATTAGAGAATTCCAAGATGGAGGAAGGACTAAATCATATAGTAAAAAGGAAACACAGCCATAGCAGATAGTAAAAACTACAATAAAAACCTAGCCAATGTGGTGTTTTCACTATCTGATTCCTTAAACCTGATGACTCCTTAAGGGTATTGGGTGTTTTAGCTATATGGCTTCATGAATGCCCAAGACTTTTTATTTAGTCTGCTAATGGGATACATTCAGGACAAAAAAGCCAAGCCCCACTAACTGTAGTGGACATGCATGTTTCAGTCTCCTTATGACCTTGTCAACACAGCATAAGAGAGCTATTTCACTAACCTTTAAGAACACTGGGGTGTTGTACCCAACTGATGTCCATAACCATTAAGGTACCTGCAAAATATTTCAACTAAGAACTAAATCACATAGTAAAAAGGACACACAGTAAAACAAATGAATACAAAGTACAATACAAACCTAGCCAAGCTTGAGTTTTTACTGTGTGATTCCTTAAAGGACAACAATGAGATAATAATGCAGATTGCTCAACCTGCTGTTTCGTTTAGTCACTATTCGTTGATACAGCCTCGAAAAATTACAGATGCAGCTTTTAAAACTAATTCAATCAACTGTTTTCCCTGTTTGGCTTCCTACCTTTCTGTACTGTTTTACTTTCACTTTGAAAACCAAGTTGAAATACCTCTAGTTGGCTCTGAAATGATGATGTCATATCTGCCGGAGCTCTTGATCTAGCTACCGGGACATTTCATCCCTCAAAGTGATGTAATCCCTGCCTGATTTGCATGCTGTATAGAAGAACCAGTGGACCTCCCACATTGTGATGTCAGAGCTGCCTTGCCCATCCCACTCTTAACCTAGCAAAAATGTCAATCTATAATCTCACTTTTCTGAAGAGCCCTACCAATATGTGACAAACTACAGGCAAAGCACAGTAACAGCTGCAAAAACTAAGAGCATAAATTTGCAATGACCATGCGCAGACATTAATTGCATGTTTTTACATAAGAAGCAGATGCCTATCACAATTAATCGACAGCACTACATCAGATTACAAGAAGTAAGCAATACTGTAATTTTCTTAAATTACCACTTAAGAAAAGCATGTGTGTGCTGTCATGCAAGTCTGTGAAATATTTTGTGTTTATAGTACATTATTTGGTAGTTATTTAACCAAACAGGAAGGAAAATAAGTGTGAGTTTGATGCTTTGCAAAACAGTGATTATTCCCAGTGCTATGGAGCTTGGTTCTAAATTTGACAGGAGGAGTGCAACAAAAAAAAGTCTCCCACTGTAAGGAAGGAAAGGCTGACAAGAAAACAGTACTACAGTAGTCTGGTCACCTGCTGTGAGCTGTCAATCACATGCAAATAATGGGTCAAATTACCCTTAGATCTTTGACAGCTAGGGAAGGTAGGTGAGAAGGGGGAGGGGAGATACCTTGAAGAACTAGATATCAGCCTTCACAAAATAAATCAAGTTAGCATTTCAAAGAAGAAAGAGCAATAAAATGTACTTTTTAATTCTGTTCTGTAGCATTTGCACTGCTTGTGTTTGAAGTAGTCATTGAAAAAGGAAAAAAAATGTAACCAAAATTAGGTGACTATAACACAGCAGTGAATGCCTGTATAATCAGTGCACTGACAGGAGCTTTAGGAAAAATTTAGCAGATCTGATGCACTTTATTGGAGACAAGCAATGCATTCTGGGATACTTAGAGGCAGACTAAACAGTCAAAATTGTTTCAAGATGACATACCCCATGTGATCAGAGTCAGAAATTGCATATACAAATATCTAAGAAGCTCTAAATAGTCCCAGAGTGGTGTTAAAATATAGGAAACACCAAACCATGATGAAATAAACATGTTTTCTGAGTCTGTGGGTGCAGTTGTCCTTTAAGGACAATGGGATATATGCTAATGATCCCTTAGGGACATCAGGTGTTTTAGCTCTATAGCTTCTGAATGCCCATGACTTTTTAAGTCTGTTAATGGCTATATTTAGGCCAATAACGTCAAACCCCAGTAACTGTGGACATGTATGTTTTGGCCATCTTATGACCTCATCATCACAGCATAAGTGAACTATCTAGCTAAACTGTAGAACCACAGGGTTGTAGGTGAAATATAATAATTATTGGACTAGATTAAAATTCAATTGATGATTTAGTCAAGAAATACAAATTAAACGTGGAGTGAAGCAGGTTATCCATAAATCAGTGTTAGTGATTATGCTATAATGAGTAAATCAGCAAGATCAATTATGGAAGGGAATCTCTATTTAGGTAACATATAGGATTCCAACATATTTAGCATACATGGATAATTTAGTAATAATTGTAAATGGAAGGGGATGAATAACAGGAGCTAAGAGGAATATTGAAATGGGTATTAGGAAAGTGGCATTGAAAATGTAAAGGTGTTGGTGATACAGTTAAAATACAGACATACTTTGCCAATTTAGAGTTTTGGGAATCAGATATGGTTAAGAAAAGAAGTGTAAAGAAATGCTGATTTCCATTTTAAGTGAGATTAGGAACATAATTAACATGTGTAGAGTTTTTTATTCATCATTTAGAAAGAAAGTGCACCTAACACTTTTTATATTTTGGGGAGATATGGTTATGTATTAGGAGTATATGTTTTTTTCAGTAGGATTAGAAAAAACAATTTGCCTGACTTGATTTTTTAATATGGAAGGTTTTGCTTGAGTTGATTGCATCCTGTTAAAAGGGGAGTTTTATGCTGTAAAGAGGATGAAGGAGGGACCGATTTAAAAGAAAACTATTGTTTTTAAATTTGTGTTAGATTTTCTTGAAATATGAATAAAGAAGAGATTGTGTTGGTAAAACTATGTGGCAAAATATAAAGATATTTTATAAAAAAATAAAGAGAAATAACTAGGTGAGGAAGAAATTGATCATTATGATTTAATAAAAAAGATGGGATTTAAAGTAGAATATTGATTACAAAGTATGAATGAATGGTATAAGGAAATTATGGAAAATATTATTATGTAAAAGTATAGGAAAATGAAAGGAAAGTGTTAAGAATGCCATTCATGAAATAAGGAAATGATTTAAAGACTTATTAGAAATTTAGGACTTTTATTGGAAATTTATGATTCAAAAGTTGCTTTTTACAGCAAATGAAAAGCATAAACAATAATAATAGATTGTGCTCTTTTTGTAAAGCAGAGAAAGCTATGGAGCATTTGTTTTTAGATTTAAAAAAATGATGATTTGAAGAAAGTGTGTTATGACGAATTTGATTTTTGATGTTTGTAAAAAATGGATATGAATGTAATTTCACACGTATTAGATGAAAATTTGAATAAAAATAGATAAAAGAGCTGAAAAAATAATAGTCATTTTATGGAATATTTGGAAAATGGGATATTAAGAGTTATTATATAATCAGATATGGTGCAATGATATAATTGTTAAGAACATTAAAAAACAGGTTATGGATAAAAGGTTGGGGAGCAAGTATACAAAATAATGGTTTTAAATAATTTTGAGTCTTTTGGAAAACATGCATAAAAGCTTGCATGGCCTGAGAACCAATCTCAGAGAATGTACACAGGCCTATAAGAAACAACCTTTTACATTTTAACAGTTATCACCCATATCATAAAAATAAAAAGGACTAGTGAATGGCCAGTATATTAGACTAGCCCTTATGATATCAGAGGATGATGTTTTTATACAAGAAAGTCACAAGCTACTAAGTATGTTAATAGCACGTGGCTATCCTAGTTTGCTGGTTCACAATGTGTTTTCTGACTTCTGAGAGAATGTGTGGAGAATCCTGGGGTGACAGGAGACAAACAGATTGGTATTAAGCAAGAATTTTCCATTATTTATTACTACATTTTCTAATGAACATGTTGAGATTGTGAATATTTTAAGAAAGAACTGGAATATCTTCTCCTGCTTTGATGGGATACTTGAAAATGTAGGGACGGAGCCTAAGATAGTATTCAGAAAAGGTAAATTGATTAAGAGCTTTTTGGAAAGTGACAGTGGTAATAATGCTCTTATTAGTTTTAGAAGGTATGGGATATTTAATTGTGGGTCATGCTCCAGATTAGGATCGGGGAAACATTCAAGGTTAATGGTAAAATGATTCGACCCACTTTTAATTGTAACTGTAATATAAGAGGTATTGTTTATGATGCCCAATGTAACTATTGCCCTAAATTTTATGTTGGCTAAACTCAGAGATGGGATGGACAATTTGTCATTAGTGAGGTACATCAACAAGTAGGGGTGTACCCATAATCTGTATTGTTATGAAGCAATATATATTTGGAAATTACAGTTTATAATAGACTTTTCCAGACAGCCATTAACATTCCATGGGTATTTAACTTTCCCAAAGACAAACTAAGAAGTTCCCACCTTTCTAGTACTTCCTCCTCAGGTTAAGAATGTCCTAAAGTTTCTTAAAATGGTACTATATGTGAGTTTAATTCATGGTGATGGAGGTTGTACATGAGAGTGTTAGGCTAGGTGACTTAGAGAATAGGACAGAAAATAGTGAACGTCAATGGATTTTGAGGCTCAGAGCTGATAAGGGCTCTGGGTTGAATGGGGTAGTGTCAGTTAAATCTGCATTAAAGTTGAGTGGGCTTCCAAAGTGATGATGGTCCTCTTTTGTAATTTATAATCTTGTCCATGTAAAATTTTTTATTAAAAAAATTTATATATGGAATATTTTGGTATTTATTTGTCTGAATTGGTTTTAAATAATATCTGTATGTTAAAGAAAAATGGGGCATGTTCCTTTAAAATGTCTAGCCATTAGTTTAGTGATGTAATAGCATATGACATGCTGTTAGTATGGCTTGGATCTAACTTTGAATGGATGTCCAATTTAATTGAGTATATGTTTCATGACTGGTCTGGATTTAATTGCAGTTATATGTATCTACATCTATATATATAGAATCTTTTTACTTTTTATATGTAACGGTCTGATGAAGCCACCAGTTTGGTGGAGAAAGTGCTTACCTGCTTTAAAGAATAAAAAAATGTGTTTTTAACACAGCCATGTTTCAGTTAACCAGCTCTGTTTGTTTCTAGTTATACTCGTGTTCTGTTTGAGTGGTTTATCGTTTACCCATTTGGTGATTTGCAGTGTCTGTTTCTTAAAATGTGTTTGACTTCTTTGCATGCTCTGTCACTGCAAAGTATAGCAATTTCTTCTCTAGTAAGTTGCTACTCATCAATAGACCAGTTAATTCACTTGAAGCCTAGCCTCTGCTATCCCCCATGGTGGGTGTACTTCAAAGGAACTACAACCAAGAATGGCCGAAGAGCCACTTGGCAAATGTGCTTACTAAACTCCTTTCTTTCAATGCCTCATACTTCAAAACTCCTTAGAATGGCAAATGGAATATGGGTAACTCTGATTCTGATGGCTTTATTTCATGTTTTTCATACATTAAGAAAACTGGTTCAAACACCATTTTCATCCATGAGCCTCGTGAGAAAGACATAGCTCATGGCATACATGACAGTATTTGATATTGGGCATTTCATTTGATACTCACCATATAAAATGTCTACAACTGTCACACAATGTACATAAAACAGCAAAGAAAAACATACATATTTTTAGATTAATAGCAATATAAGGATTCTACAACATATTAAGTATACACAAATTGTTGATTAATAGTGTAGCAGATGACAGCAGTTAATAAAAACTCAATGAAATGTGTAGAATTTATAGTGGGGAATGTAATATATAGAGTCAGTTAGCAGGATACCTGGAAGAACAACTATTGTACCTTCTATTACAAATATATATCAGTTCACACATAGCACAATACCATACCACCCAAACTCTTAGAGCAAGAAATCTGGACAAAGCCATAAATAATGGGTGGACAAAGGGCCAAAAATAGGGACACTTTGTAAATATCACTCTTAGACACTTACAAAGTTGATAGAATAAAAGGTTTTGCATTAGCATGAATTTTCTGAAGGGTATAAAGTCTGAAACTCAAGTGTCTGTCATTATTTTCTGACTTCAACCTTCAACAATCTACCTGTGATTTGACAGAAAACAACAATTTTATGAGAAACTTGCCAAAATATGAGGCAAAAATCTGGACATTCTGTGAAAATATGTGCAGTTGAGAGGTATGTACAACACTCATACTGAAGTTAGCAGGCATTGATCACAAACTAAATACTTTTAACTAGTAGGAAATGAAGTTTGATATGTACATGGGTACAGATTTGGATTAATGTAATGAATCCAAGCATTTGTTATGGAGTCTATTGTGTGCAACATCGAGGGGACTGAAAAGTTAATATTAGTGTCACAGAAGAGGATGCCTGCTACATTAGTCTGCTTTGTCAAATGGACCTTAAACTTTTTTCTAAGCAGTATGAGGCTATTAAAAATTATCTGGTGAGGCATTTTTACTCCATCAGACAAAGAATATTTCACAGAAGCCTTTGTCTGAGCATGCTAAGGTAAAGTTAGGTCTTGATAACTGACTGGGATCATGACTTCTTAAGTCACAATTTGTGTTACAAACTATGAGGATATTTTTTAAAATAGTTAATTGCCACTTTCTCAGTGATTTAAAAGGTTAATTTATTGAATAGAATGGCATCTGTGGCCCTAACTGGTAACCACTTGATTTAATTTAAAGTTAAATAGTGATATTAAGTGGGATCAGAGAGAAAAAAATGAAAAAAATGTGTTCACGTTGATTTATCGTAAATTAGTATTGTGTAGCCAAAGAATGGCTGTGATAGACAGTGTATACTCTTAACTGATTGATAGGATGTTTATTTATAGTCTTTCTTTCTTCAGTGTTATGAAGGTCTTCTACTTTATAGGAGTTATTTACTTGATTTATTACTGCGTTTGACTAGAGCTGAGTATGTAGACCATATAAAATATTGTGTCTAATTCTTTGTTGAGGTATTTTTGATGTGTGATGCATGGTTTGGAATTACCAGTAGGATCCTTAATGAATTGCAACTAGGTTCATTTTGACTACGGCAAGTATGGTTTTCCTTCCTGAAAGGTTATATGCTTCTTCCTCCCCGTCATGTTCCACTGCCAAAACGGCTTCCATATCATTAATCAGGGATGCTCCTTCCATCTTTTCTCATCCTCTGTCTAACAGCATAGCTGACCCAGCTCATATCAGATTGCAGTCCATTGCTATTGAGGGGTTTCTATTAGCTTGTCGAACACTCAAAAGAGCAAATGCGCTTTGATCGACAGCTAATATTCGAAACCACAAAAACTCAAATGGCCAGAACAGTGATTTTTTTCCCAGGGAAAAAAATCACTGGGGCATTGCTGGGACTTTGTAGTTTCCTCCACTGTGGTGCAATGTTGGAGTTGGTATATTTATATAGGGGGGGTGGGGGGCATTGCCACCCACATTGGGGGATGTGGGGGGCAAAGCCCCCCATTTTATTTTGTTTGTGATTTGGTGGGTTTTTTGGGGGGAGGGGCAGCAATTTTTTTTCCCTGGGGAAAAAATTGCTGTTCTAACCATTCGAGTTTTTGTGGTTTCGAAGATTAGCTGTTGATCAAAGAGCATTCGCTCTTTTGAGTTTTCGACAAGCTAATATGAACCCGCTATTGAGTAAGGTTATATAATTCTGGCATTTTTTTTTTTAAATTCCACACTGAAAATTTAATAGATGTAAAGATTTTCACCTTGAGCACTTCAGTAGCAATACGACCTGCTTTCAACTCTGACAACTAGGGTAATGGATTATCTTTCAGATGTGGCTGATCAGGGCCTTTGTCAATTGTTAAGGGTCATCTGGTTGTCATCGCTAATGTTTAAGCTGGAGAATAAGAGAAAAGCTGCAGCACCAAGAAAATATCAACTTGGGAGAGGAATGTGATAAAAAGGAAAGTCAGGAGGTGGAAGAATATAAATATCTGGGAATAGATGAAGGGTTAGTAATAAAACATGAAGAAATAACAGAGCTCAGCAGAGAATACTTCAGAAGACTAAAGCTAATATTGTGAACTGAATTGACTTACAGGACACGTTGGTGCTGCGGTAGCGTTGTTGCCTCACTGCAAGATGTTGTCGTGTTCGATTCTCAGCTAGAACGTCTTCTGTGTGGAGGCATGCGTGAATGGGCGTGCCTTCATTGAAGGTTGTGTGTCAGGGCTGGTAACTTGGCACATAAAAATCCACTACTAAACATTAGTGGACCGGAGTTCCGCTGTGGTGACCACTGACTGGAATAAGCCAAAAGAAACAACAACTTGACTTACAGGAATAAAGTCCAAGCTATAAATCAGTTTGATCTTACTACCTAGCTTACAATTTTTGTGCAATTGACTGGCCCCAAACAACATTGAATCAAATGGACAATTAAGAAAAAATACTTCATAATTATCAAATGATATGCAAAAAGCAATACATATGAATATTATATATCCCACATTCAGAAGGAGGTATGGCTATCCTAGCATTCTTCAAGGTGTATAGGTTGGCACTTGTGGGACTGCATATATTTTTGCTGACCTCATCAGACCCTTACATACTGAAAGTTCTACAACATGAAGAAGAAGCCTAGGATTACAGCCTAGCTTAATTTAGCATACAGATTTCAGAAAACAGTGGGAAATGAAATCAGACCAGAAGTAGACATGAAACAGACAGCATCAGTAAATGCCAAGAAACACAGGATATGAAGGAAACTACCAGAAGAAAATGTCAGACAATTAGACAGTCACAACTATAGAAGCATGTACAGAGAACTTCTAGAGCAACCACGTGTTGACCAAGATTTGATGTACAGAGAACTTGTAGAGCAACCACGTGTGGACCAAGATTTGATGTACAGAGAACTTGTAGAGCAACCACGTGTTGACCAAGATTTGATGTACAGAGAACTTGTAGAGCAACCACGTGTTGACCAAGATTTGATGTACAGAGAACTTCTAGAGCAACCACGTGTGGACCAAGATTTGATGTACAGAGAACTTCTAGAGCAACCACGTGTTGACCAAGATTTGATGTACAGAGAACTTCTAGAGCAACCACGTGTTGACCAAGATTTGATGTACAGAGAACTTGTAGAGCAACCACGTGTTGACCAAGATTTGATGCAGGGATGGCTATGGAAAGGTGAATTTAAACCAAAAGCTGAAGGGCTAATAATGACAGCTCAAGGTAGGAGGCTACATGCATGTTGGTTTACAAGGTCTATAGAAAACGTGGGAGACGCAGACAAATTCAGATTATATAAATCAGAACTAGAAACCATTGCACTCATGGCTGAAGATCTGCATACTGAAAGGGATGACAATGTGAGGGTTGTAAAAACAGTACAATGCAGAATTAATTGAGAAGAAGTGGAAACATGACCTGTAAAACATTATTAAATGTGATGACGTTTATAGCATCAGATTGTCCATTATCAAAAAAAATACATGTAAGAAAACTGATATAGTAGTCTATGAAAAAGACCAGATTAGCATTAATCATTGAAATTGCTTCACCCATATAGTGTCTTCAGTACAGACAAAGACTCAAAGTAATAAAATACCAGCATGTGTTAGCAGAAATGAAAGCAGCATAGAAGAAAGATATTGAGATGGTCCCAGTAGTCATGGGAGCAACAGGATTGAATATGAATTTACAATCATGCTTAAGTGTGCTACCAAGCCATGCAAACCTGTATCAGCTGCTGAAGGATGCACTTCTGGACACATTCTGGGCATACTGTGGGTGCTAACAAGACCACTCTTGGCAACCATCAAAGACTTAAACAATACTGATTTACTGGACTTTAATTATGCTTTGATGTAGGAACTAAGCATCTGGAAAATTTAGACTACAAATAAGAATAGGGCTGAACTTGTTTTCACAAAGGGTTTGTAAGGCCTTTTTGCAGAGTACCCGTATTCCTTGATAATTTTGAGGTAGCCATATCCCCAAAGATCTACTGTGCTGTGAAAAATGTCACATTATCTCTCCCATGTTATCGCCTCTGAGATAACAGATGCAGCACAATGGAAATTTCCTTTATAAAATACACAGCAATCATACACTAATCAAGAATATTTGACCCAGGGAGTTAGAATTGGGGAGTCCACCTCTACAAAAAGGCCAGTCACAAGTGGAGTCCCTCAGGGATCAGTCATTGGACTATTTACGTCTCGGAAGTCAAGGCCAATGTCAGTGGTCTCTGGCTGACTAAATTTGCAGATGATTGCAAATTAGGAGCTGTCATTGAATCTCAAACTGACACAAATGTTCTCCAGGAGGGGCTGACACAGACAAACAACTGGTGTCAGAGTCATGGACTAAAATTAAATGCCAAGAAATACATAATAGTATCCTTTGGGAAGTCATCCATCCCTGGTAACTATCATATTGACAAGACACCTCTTAGAGTTGACCCAGTAGTCAGGGACTTTGGGACACACAAAGATAGTAATCTAGCCTTTGATCATCACGTGTTTACAGTGGTGAGGAAATCATTCTATGCTGCGCAACTTATAAACAAAGGTATGGCATCTATGTCTAAGGACATCATTGTTGCACTGTATTCTGCATTGATCAAACCTATCATTGAGTACAATGCCCCCTTTGGTATGTAACTAACCAGGCATATCCAACAATTAGAATGTCCACAGAGGTTTCTCACTAAAAGAATACAGGGAGTAAGTAATATGTCCTATGCTGACCACCTCAAGGCCCTATCCCTGTGTTCTGTCTCCTACAGGCTTTTGAGGGAAGATCTATGCCTGCATACAGGGCATTGTCAGACCCCACTCTGATGAATCTCTTGCATATCCACAAAACAAACAGTACCAGAAATACCAGTTCTAAAGAGTTAAACTTTGTCTGTGATATATATATAGGACCTGCTGGAGAGATAGGTATGTATCCCAGAGACTACGCCATCTATGGAACAGGCTCCCACATCCATGTGAAGCAGAGTTCCTCCCTAATGCAATTCAAGTGCAACTTGGACAATTGGATGGGAAACTGGAAATTCATCCCTGGTGTGGCACCTATGTCTCTGATGCAAACAGGTAATCTGTAAATGTTCATCTCCCAGGCCCATGCTTACACTTATCAAGGGTATTAGAACTCATCAGAGATTTGGAATGCATGGTTAGGCTTAAAAAAGCCCTTGTGGTCATTAGCCTAGTAAACACTTATGAACCTATGGGATGAGCTGTATGTTTCCTTTATCAAGACCAAGGGGGATGGAAAGTCAAAAATACCTATTTATTTAAGAAACTAACCACATTTTTGCTGTTAATATGGCAAGACCTTGAACAAAGCACCCAAACATTATGTTATTACTGTGGATGTTTCACTGTGACCTTCTATACTCTGCTATTATAGATGACACATGGATTGCTGCTGCTGCTACTTGGCCAGGAACTCACACATGTTTAGAAGCATTGCAAATGTAACCCTATCTACAAGCTGTATACATTTGTGTGCATGTGTGGAAGGGGGGATGGTATCCTGACTACTGCCCAGATGACCCTTGATTAATTAGCAGTATACGTGTCTAAAGGGCAAGACAATGGATGAGACAATATCAGCTTCCTCATCCTCAGGGAAGGAGCACTTCTAGGCCTGTGGCACTGGCCATGCCTAGCAATGGTGGCTACATCATCCACCTGTAGAGTCCAGGTTGATCCACACTACATTGAGTGAGCCTTCCCTATTGAGTTAGGGAATGGGAGATATGTCTGCGTAGGGAGTAGACATATCATCCCCACTGATCAAGAAGCCATTTTGAGTACACAAGCAGCCTGTGGAAGACCACACTGAAGGACATGCTTGCTTCTATGTGATTCTCAACACCAGGGGACTGAATGGACCAGTAATGAGTGGCCCACAGATCTCTCACTTCACTCCAGTGGAACAAATGAACTGATTGGGCATAGATAGCAGAGCCATTTGCCAGGGAGTTAAATTGATATTGCTTACCACTAAAGGACTTCTTTTAAAACTACAGTTCTTCGTCACATTTTCCATGAGATTTCTTATTCCAAGAGGAATGTTATATTTTAGGCTGTCTTCTTTCAGTCCTGCAGCAAAGTGCTCACATTTTTATACATACATTATCTGAATTAATCATTTAACTCTCATCTGATCAGAATTTTGCAGGCCACCACTGATTCTGCGTCATATTTTTGGCCTTTCATAAAACTGTTGATTTTCTGGTCAGTCACCGTGAATTATAGTCAGTCATTAAAGTATGATACCCCTTATTTTTGAGAAAATGTATTTTGATAAAACAAAATTGTTCTATTAAGTTTGTATAGTGAATTTGAGTAATATTATTCATGATTAGGGGTTTTGTCCCCCTTATTTCTGGCTTTGTCCGGAATTCTTGAGAAAAGAAGCTATAAGAGGTATCTTAGCATATTATTGGATCTTAGACGATACCCTCTGTATGCTGGATATACCCACCCAGATTTCCTACATTTCCTCTGGTGTTTCATTTCTTGAGAAGTAGGTTTCCATTAGAATACTTGGTCAAAACGTCTCTTTTAGTAAAAAATAGCAAATAGGGACACTATACAAGGACAGACAAGGTGGCTGAGAAGAAGGGATGGTTTTCTTATACTTCTCAGTGTCATTTGGTAATTTGGAACTCCAGAACAACTACTTCCAGAAAAATATCACTACCAGGGCAGCTTCTCTTTGTGTTTCAAATGTAATTCAGATGTTTCTTTTTTCTTGACAAAGGAGTGAATATATATTATTGAGTAGGTATGTAGGTGACACCTCCCGATTGTATCCTGACAAGAATTCAGTCAGCTGATATTTATCTAGGGTACAGATACTTCATCTTCTGGGCATTTTGAGATACCATAAAGCTCATAATACCCCTGAAGTGTGTTTTTATCTCACAAAAGTATGCAACTGTTATTCCCCATGAGTTAACACTTAACTCTATTTTTTCTTTGGCTTCTTCATAAGAAAAATGCTACAGGTCTTAATGTTGCTGTTTGTATTGCATAGTCAATAGACATTTGATACAAGTCTTATTTCCCAGGTAAAACTGAGGGGCTGATTTATTACTTTGTTTCTATTATGAGGGAGAATTTGTTTCAACTGATCCTAAGATTCTATGTGTGCACTCATCATATCCATGAATTGGAATATAGCTTTTTAAGGATGCTGTGATAACTTAATGAATGAGTTTGGGTGATGATGTTATACCTTCTCATTCACTGTAACATTGTATATCTTTGCTAATGATCTTCTAGCTTCTTATACAATTACTGTGTATCTTGCCTGATGATGTTACAGCTTCACATCTGAGGATGTAACAATGTGTATTTTACTAGTGATGTCATGGCTTCTCCTGTGAGGAGGTAATAATCTTTTTCAGTGTTAGAGATACCATAAATCTCATAACATCCCTCTCACAATGTGAAAGTGTATTTTTAGGGCAGCAGTTACTATATTAAAGAATTTACTGTGCTAATGCAAGCTCTGTGACTATGAATACATTTTATGCCACGTTGCATCCTTAAAGAAACTACTCTGCAGTCTGTAACAGCCCACACATTTTTTGAGGAATTATGCATTTGATCCATAGCTGTATACACTTCATGTAGGGAATGGATACAATCCAAAAAGGCAGACAATCTTTGGCAGTATTCACAGATCTCCATTTTAGGACTGTGTAACACAGACTAAACAATGAAATGTACACGTTTCATTATGCTCAATGCTGGTTCTTTGGAATGTTAAGTTAAACCTCAACAGAAACCAAAAATAAAATTGGTGCCTAGACAACAGGTTTCTAAAAGTTGCATAGCAAAATAAAATATGCTAGCAGGTATTGACCCTGCAGCCCACGTGAAAAAAATACCTCCTACTTGCTGTATAACCCCAGATCATAATTATTTTGTTCTGCACACAGATATGGTATTATTATTTATTTACTATATATGATTTCTAATTTGTCATGTGTGTTAATTTCTGAACACAGTAGAAACATTCTTACCCAATTGTGGTGCTTATATTATTTGGTAAGACTGGTTTCTGATATGTTGCTACCTCACACTAAAGTGTAATTTTATTTAACTGTTTGTTAACTGGTACATTAATTAGTCCACTGGATAACGCTTCACCTTTGATGTAGGCCACATGGGCAAAGGTAAATGCGGTGCACATTAACTAGTTAGAGACATCATTTGACCAGTAGGCTTACCCCTGTGTGCTGGACATCTATAAGCATTAATCCAGTACTTTATCTTCTGTTCACAAACACGACTATCCAAAAGCCACAAGGCATTCCTTAGCTATATTCCCATCCTCAAAAGCAATACTCAATTGTGTGCAGAGCTCATTGTAAATGCAGCCACCTATACTGAGCCAGAATATATATAATAAACCTTCTGGCTGATAAATTCAACTCCAACTTTACCCCTCTCTCCCACTCAACCTTCCCTCAGGAAATATAATCAAATATAACTCCCCCTACTATCACTAAGAAACAGGTCCTTAATGCTGTCTCTATGACCAAGAACACTGCATCAATGGGCCCAGACAATATCCCAGAATGCTTTCTAAATAGCATGAAACATGACCTATAAGGGTCTCTGGAATTACTATTTAACTGTAGCCTCAAAACAGGCTTCATGCCTCATGAATGGAGAATCACAACAGTCATCCCTCTGAACAAAAGAGGACCATCTACAGACCCTAGAAACTACAGACCCATAAGTCTCACTAGTCTTATATGCAAAGCCATGGAATGAATTATCATAGAAATGATGAATTATGATATAGTAAACCTCCAGACACTGGATCCAAACCAGTCTGGTTTAATCAAGGGCAGGTCATGCGTACTCAGCCTGGTGGACTTCTTTGAGAAGTCACCAAAGCAATGGATAGGGCAAAATGGTTCACACTTCCCACGTTGACATGGGTAAGGCATTTAACACAATACCCCACTCAGGCATTGTTGACAAACTCAAGAGGATAGGTACAAACCCATATGTCACCTAGTGGTTAGCCAGCTGGCTCACAGACAGGACCCAAGAAGTTAGAACTGGGGGGTCCACCACCAGAAAGAGGCCAGTCCCAAGTGGATCCCTCAAGGATCAGTCATTGGGCCGCTCCTTTTTGGCATTTACTTCTCTGAAGTCAAGGCCAATGTCAATGGTCACTGGTTGACTAAATTTGCAGATGACTGCAAATTAGGAGCTGTCATTGAATCCCACACTGACACAGATGTTCTCTGGGATGGGCTGACACAGACAAACAACTGTTGTCAGAGCCATGGACTAAAACTAAATGCCAAGAAATGCATAACAGTATTCTACAGGAACTCATCCACCCCTGGTAACTATCATATTGAGAATATTCCCCTTAGAATTGACTCAGTAGTCTGGAACTTAGGGAACCACATAGACAGTAATCTATCCTTTGGCCATCATGTGTCTACAGTAGTGAGGAAATTGTTCTATGTTGTGCAACTTATAAACAAAGATATGGCATCTAGGTCCAAGTAAGCCATTGTTACACATAATTCAGCATTCATCAGACCAATCATAGAGTACAATGCCCCCTTTGGTATGTACCTAACCAGGCATATCCAACGAATGGAATGTCTACAGAGGTTCCTCACTAAGCGAATGCAAACATGTACTATGCCGAACACCTCAAGGCCCTATCCCTGTATTCTGCCTCCAACAGGCTGTTGAGGGGAGAGCTATTTCTGACATACAGGGCATTTTCAGACCTCCTGCATATCCTCAAAACAAAAAGCAGCAGAATTACCCAGTCAAAATACTTAAACTTGGCTGTGATATAAATAGAATGTGCTGGAGAAACAGGTATGTATCCCAGAGACTGCCCTGTCTCAGGAACAGACTCCCCATGCTTCTGAATCAGAGATCTTCCCTAACCCAATTCAAGTGTAACTTGGACAATTGGATGGGGAAGAGGAAATGCATCCCTAGTTTGGCACCTCTGTCTCCAGTGGACACAGGCAACCTTCATATGGTTCATCTCCCAGGCCCCTGCTTGTAAATGTTTCATCTCACATGCCTCTGCTTACTCTTATCAAGGGTACTAGAACTTGTCAGAGATTTGGGATGTATGGTTTGGCTTAAAAAGGCCCTTGTGCCCTAGTACACACCTATGAACTCATATCCATTCCCAGATAGAGGAAGCTCCAAAGGCTGCCAAAGTGACAAGTTGCACAATGGTTGCAGAATACGGAAGGATGTTTCTGAAAGATGTTTCCACATTAGAGACTCCACAGTGTCATAAATGGCAGCAAAAACAGAAGTTCACAAATATTTCGCAAACACAGCAGCTCCAGACTAATATTCCACAGTCTACGACCACAGGGAGGTTAGGATGTGGTTACTCCCATAGTGGGCTTTAAAACAAGCAGGCTATTATTCTCTATGGGGAGAGAAGGACAACATGTTGGGAACAGAGAACACAACATGCATGCACTGTAGTCCTGATGTAGGCAGTACACCTGTATATTTTTTGTCTGGTCAATATAGAGGGAAACTAATTTATCCACGGTTTCTACTGGCTTCCTTTTGTTGAACGTGACAGTCCACATACAAGCTACTCCATAGAATTATCCCCTTGATGTGACCACAAGTAGCTCATGAATGGCCATGGCATATCACCATGGCAGGATGTCAGCATTGTGCTTTCATTCAGCTCTCCCATCCGTGATTGTTCTTATTCTTCTTCAGTCTGCCCAGTGCGTACTTCTCAACAAGCTGTTTAAAGACATGAGTGGACACATTGGACTTTGGGTCATGAAGCATGTGAAAGGTATCCTGGATTTTGTTGAGTGGTAGAAGGTCCAGCGCTAATAACCATTTACTTCCAGCAGAAGGAAGGTTACAAGGAGTACTTAATCATTAAGGAAATGTTCATACACCCATGGGTGATGACTAGGCTAAGACCTTAAAGGGCCTTTTTAGGCCTTACCATGCTTTCTAGCTGTATTTGACAGGTTATGATACATTCATTTTATAGGGGGTACAACTTGGGTATGAGTGGTTGAGCACAACTAGGTTAAAGACATACCTGTCTCAGGAATATAAATAGTTCTGCTTTAAGGATGCAGGTTAATTTGTACATTTACCACAGTTACTAGTATGCTCTAAGCTCATGGTGCACTTGCTGTAAACAGCAAGTGCCTGCCATTCAAGTACTTCATGCCACCAGCCCAGTCCTAGTGAATTACATTCCCCCTTCCATAATCTGACTCTAATAATCTGCATAGCTCTTCCAGAACCCTACTAACCATAAAATCCCAACCAGTCCCAACCCCTAACCTAAACTTCCATTCTCTAATCCTAAACCTCACCTACTGCTCCCCCCCAAAAATTCCTTAGTTGCTGCCTATCCCTAAACCCCCACACTTTCTAATCCTTAATTGTCTAGTTCCTTTCAAACAGTAGAACTGTCCTTCTGCTCCCTAACCAAAAGTTCCTTCCTGCTTCATATCCTTAACTTCCCCATTCACTCCAGCATAATGGTTAAGCTATTTACCTCACAGACACAAGGAACTGGGTTTGATTCTTACTTTGAATGAAATGGGCTAAGTTTAAAATGGATCACAAGGCAGATAGTCTAGTACTTACCTATGAACCTATAAAACTGCACTTTCAGTCCTCACATTTAAATTGCCTTCCCAGTTGCTGACTAAACCTAAGCTCCCACTCCCCTCCACTCTTGTCTTCCTTGAATGTGAATATGTTCATTCAGAAGCTGGCGGTATCACGTTGTCTGAAGGTCATATCTTGCTCAACCTTATATTTACATTCAAGCATATGAGCATCAGATGAAAGGAGCTGCAACACCACTGAGTTAACATCTATGAGACTGTGGGCTTATTGCAGGTGACCCCAACTCTTACTACTTTCTCAAAGTCTGTCTCTGTAATATGACTTTAACCAGCATTTATGTGCATTAGGCTGGAAACATCTCTGTCTTTACATAACCCCTGGGATTCAGGAAGACAGCAGGCACAGTCATGGCCACTCCTTCCCTGTTTAAATTGCTTGCATGACAAGAACCAATGATCATAAAGAATAAATATGGGGATGGAACACCACAAGGACTACAGGTCATTAAATATTCTGCTCATGGCTCCAGTAGGAAGTGTGTATTGTGTGCAGGGACTGTAGGAAGAGTGCATTGTGTGCAGGGACTGTAGGAAGAGTGCATTGTATAATGTTGTGGCTGAGAGGAACTAGAAACACAAGTAGTGCTTGGTAGTCCCCATGCTTCGATGAGGTTCTCATGATCCCACACACAATGCAGTGGCAAGAGGTGATATGGCAGCCTTAAAGAGCCATAATTAAAATAAAGTTTGTAAATTGGAATATTGGAATGTAAAAAGAAGGAAGCAAGCATACCTCTCAACCCCTAAGCACAAGAAAGCTGGAGAAAACCTAAACCAATTTATTTATTTAACATTTGTTGACTTGGAAAGTCTGATTAAGACAGACCCCAGGATTCAATAAACTCCATGCAGGAATATTGCTATTCCTGCACCGAGTGAACCGTGTCTTTTTCCCCATAGCTTTAACAGCAGCGCGCCTTGAAAATTCATGAAGGTGTGCTACTGGTAAGGCTAAGCGGACACGAACACTACTGAGTGCAGGGGGTGTGTTTAAGTAGTGCACGCATATCTAACATGCCCCCTGCACACTCATAGTGCCATATGGCATGTTTTATGCTTTTCAGTGTCTGCAGACACTGAAAGCAAATAAAATAGTTTAATAGTGTCTGTGGACACTGAAAAAGCTAGGAGATCAATAAATAAATGCAGGGGGTGTGTGACAGACAGGTACTGTCACACACACCCTGCTTTGTCAAAGTGTCACACAGCACTTTCCTAGTACTTTCAGTGTCTGGGGAGACTGAAAGCAGGAAGTTTAGACAGGAAGCAATGCAAGAGGTATGTGACAGGTACTATTACACACCCCTTGCATTGTGAAAGTACTGTACAGCCATATCCCTCAACTGTACAGGTTTCAGCAGAATGTCCAGATGTCTGCCTCACATACCTCTCAACCTCTTAGAGCAAGAAATCTGGACAAAGCCATAAATAATGTGGGGACAAAGGCACAAAAATAGGATAGGGACACTCTTTAAATATTGCTCATACAAACTCAGAAAGTGTGTAGAATAGTAGGTTTTGCAATAGTACAAATTTACTGAAGGGTATGAAGTCTGAAACTCAAATTCTGTCATTATTTTTTGACTTAAACCCTGAGAGTGATTTGCCAATTATTTGCTAGAAAACCACAATCATATGAGAAATGAACCAAATGTATGAGGCAAAAATCTGGATGTTCTTCAAACATCTGTACAATTGAGAGGTATGCTGCATCATATTTTTGGTGTGTTCCCCCAAATATCTGTCCCTACCTGGCAAATAGCAGAGGATGCGAATCATTAAATAATGACAAACAGTTGTGTTTAAGACTCCACATCCATCTGAAAGGTTATGCTAATGCAAAACCTATTAATTTAACAACTTTCTAAGCTTCTAAGAGGAATATTTAAAATCTGTCCCTATATGTCCCCTTATAATTTCCCTTACTGTTACTGACAAGGAGTATTGATACCATGTAAATAAAGTGGGTTTATTAATTTCCATTTTTTCCCCATTCTGAGGTATGTTTAAGCATAGCTAAGCAGGTTTGCATGTTAGGGCCCTCTGCTCAGCATTGCTAAAACATCTCTTAGCAGCTAAATAAAAATGTATAGATAAAATTGCAGTGCTGAGATAGCTTAGTGGTTAGCTTCCCGGCTTTGCATGCAGGCATTCATGGTTTGAGTACCAAGACAGGTACTTTATTTTTACATGGGAAAGTATTGTTAAAATTATTTATTTATGTTAAATTATGTAGTAATTGACATTTGTTACCCAGGGTAGTGTAACAGGTCCAAAATCGAAGTGTGAGTGCATATAACATGTGAAATCACCCATGTATACACGTGTTCCATACAGCATAGTCACACCCCAAGGTAATGTAATGAAAGCACATAAGGGGATGTCATGTAAAGTAAATCATATACACTTAATATGTCAGTAATGATGAATTAATCTACAATCCTAATATTTTTTGAAATGAAAACTTAGCCAGTGTAAGCATTGCTTAAACGTAAATACTAAGCAGAAGTTAGCTCAGCTAAGTGGATCTGCACACTGTTAAGCAGTGCTCAGCATTTACCACTTTAAGCACTGGCCAACTCAGTTTAGTGGATTTGTGCACTGCTTAGCTGAGCTTAGCTTTTCAAAATGGTCCAATGACAGCAAAGGGTGGGAATATGATCTTACTTAAACCACACAGGTGGGAATACAGCCAGAACCTGTTGTAGTTGATCTGTGCAGGTACTATGTCAGGCGTTAGTGTAGGAGCACACTTTTGGGCACAGTGCTGCGGCATTCAGGAGTCCAGGGTCATGGCTGGACTCCTTGTAGAAAACCATGATGAGAGACTGATGCAGGGCCAGTACCATGGCTCACAGTAAAAAGCAGAGGCCTGGGACCATCTTGCATGTGATCTCACCAGTGCTACTGGCATCCTCTGAACTGGTGAACAGGTATGGCACCATTATGCTGACCTAAAGCAGAGGAAAGGGATGCTCTTGGACCAGTGGATCCAAGATGCACGGGCACAGAATGTTCCAGTAGTGTCTAAGTATCAGTATCAAGTAGTTTGTACTTAACTGTAAACAAGGTTTAGCCTGAGTATGTGATTGACAGGTATGCATAATGTTTGTTATTCTCCCCTACAGCTGCATCATAGAGGGCTAGCAACATCGAATCCCACTGTGACAGACTGTTAAGGCTGTGCTGACAGACTGGTGAGTACAAATCTATATTGTAGTATATAGTGCAAATAACTAAGAAGAAGCACATTGATTGCTGCCAGTAGGTATACTGTTACTGTGTAAATACTGTTACTGTGTTAACTGAATAAATAAAGTTTGTCAGACTAATTTTGAGCTACACGATATGTAGTACTAAAGCACGGTGTCATGTCACAGTAATAAAGGTCAATACCAAAAACTGTTGTGTTTACTCCAGTATATTGTTGTAGAAATAGAACGTATACAGGCTATCTGTAGCAAATATGGATTTGACAGCATGCATTAACTGAAGTTGTTCTGAGAACCAGCTGGTAAGAAAAACTGTAGATTGTGGAGCTGTAAAACAGGATATAAATGACATATGAAATATATACTGCACTAAGCTCTGACCCTGAATAGTAATGTGTAATGTATCACAGTGTATGCCATGCAGCATGGTCGTGTGTTAACCGTTGCTGTCCAGATTGTATTATGTCAAAGGAGTAATGCACAGTACACTAACAATCTGTCATGCATGCATCTTAAGATTACAAGGTCAGACTGTCTAACCAATAAAGTATTAGGCAGAAACCAGTCAAACAGAAAACAGCAGTCACCCAGTAGGTCAGTGTGATGATAAATATCTTAGTTGTTAATTTTGCACACCCAGACACAGTTCGCATCCAGGGAGTGGTAGTAAGATGTGTGCATATATACACACAAGGAATCAGGAATAAATATAGAAACAGTCAGGTAGTGTTAGCAGAGATTTTCTCCACAGGTTTTACAGGTAAAGATATGTCTGTAGTAGCTGTATGAAGGGTATACTAATACATCATGTAAAACTGTTCCACTGTCAAACCCCATGCCTGCAAATGACAGCTGGATAGGTACATACAACATGCACTCTTCCCGATACATGTCTCTCAAGTGTCACGCTTTCATGGCTAGTAGTCACTGCTGCCAATAACCCTGGACACAGATAGAAAACCAGGTGAAGTATGCCAGTAGCACACTCACATAGCAGTGCAGGGTACCCATTCTGTGCCAGATAAGTAACCTGGACATGTACGAGTCCCCTCTAGTCATGTACCAAGAGTTGTCACAGCTTGCCCCATACCATTCCAGGTTGACAGTTTAACAGGTATGTTTGTGGTACAGAAGCTATGGGCCATAGGTAGATGTAAAGGGCAGACCCATAGGGTATTGAGCAGTACTGTTGTAAAAAATATAAGCCTTAACAGTTGTTAATGGATCCCCCCCACCCCTTATCTGCATTGATAATTATCATTCATATACTATGGGTATGTTGTTCTCAAAACCTAATGTTGGGACTTGTGTTCCATTATTGTTCATGTATTTGATTGGTTGCATGTTAACATACCTTGTTCAAATACCATTGTTGGTGGCCTGTTGCCATCAGTTTTACTGTCATGCTGTTACAATGCATATTGTTGTTCCATTTATGCGTGTGTTCTGTTTGCTATGCAACTGTTTCAAATCTGTTGTATGGGGTTAATTGGAACACCCACACATGCTGTTATAACTAATTTTGAAATGTTATGTTCATGACTCACCAATATATATTGTAAAACCACAAAACCATAGCACGTTTGGGAAGGCAGATCCCGGCAGATCTGCCTGTCCCACCTCATCTGGCCTTGGAACTGGGCCCCAGCACATCTAGGACCCAACCTGGAACTGCTTCCTCCACTGGTGCTGAACCACCTTCAGATGGAACCACTTCAGGGCATGAGGCCCGCCTCCCCAGGTGCAGGCACGGAGAGAAGATCATCACCCAACACCAGTTCTGGGGTGTGGTGCACAGCGTCATCTGCATGGAGCTGGATGGCTGGTTACACCAGATGGAGGGCTGCCTGGTGCACCTACAGGGGCAGGCTGCCCCACCTATCCAGCCCCCAGCACAGCCACCTTTGGGACTGTGAAGGTGCAGTGGTGACTGCCCATGACTGGGGACTTCAGTCCCACTACATCCATTTGGGGGCTCATGGGCTTTGGATTACCAACCACCCTCCTGATCAAAGGTGTTTACCCCTCTCATGTGTCATATACTACCCCTATCTGCTGTCTTGTCTGTCTGTGAATACAACCTATCCTACCCAACCTACCTCCCCAAACATACCTACACCCCTTTCCCAACATCCTACTTTCACCTTAAAAAGAAATGGCATCTGCCCCATGCATAGCTCTACATTTCACCCCCATGTACTGTGAAATTAATCAATCTACCCAGAAATAATTCTACAAATTTCTATCAGCAACACCCCTTCCTGTGGGGTGTGAGTGGTTGCTGCAGATGAAATGTACAGCTATGGTTCTTTCCTACACCTGTCCTGCACATCCCTAGCTGGTTTTTCTAATGTTTTCCCCCTGCTTGCCCCTATTTCACCACTTTCCTATCACCCACTTTTTTTTCTAAATTTAAAATTATCTCAGGTGTAAGCAAGAGTAAGCACTGCCAAGTGAAGCTAAGATGACTTAACCATCTTTTAGCATCACTTAGCTTCGCGCAAAACCATACAAACCTGCTTACAACTGCTTAAAAGTGCTTTAATCACTCTGCCTCCATCAGCCCTTGTTCTGCCCAACAACAAAATAAGTAGTTCTGTCAAGTCTTGAATCCAGGACCCTGTGAACTACAATCACAGCAATGTACCACTATACCGTCCAAGCTGTGGGAATTTGCAATGCTTTTACAAACATATCATGCATTATGGTCATTTAACATGAATGCAAAAAAGTCATCACTACCAAGTCTTGAACCTAGGACACTGTACACTACAACCACAGCAACATACCTCTACACCATCTAAGCTGGAGGAATTCCTAATGTTTTTACAAACATATTATGCACTACAGTCATTTAACATAAGGGAAAATACATATCTGTAGTACTCTTATATACATATATATGTATATATATATATATATACACACACACACACACACACACATAATATATATATATATATATATATATATATATATATATATATATATATATATATATATATAAATATATATAAATATGTGGGTCTACTTTGTTTGATAGAAAACACATTTCTCTGAGACTCATTTTATCAAAGCCTCATTTCACTGAAAATGAATTCCCTGAGCAGAATTCACTGAAAGCTCACTTCACTGAACACATTTCACTGAAACTCATTTGATCTAAACAGGTATATGCCCTGTTCCCCACTGTAGTGCGATCCTGGAGTTAGTATATATAGTTATTGGGTTTTGGTATATATTATTTTCTGGAAAGAGTTATCCATTTGACTTGTAAGAATCCATTTCTATGGTTTACAACATTTAAAATACCCATTACTATATATACTAACTCCAGGATCGCACTACAGTGGGGAACAGGGCATATACCTGTTTAGACGAAATTCGTTTTCACTGAAGTGAGTTTTCAGTGAATTGTGCAATTCATTTTCAGTGAAATCAGGCTTTGACAAAATGAGTTTCAGTGAAATGTGTTTTCTATCAAACAAATTAGACCCAAATATATATATATATATATATGTATATATATATATATATATATATATATATATATATATATATATATATATTTGTGCGTGTGTGTGTGTATGGTTTCACTTTATAATCTCGAAATGCTGAAATTTTGAATTTCAGCATTCTGAGACTATAAAGCCAAATTTCAAAATGTGGAAAGTGCATAATTGCGAATTTGAATATCTCAAGTTTGCCGTTATGGCTTTACGTTATGTGATTTGTGGTGTTTACATTGGATGTAGTTTGATGTGGTGTATGGATTTGCGTGGAGTGTAAGGTAAGTGACTGTTTTTTAAGGGTTTTGGGTGGGTGTTTGAGTGTGTGTTAGATTGTTTTTAAGTTGTATGTGTGGGTTAGGGTAGGTAGGTTAACATATGAGTGTGTAATTGTTGGATGGGTTGGTGTTTGTGTATGTGTGATGTGTGTGTGTGTATGTGTGTGTGTGTGTGTGTGTGTGTGTGTGTGTGTGTGTGTGTGTGTGTGTGTGTATGGGGGACTGTGGAATGTCTGGGAGTGAGTGCTCTGTCTGTTATTGTTTGTGCAATCTCGGAGTTAGTATGTATAAGTAGGGGGGGCAGGGGGGTGCAGGGGGGCCTGCCCACCTGCTTTTGTGTAGTGTAGGTATTTGCATGTTTGGCACTTTTTTTGTGTTTATTTGTTTTGTGGTATGGGTGTTGTGGTTTGTGTGTGGTTTGGTGTGTGCTGTGTGTCTGGGTTTATGGTTTCGGGTTTGTGAAGTTTCAGTATTGTACGGTTTCGGCTTTATGGTCTCGAAATGCTGAAATTTGAGTTTTCAGCATTTCAAGATTCTGAAGTGAAACTGTGAGTGTGCGTGTGTGTGTGTGTGTGTGTGTGTGTGTGTGTGTGTGTGTGTGTGTGTATAAATATATATATATATATATATATATATATATATATATATAAATATATATATATATATATATATATATATATATATATATATATATATATATATACATACACATATATATTTATATATAAACAAATCTCTTACTGCAAGACATCTGCAAAAAGCCCGACAAACTAGGGGAATAAATGGCAAACAATACTGACATAATTGAAATATGGCTGTTATACACGAAGAAGTCTACTAGTGTAGCATGGTTTGATTTAACGTACATTTTCTAATATATTCTAGGTCTGAAACACAAATGATTATCATAATTTACTGATGTCAATGCTCACATCATCCTGGTGATTTTTCAGAAACCCACAGCTGTTATGGGAAACAGACCAAACATATGAGTTACGCATCTGGAAAATGTCTAAACATCTGGACAGTGGAAAAGTATGACTGCAGTCATGTAACAGAAGAGAAAAAACACTGAGAGCTGCCAACCATTTCACTCAACACCTTCTGAACCACAGTAAGACCAACATGAGCCTACCCCAAATCAGTTCTGGGGAATTACCCATGTATTTGCAAATATATCATGCACTACAGGGATGTAACTGTAGGGAAAGGCAGACATTCGTGAGAAATTGTCCATCCACACCCATTTGCACCAAAGTCACAGCAACATACCAGTACCCCAAATGAACTCTAGAGTATAATGACTGTTTGAACAAACATATCCTGATTTCCAGTCACACAATACACCGACATATACTGCCGCAACACACAATCTACTGGGAATCCTGAGGTGTTACAGGACATTCCTCTGTCTGCCCCTTCAAACATATACACCTGACAGACCACCAGCAAATGTAGCAGCATGCACAGTCAGATAGAAAAGGATCTACGACACCCACATCTGCTACTCTCCCTACTTAGCCCAACAAACATTTACAGAAAACACTGCTACACAGTCTTGACAGTCTGTTAACAATGGCCAGACATACATAACTCTCAACTGTACAGATTTCCACAGAATTTCCAGGGAGTGGGACCATATTTATGACCACTGCCACATAACATGTATGGGAGTCTGCTAAATTTGCTGGGATGATATCAGGAGTGAAGTCAATAGATAATGATAAACTATACCTTGAACCTCTTACTGCAAGACAACTGGAAAAAGCCTGACATACCTGGGGGACAGGGGGCTGAAAAGTGGGACATATCTCATATAATGATGTTACAGATTGAAACAGTTGCTGGTGTTACAGGGTGTGTTGTAACATAACATCCCTGAAGGATATGATGTCTGAAAATCAAATGGATGTCAACATTTACTGACTACAATCTTCATGTTATCCTACTGATTTCTCAAAAACAGAAATTGTCTGAGGAACAGACCAAACATAACAGGCAAACCTCTGGGCAGTCTGTGGACATCTGTACAGTTGAGAGGTGTGTCAGAGACATATCACTGTCAAACATCAAGTCACACAGAAAATGTATGTGCAGACAAACCCTGTTAATCTAAGCAATCTTCTATGTGCATAACAACAATATTTACAATCTGTACCCAATTCTGGAACTTTGTCCCATATGTTGTTGGGCTGTCTCCACATTTCTTATTCTGAGAGGTATTTCCACCTACCATCTGTGAAGCTGTACCCCCACACCTACATAATGTCCTCCTCACAGGCAAGGAAAAGAGGCAAGGCCCACATAAAGGACTTAATTATAGCACTGTGTTGCTATGGCATTGGCTAATGGAAAGATAACACAGCTGCTCTGGATGCAAGTAGCAAGTGGAAGACTCTAATTGGTGCACAGTACATCACCTGCTCATGTGCATTTCCTACAAAAGGCAAGCTGCTACCTATGCGACAGAGGTCTCAACCCATCTACACAAAGACAGACTGCGACTACATAAACCTAAACATTTGCATTATTCTGAGGAAACTCTTCGGCACTGTAACACATATGTCAATCACATAAGCTTGTAATGGAATGCAGAACAGGGGATGCAATAATGTAAAATAGGAAGTTGAACACTAGTTCGCAACGGGACATGCTGGACTCACATGCTGCTGTCTGGCACCTATGGCCATTCCTGCTGGCCCTGTCTGCAGTGACATAGATCACAACTCTGTCCCCTGAGTCACCCCAGCAAAGGTCAGCTCATGTATGATTACTACTGGAGTGTCTGTTGCTTGTCTTACAAATGTAAGAGATGTATATAGGGTATGTGGATAGTAAACAACAGGAGCAGAAGTGTGTGTTGAACTGTAAGTTATATACTGAGCCCATACCTGTCAACTGTCCAGAGTTTTGCAGACTGACCACATGTTTACCTCATATTTGCAGTCAATGCCTCAGACAGTTGTGTATTGTCTAGCAAATCACTGGCAACCCAATAAAGACTGAAGTCATAACATAATAGCATACATTTGATTGTCAGATGTCATATCCTGCAGAGTAGACCTGTGAATGTAAAACTGTCTTTGCTAGCAACTAAGTGTGTTACAGCTAGATGTATGAAGTGTCACTATTTTCTGGCCTTTGCATACCACTGATGTGTGCCTTTGTACAGATGTCTTGCTCTAATGGGAGCTAGGTGTCTTACCATGAAACCCATGTCAATGCAAGCATACCTTGTCCTGTAGGATGCTGACATTTTGTGCAGTCACTGACACCTGCTTTGTAGCTGTGGAGAGCACACCAACCTTGTCAGGTCACTCATCCCATCATATGTTTAGACTCCAAATGGAGACCTGCAAAGCCACAGGAGGTGGAGTGTTGAACATTATCATACACATACACACCTCCAGGCTGGCCAAACAGTATGATGCACGGGTGACATCCCGAGTGCAGTTAGTTGACAAAACACCTACTCATATCATAACTAGCTACAGGCCGTGAAACATCACTATGGACACCCAGCACACCTACTGGGACATGCTGGAAGCTGTCAGGATTCAATCATCTACCCTGCTCCTGGGTGACTTTAACTAACCAACCATAGAGAGCATAACCTATGCTACCTGAACATGAATGCACAGAGATTCCTTGGCTTTGTTAATGGCAATGCAGTGGATCAGCTGGTCAACACTCCTATGACAGGTGGAAATATCCCGTACCTGGTCCTAGCCAACTTGAGTAGCCACTGTAGCACTCCTTAAGGTGTCATCCTCCTTGGCAAGATCTGACCATATAGCCATCACTGTTCAGGTCACCAACTCCCCTGCACCCCCCCCCCGTCAGGGTCAAACAAAATAAACTTTACACAAATTACTATAAATCTCCTCAGAGCAGGTAGAAGTAGCTTTACAGCCACCATCTCATCAGTTGGAACTAGCAGTAGGGTCCAAGCCCACACCACAATAATATGTGAGCACTAACATAGCTGTATGGACCCAGCAATATCTGACAGGACAACATCATCTTGATCAAGGTAGGGTAAATGTCTGTGGTGGACAGCAGCAATACACAAATACCATAATAGTTGGAAATAATTGTTGAACAGGGCCAAGATGGAGCAGGTGCCTAATTGGAAGCAATGTCACCTTGGACTGAATAAACAAATAAGGTCACAAATGAATTACCCTGGACACATCCACCAAGGCCAATCACTTGTTCTTCCATACATATGTCTGCAATCCCAGAAGCAACACCCAAATTTGCTCTGCAATGGTGGTCAGTAACACCACATACACATACAGCATAGATATAGTACACCTGCTGCAGACAGGTGAAGTGTAAACATCAGTCCCCTATCCCCCCATTGGTACATATGTGCATGCACAGCACCTGCCCACCTCCCCTCAACACCAGGAAGCAGGTATGTAATGCCCTCTCAAAGGCAACACAGAGAAGTCCTCATATGCCTGATACCATCCGTGGCTGCATCCTACATGAACTCAGGCATGAGCAATCAACTCCATTACACATTGTAGTCAAACAAAGCCTGAGCACCAGTGTCATCCCATCTGCACAGAGGAAAGCAAATGTCATCCCTATACACAAAGGCAGAGCAGTCTACTGACCCAGCCAATCATATGCACACCAGCCTAACTAGCCTGATCTGCAAGAGCATGGAAGGCAATATCAAGGACATTATGAACAGGGGCATCAGCAACCTCAAAATACTTGAGCCCATGTAGTGTGGTATTGACAAAGGGAGATTAGGCCTGTTAAACCTGGTCAACTTCTCTGAAGTGGTCAACAAACACAAGGACGCGGGGAAGATTGTGAACAATGCCTACCTTCACCTAGCTCAGTTCTCTCACAATAATCCCCAGGTGGCCAGGATACATAAGCCTACACAGCTAGGCATCAACCTGTATGTTATCAGATGGGTAGCTAACTGGCTCAATGATGGTACCCACTCAAAGTAGTGGAAGCCACCTCTAGTAGTAGACTCTTCCAGAGTGGGAGGGTGGCCTAATGGCTAAGGTGTTTGCCTTACAAACACAAGGTGCAGGGTTTGAGTCTCACAAGGGATAATTGGCTAAGCTTAAAATGGCTCGCAAGGGCAGTTAGCTTAGTACTAACCTATGAACCTATGAACGTATGGTGTACCCCAATGATCTGTCTGGGGGCCTTTACTGTTTGAGATATAGGTTTCTGAGGTACAGGACAAAAGCAGTGGTCTGTGGCTGACCAGGTTTACAGATGCTTGCAAGCTGGCCACTGTCTTACATTCCCCTACTGATATGAGCATACTCCAAGAGGCCCTCACCCAAATTAATGACTGGTGCAAGAAGCATTGCCTCAAACTGAATGCCAAGAGATGCGTCATTTTTCCCTGCTGTAGTAGATCTCATCCACACTAATTATTACAGTAATAATGTACTGGGAATGCAATCAGGTGTTAGATGACTTGTGCACCAAGGTTGGTAGCAACCTGACAGTTTCCCACCATGTGGGCACCATTGTACGGATGGCTGTCTACATGACCCACCTCACAAATACAGGTATGTCATCCAAGAACCAGGAGGCCACAACATCCCTGTACTCCACCCTTATCAGATACATTGCCAAGTACAATGGCTCCTTTGGCATGCACCTTGCCAAGCAAATGCAGCAGTTGCAGAAACCACAGAGGTTCCTGACCAGGCAAATCTGCAACACCTATCGTATACACATAGGCTGACATCCCTGTTCCTGTACTCAGTCTTATACAGACTGATTATAGGCAACCTGTGTCTGGCATACAATGCCATTTCCAAACCAGCCTTGATGGCATTTCTGCATATCTGTAAGACAAACCCACTCATATAACATACACATAAGGCCCTCACTTTGTCTGTGACATATATAGTACTTGTTGGAGGGATAGTGTAGTGTCCCACACAATACACTGCCCATGTTTAGAAGAGTACGTGTATAGTCCTCTCAAAGAAGAAGCTGAATGATGGCATGCAAAATGAATAATACACCCCTGGGATCCCGTTTGTGTCCCAGCTGGACAGGGGAAACAAGTGCTAGCTTTGAAGGGACATGGGTGAAAGTCTAGGCTAGACTTATGAGAGCATCAGGGCCAATAGCCTGGTATCATCTTATGAGGCTGTGCACCTAGTACTTCACATGTTTCCTGTATGTATTACAGACTGTCCTGCAATGCTGTCTGAAATGAATCCCTGTGAGTCTGAACTGTGTAGGTACTGCAGTGATAGTGTATACTCTTCTTTCTTCATCGGCTATCATCACATATTGTTACACCTTGTCATTGTGTGTGGTCTGTATAGCAGTAAGTCAGCTCTTACAGTACTTGCATAGGCACTTAGTGACACTGTATAGCTCACTCCAGCAGCCTTGCTCTTGGTCACAATTACTATTCTGCTAACATACTCATCACACAGTAGGATTTGTCACCCTTTGTTGTGGGCTTTACAGTAGCTCTGAAAAAGGTGGATTGTGGCAGGCAGAACTACTGCAATGTCTGGCCTGTAGGGCAAAGCTGTGCCTGGCTTTACTAGGAGTGAGTGTGTGCGCGTGTGTGTGCAAACATAATACTGCAGGGTATTACTTTACATATGTTGTCTTCCCCTCACAGGTGTATATAGGGGTTGGTATCTCTCCCCCTCACAACCTGATGTCAGTGTCTTAGCAGACTCCCATGATGATAGTCATAGTGAGGCACAAGTGGGGTTGTTGGGGCCTGAATCTGTGCCATTGTTTGGTATCCACCTTTCACTCATCATGTCCCCACACACAGTCAGTTTGCCTACAAATACCCAGTCTCCAACAGCCACAGATAATGGACAGTTTGAGGGTGGTGGCATGGAACAGGCTAGTGTGCTGACTATGGCAAGTGTGAGTATAGGCACCAGTCATAGCCAGAGAGCAGGCGAGATCACATACAGGCAGATGGACTGGGGTGCTTGATGGAGGACTGCTGCCCATCAAGCCCCTGTTGCAAGTGCCACAGCAGGTTTCACCAGATGCATGTTATGGTCTGTCATGAAGGCACAGGTGCGTACTGACTGCAACACCAGACAGATTCTCAGGGTCTTGACTGCAATGCTTCCTGCCATGCATGATGACCTCCATGGCATTTGTGATGACATACGTCATTTGTCCAATGATGTGGATAGACAGTGGGGTGAGATGTTATCACTGCTCGACCGTACAATGCCTGTGCTTGAGCATGTATTCGAAGTAGGGCATCAGCCAGGTGGACATAAGTCAGCAACATGATCAGCTGAGAGCCCATGTGGCCATGCACATTCACAGTCCTGTACTGGCAGTACCACCAGCAATACTGAAGGGAGGGTGCTGTCCACACCACACTGGAGCAGGCCATTCTGGCCAGTCCCATCAGGGACACGGATCCAGCAGACAGCAGTCACCATTGAGGAGTAGCACTTCATTTGTCCATAGGCCTGGTGGTGCCAGTGAGACTCCTGGCAGAACCAGTTCCCTCGTCTCTGCTGGAAGATGGTGAACCATACATCCTGCCATGTACAGTCCATGGCTGTCCAACATAACCCTGTGTTGGGCATCCACATGGCTTGATGGTGTGCAGACAAAGACTCACACATCCCTGTCACAGGTCGGTCACCACCACGTACAGCTACTCTGTTGAACATCTCCCCTCCAGACACACACACACACACACACACACACACACACACACACACACACACACACACACACACACACACACAATGTCAGCCATATGGCCCAGCTTAGGCCTCTGGCAATCCAACACCACACCCTGTGTATGTGATGGTACATGTGCCACAACCCTGTTATCCATACCATTGATGCACGGACATTCATATGGGTCTGATGCACAGGGTGACTATAGTACAGTGGAGCAATGTCAGGCTGTGTAACGTGCTCTCTGCTGGCAGTAGTTATGGGTACACATTGAGTTGTATGAACCTTGTTAGCCATGATGCACTATTGCTGTTAGTACTGCTGACTGACTGTAGTGTCACGTACTGTATTCTGGTTATGTTCCAGGTGTCTGTGTGTCTGCAGGCTGCGGCCCTGCTGACAGTAGCAATGATGAGTAAGGCGGAGTGGAAACACAGTGACCTTTTCATAGCCAAGGTACAGCTGTATATGTACATGTTTACCAGGTGTGTTTACATGCAACAGTGTGTGAGCGGCAATTGTGGCAGACAGTGTGACCTTGCATACATAACCATGACACAGCCACCTAGCCTTCATACATGTCACCTTGGTGTTCTGTAGTACCACAGGATCATATATACAGAGGAGGTTACTTGAGTACTGGCACTACATCCCTCACAAGCTTAGCCATTACTTTAACTGCAACAGATTCAGCTATCAGCACTGTTACCCCTGCCATTTCTGTCCCATCCACTCAATTGTCATGCAGCTGATGAGGGTATGTCTGGTACTGTGTATGACAGGTTTGGGGTATGTATTCCTGGCACAGGTCAGCCTGTGTTAGTCTAACCCGACAATCACCAGCATGTGTGTCTGCTATATCATATGCATGTCTGGCCTCTCATGCTGGTAGGGCACACAGAGTCATAGTCCTGTACATGGGGCAGCTGATGAAGGGCTGAGCACAGCCCCTACCTGCAGAGTCTTATGAATGATGATGCTAGATGCATAACACAAATAGCACAGTGGTACTGCAGTGTGTCAGTGTCTGTCACCACTATTCAAGTGGGTGACAATTGCAGGGGCTGTTAGGATTGTCAATGGTGGGTTCAGAGGCCCTTAACATGTTAGAGCCACCTGACTCACACATACATGCATACACACACACACACACACACACACACACACACACACACACACACACACACACACACACACACCCACACACACACACACACACACACACACACACATACACCGCTGCATGGGGACATGCATTGAAACACACATGCACATGGAGGTGACACTTCTCAAAGTAGATTACCTACCCGTCTTTTAATGTACAATACACAGTGATATGACTATTGCATGCACCACAGTGGCTTGGTGTTAGAAACTGTGTAACTGTGCTTTTATGGTGGATGACATCTGTATGGGCTGAAACTAGGTTGGTAATGGGGGAGTTCCCAGGGTGAAAGAGTCTAACAAAATGGTATAGCTATCACATACACACAGTAAAGACAGCCACAGGGACTGTGCATACAAAAACATATACACAGTTGCCAATAGACATATTAGTAACCCTACATATCTACTTGTATGTACTAAAGTGCTGTGTACACATGACATGCTCCATATAGATTATATGCCTAGGACATAACACACAATCTTTTACATCGAATAATCTTGTGAATGCCTTCATAGATGGTGGGATAACCCACCAGAAATAGTGAATGGTCTCATCTACTGCTCCTACAAACCTGCAAATGTGATAGAGTGACAGACTTTGTATCAGCATGATGTGTCAGTCAGGTACGATGTCTGCTGCTGGCTTGTGTGTCACTATGGTAACTGACATATTTGGCAATGATATCACAGGAATGCTCATTGTTAGAGGACACAGACCACGTATAGGTTACAAATATGTGGATATTCCATGTACATCTGTATAGATGACTGATATGAGTTGTATAGTGTTACATGGCGCATGTGAAGCAGATGCCATTAACATGCTATTTAAAGTTATGTCATGGGTAGGGGGTTAACAAGCCTTAAAATGGTATAACATGCACACACACAGCCACAGGGGATAGGTTCACCCACACTATTATAGTTGTCAGCATTGAGATTAGAACCCCTACCCATCTAATTATTTGTACTATAGTATTACACAGTTATTGCACATGCCGCAGAGCTTAGAGGGCTGACATATGCATACAGGTGCATCTACAGTGAATACCATCAGCAGGCCTTGTAAAGTAGTGCAATGGGAAGTGTACTGGGTGGTACATGCTTCAAAATGGTATCACACACACAATTGACAGTATTGAGTTTAGAACCCTCACCTATCTAGTTATGTGTACTATAGTATTATGCAGTTATCACATGCGACACAGAGATTATAGGATTTAACAGTGTCACAAGGTGTGTCTAAGGTGATACATCAAGAGCCCTTGTAAAGTATGGCAATGGGAAATGTACTGGGTGGGAAGGGCATCAAAATACATTACCCTAGAAATGCCTTCACACACAAACACACACACAGACACACACACACACACACACACACACACACACACACACACACACACACACACACACACACACAGACACACACACACACACACATACACACACACACACACACACACACACACACACACACACACACACACACACACACACACACACACACACACACAAACATTTGCCACAAGAGAATGTAGAACCCCCTATCTAGCTATTGGTTATGCGCCATGGAGCTTATAGGATGGAGTGTTGTTTAAAGGTACTTCTAAGACCAATGACATCAGCAGTATTGCTAAAGTAGGACACTTGGAAGTGTTGTGAGTGGGAAAGTCCTCAAAATAATTCACCCTACAAACATACACACTTACAAACTTTTGTACATACACTTATACACAGACACATTTACCAGAGCTGAGAATAGAACCCCTGCCTAGCTAGTTATTTGCATTATACTGTTACATAGTTATTGTATGCACCATTGAGCTTATATGGCTGAGGGCTGTCCAAAGGTACTTCTAAGGTGAATGATATCAGCAGGACTGCTAAAGTAGGGCACTGGGAAGTGTACTGGGTGAGAAAGTCCTCAAAATACAGCATCCTACAAACATGCACCCAAACATTTGCCAGAACTGGGAATAGATCCCCTGCCTATCTAGTCATTTGTACTATACTGCTATTGGTTATTGCATGCACCATGTAGTTTATAGGCTGGGGCTGTTCAAAGCTGCTTCTAAGGGGAATGACAACAGCAGGGCTGCCAAAGGTCAGTACTGGGAATTGTACTGTGTGGGAATGGCCTAAAACTGTTTCACCCACAAACAAAAAAAACACACACACTTACATTTGCCAGGAATGAGATTAGAACCCCTATCTATCTAGTTATTTGTACTATAGGGTTACACAGTTATCACACATGCTACAGAGCTTATAGGGCTGACAGATGTTCAATGGTACGTCTAAGGTGAATGACAGCAGCATATTTTGAGAAGTAGGGCAATGGGAAGTGCACTGAGTCAGAACAGCCTCCTAATACTTAAAGCTACAGACACACACACACACGCACACACACACACACACACACACACACACACACACACACACACACACACACACACACACAGACACACACACACACACACACACACAAAGGCAGGTGATGTGATATGATAACCCTCACCTCAGTACTATTGCACAATGGAGCTCACCTTCATGCTGGCACATGTGACTGGTTACGACCGGTATGCCACTGTCCACAGAAGGACATCACTCTATGCCATTCAGGGTATCCCCATGTATGACTCACTCTCTGTGTGTCCCCCTGTGTCTCTCTGCCTATCAATGTCTGTCTCGCTCTTCCCCACATCTATGTGTGTGTACTTGACATATTGTTATATGTTGTCCATATATATGTCTGTGGATCAAATGCAACAGATGTTGACATATCACACATGGGACACCTACAGCTAGCTGAGGGTACTTCTGTCTGGCTGGTGTGTGTAGGGATAGCTAAGGTGTACATAGCTGTCTGTATGCAAAGTCATATATGCACAATACAGTTATATAGTCTGATGTGGATTCCAACATGACCTGTGATTCTCTAAGTGTAGGAGCATGCCCAGTATGACCTTCTATAGTGAGAATGAGATTCCATTCCAGACATAGTCGTACTCTGGTACAGGGTTTTTTGTGCTACAGCTATACATCTCAGAAGTAATCAGGAATTTGCCAGAGGTACTGGGTTTATTTTAGCAGTCATTGTCTGACATATCTGAAGTCTGACTCTTGAATGCATTGTGTCATTACCTAGTGGCAGCCATCCTCAGATGATCATCACAGTGCTTTACCAGAGGAATACAAGATGTATGACGCACATACCAATATTATGAGCCTGACTATATACATTCTTGCCCAAAAAGGCCAACTTAGAGGCGTGGCTACAGCCGGTTGACTGATGAAGCTGTGTAAACAGTCCAGCACCTTGGTGCTATACTAGCTGGGGATCTCCTGCTTGTGTGGTATTCTTCTTACCTGAAAAGTCATATCTGGGTGTGGCCATACCTCTGAAATGTATATTCTGTGGCAAATTGTCCAGGTGTTTGCCTAGAAGTTTCATCCAGGCTACATAAACTTGTATTTTTATGGCAAGTTAGTCGCATATAATTGAAGATTGACATTACAAAATAATGACAGACAGTGTTTCCGACTTCATAAGCTTCAGATAATTGAGCTAATGCGAAGCCCATTATTCTAACAACTTTCTCAATATGTAAGGGCAATATCTGTGCAGTAACTATGCAGTGACTGAGACCTGGTTCAAGGCTCCAGAGAGCACCCCTGCATTACCACACTACAACTCATACCACACTTTTCTATTCATCTAACCTGGACCGGAACATCAAAGGCGGAGGTGTGTCCATATTCATTAAGGATATCCACACCTCCAGGCTAGTTGCTCAGCATATCCATATTCATAAAGGATACCCACACCTCCAGGTTAGTGGCAATGCACGAAGCATCAGAGACCATCCAGGTGCAATTAACCATAGGTAAAACTGCCCTACAGTTTGTAACATGCTACAGACCACCTTCTCAAACTCAGGAAACCCACACAGCCTTCCTGAAGACACTGGAGAGTATGAATGTCTCTCCAAACACCATCATATTGGGTGACTTCAACTACCCAAACATAGACTGGGAACATTACTCAAGCCCCAACACCCTAGCCCAAAGGTTCCTTGAGTTCATAAACTCAAATGCTATGGAACAACTAGTCACCATTCCCACAAGAGGAGAAAATATACTAGACCTGATCATCACAAACATGGGGACAAAATGCTCCACACCGAAGTATATCCCTCATTGGTGAGATCAGACCATAAATTAATCTCACTGGAGATCCACATCCTGCCCCCACCCCCAGCAAAAAAGACCACAGTGAAGAACTTCTCAAAAGCAAACTTCACACTTCTTAAGACTGGAGTGGTATCCTTCAAGGCCCCCGAGCCAGTGGAAACCACAATCCACGCTGCTGAAACCCTTACAAATGCCTTCTACGAGCACCTCCAGGAATGTATGGATCAAGCAATCCCTAATAAAATCAAGACCCTTTCCACCAAAGGCAGGCACCGGTCTGGTGGACTCCAGCCATAAACAAACTCTACAACAAGAGGAGAAAGCTACTACATGACAGAGCAAAATCCCTAAATGGGAAGGCATCTCTGATCAATACTAGCAAAAAACTACAATCACTCATAAAATCATCCAAGGCCAACTTTGAGAGAAAAATCGCTAATGACACAAAAGACAATCATAAAGCCTTCTTTAGCTATGTTAGAAACCTGGGTGGAAACTCCCAGATATGCTCAGAATTAGTCCAAAATGATACAAAAATCACTGAACCCACAGACATTGCCAACATACTGGCAGACAGGTTCAGTGCAAATTTCTCCCCTCCCTCCCCCCCAAAAGGAGAAATATCTATCCCACCAGAGTCTAACCTCCCAAACATCTCAGATGCCCAGGTGAGAGCTGCTCTCTCTAAAGCAAAAAACACAGCATCAATGGGACCGGATGGTATCCCCGGCTGTGTGCTACACAAACTCAATGAGGAACTAAACCCACACATAAGGCTGCTGTTTAATCTTAGCCTTACTACAGGATACGTACCCAAAGAATGGCGTACGGCAACTGTGGTCCCACTCCACAAAGGCGGTGCTTCTACGGACCCTGGAAATTACCGCCCCATAAGCTTGACGAGCCTTGTCTGCAAAGCTATGGAGAGGATCATAATGGAACTCATAAATAAAGACATTGGGGACCTACAGACACTGGATCCTACCCAATTTGGCTTTGTCAAGGGCAGATCCTGCCTCTTGAACTTGGTCGACTTTCGAAACGGTCACTAAGGCCATTGATGAGGGTAAGGCAGTTCACACAGCCTACCTTGACCTAGCAAAAGCGTTGACACAATACCCCACTCGGGCATCATAGAAAAGCTCACCAGCTTAGATGTAAACCCATATGTCACAAGATGGGTTGCAAACTGGCTGAAGGACAGAACACACAGGGTTAGAGTTGCTGGTGCCATGTCAGACTCTAAGCCGGTCACGAGCGGTGTCCCACAGGGCTCAGTCCTGGGCCCCTCTTGTTCGGCATTTATTTTTCTGAAGTGCAGGCAAACATAGGGGGAGTGTGGCTGACAAAATTTGCAGATGACTGCAAACTGGGCACCATAATTGACACTCCATCAGACACAGACATCCTCCAGAAAGGTCTCATAGAAATGGATAACTGGTGCCAGAGCCATGGCCTTAAGCTAAATGCCAAAAAATGTATAGTCATACCCTTTGGGAAAAACAAGGTAACCCCTAATTACCACATAGGTGGTAATCCATTAAACACGGAAGAAGTTATCAGGGACCTGGGGACCCAAGTTGACAGCAACCTCTCTTTTGACACTCACATTGCCAAAGTGGTTAGGAAGACCTTCTACATTGCCCACCTGATCATGAAGGGATTCACATCCAGATCAGGAGAGGTCATTGTACCCCTATACTCTTCACTTATCAGACCAATGATTGAGTACAATGCCCCATTCGGAATTTACCTTACCCGACACCTACAGCAGTTGGAAAGACCCCAAAAGTTCCTCACCAAAAGGATAAAGGGGCTCAAACATATGTCATACGATGCCCGACTGAAGAAACTCCAGCTCTATTCAGTCGCATACCGTCTGCTCAGAGGTGATCTGTGCCTGACATACAAGGCCATGTCCAAAACGGAATTAATGGACATGCTCCACCTCAAAAAATCCAAATCCACCAGAGCCATGAGAGCAAGAGACTTAAACCTCAACACGGATATAAATAGGACGTGCTGGAGGGACAGATTCATCACCCAGAGACTCCCTACACTATGGAACAGAATCCCAGTCCATGTGAGGCAGAGCCCCTCACTGACTCTGTTCAAGAGAAATCTTGACAAGTGGATGGGAGATCATAGGTTTACCCCGGGAATCATCTCTGTATCACTGCTGGACAGAGGCACAGCAAACTAATGGGTATAGTATTCTCATCCTAAGGGGTGGTGAAAGCCACACACACTCTGGCTAGGCTTTTAAATGCCCTAGGGCAGATAGCCTAGTATGAACCTATGAACCTATGAACCTATAATGCATCCCAGGTTATCCAAGTGCAACTAACTGTGGGCAAAACTGCAATCCAGATTGTAGCTTGCTACAGATCCCCCACCATGCCCAAGGATTCCTACTCCTCTTTTCTTGATATACTGGAAAATATTAAGGTTCAACCAAACACCCTAATAATGGGTGATTTCAACTACCCCGCCATTAATTGGGAAAACTACTCATGTACCAACTCCTGCACTCAACGCATTCTGGAATTCATAAATTCCAATGCCCTAGATCAACTTATCCACACCCCCACCAGGGGCAACAAAATCCTAGACCTATTCATTACCAACATGAGTGACCGGTGTTCCACACCTGAAGTTAATGCCTCATTTGTTAGACCCGACCATAAGCCAATCACCCTAGATATCCACATCCTGGCCCCACCCCCCCATTAAGGAAACCACAGTAAAAAAATTCCCCAAAGCCAACCTCATGCTTCTTAAGACAGAAGTGACAAACTTCATGACACTCATGCAGATGAACAATATAGTTACTACTGCTAAATCCTACACAAGTGCACCTTATAAGCACTTACATGAGTGCATGGACCATGCTATCCCAAACAGAACCAAGACACTATCCTCCAAAAAAGGAAGCCAATCTGGTGGTCCCCTGTCAAAAACAAACTCTACAACAGAAGGAAGAAGCTATTGCAAAAGAGAGTAAAATCCCATGAATGGTGGAGCTCCCTGGTCAGCTTCAGTAAGAAGCTGAGATCCCTTATAGTATCCTCCAAAGCTTGATATGAAAAAAAAAATCACCACTGATTCTAAGGGCAACCACAAAGCATTCTATAGCTATGTCAAGAATTTAAATGGCAACACCCAGATGTGCTCTGAGTCACAGCATAATAGCATGAAAATTACAGAACCAACTGATATTGCCAACATCCTGGCAGATAGGTTCAGTGCTAACTTTACCCCCCTCTCACCCCCTAAAGGGCTCATATCTAAGGAAGAATGCAGAGTCCCTGTAATCACAACTACTCAGGTAAAAGCTTCACTCTCTAAAGCCAAAAACACAGCGTCCATGGGATCGAACAACATCCCAGGCTGCATTTTACATGAACTTAAGACAGAACTGGCTCCCCACCTAAGCACCATGTTCAATCATAGCCTCACATCAGGCTGTGTGCCCACTGAATGGCACACAGCAACAGTTATCCCACTCCACAAAGGGGAAGCCACCACTGATCCTGGGAACTATTGCCCTATTAGTCTGACAAGCCAGGTCTGTAAAGTCATGGAACGTATCATCATGGAACACATAAACAAAGACATTGATAACCCAAACTCTGGACCCCACCCAGTTTGGTTTTGTGAAAGGCAGATCATGTCTCCTGAACCTGATTGACTTCTTTGAGGCAGTCACCAAAGCTGTAGACAAGGGTAAGGTGGTTCACACAACCTATCTTGACCTCGCCAAAGCTTTCAACACCATCCTCCATTTTGGAATTATAGCTAAACTCACTAAACTAGGTATAAATTCCTACATCACAAGATGCAGGTTGCCAACTGGCTCACTGACAGAACTCACACTGTAAAAGTTACAGACTCCAAATCTGATTTCAAACCAGTGACAAGTGGAGTACCACAGGGTTCAGTCCTGGGACCTATCCTGTTTGATATCTACTTCTCTGAAATACAGGATAACACAGAAGGCCTTTGGCTAAAGAAGTTTGCAGATGACTGCAAACTAGGAGCCATAATTGAGTCCCCAAATTATGTGGACATCCTACAGAAGGGCCTCACTGAGACAGATACCTGGTGTCAGAGGCATGGCCTCAAGCTCAATGCCAAAAAGTGCATTGTCATCTCCTTTTGTAAAAACTCTGTACCCATGAACTACCACATAGGCCGAAGTCTACTTAATGCCAAATGTGTGATGAGACCTTGACCCAGGTGGACAGTAGTTTGTCCTTTGAGAATCACATCGCCATAGCAGTCAGGAAATCCTTCTACATGGCACACCTCATCACAAAAGGGTTCTCATCCAGGAAAAAAGAGGTCATTGTTCCCCTCTACTCGACACTCATTAGACCCATTATAGAGTACAATGCCCCTTTTGGAATGTACCTCACAAGACATTCACAGCAGCTGTTAAGGCCACAGAAGTACCTCACAAAGAGGGTTACTGGCCTCAAACAGATGCCCTATACTGACCGTCTCAAAAAACTCCAGCTTTACACCGTAGCATATCACCTACTCCCAGGTGATCTCTGCCTAACATATAAAGCTATGTCAAACCCAGAGCTGTTGGACATGCTACAACTAAAGAAATCCCAATCCCTCCGAGCTACACACTCTAGTGACCTAAACCTTGTCACCACAATAAACAGGACATGCTGGAGGGATAGATTCTTGTCGCAGAGACATCCCATACACTGGAACAAGCTACCCATCTATGTCAAGCAAAGTTCCTCATTGGCACTCTTCAAGAAAAATCTTGATGAGTTGATGGGAAATAGGAAATACAACCCAGGGATCACTTCTGTGGGTTTGCTCGACAGGGGCAAAGGAAAATAACTTTCTTGGGTGGCGTAAGCCAGGAAACCTTGTTGGCTAGGCTTACTTAGGCCCTTGGGCCAATAGCCTAGTACCTACCTATGAACTTATGAATATTTACAACATGTGTCTATCACTGGGCCTTTGTCCCACTTTTATTTATGACCTAGTCCAGATGTCTTGCTGTCAGAGGTTGTGAGGTATGGGTGTGGGTACAGAGTGCATTCTACTATGCAGAAATGTCTATTATATGTGTAGTATATTCCACATAGCACTCTGACTTCCAGGTATGTCAGTGGGAGAGCAGAACAGAGTAATGTGTTGAATCATTGACAGACGGTTGTGCATAGGTTGATAGGTTGCTATGATGTTCGCAGGGTATTGGCCCTGAGGCCCTTATAACCCATGCAGATGAGAGTGTAGCCCATGTTACGACATGTTGGCACAGAGAGCCCCTGTCCAGCAGCAACTCATCTCAAAGTTCCAAATCTTCTGTAGTCATCCGACTAGCCAGTTTCTGATGAAAGCGGTAATAAAGTTGTGTTTATGCTAATGCCAATTGTTCATTAACTTGCCTTTATTGACCTTGGGAAGCCTCTGTTTTTTATAATTGGTTTGGTTCTGCAGTGGTTACACATATTTCTTTTGGTTTGCTTTTGATTCATATGTGTTCCCGATGGCCGAGGCAGTTAACCACGACTCCTTATTGGATGTTACGATTCATCCTACTTCTACGAGTGACACAGGCTTACTGCAGATCCTGGTAGCCTCTAGGACTGATATTCACAAGAGTTTGCAAATGTTGCTTACTAGACAAGGGCGTCAAGTGGATGGGCCACTTAGCTCCAAAGATGAGCATGTGACAGTGGTGGAAACTGGTAGCTGTGAATCAAGAGAAGAACGAGGAGCAAGAGATGTTGGAGAGTTGCCTAACGATAACTGCGAGCCAGCCCAGTATCACAACATTCGCTCTGTTTCAGAGAATCAGTATGATCCTTTCATGAAGGCTGACTATAAGGTAACTAAGGTGAAAGTAAGGAATACCGAGGTAAATGTGATAAACTGTGCAGGCTTTTAAAAAATATCATTCCCTGGACTTGGAGAACTGATATTTTGAGAGATGCATAGAGTTGTCTATAGTACCTAAAGGATTAAGGTTTTTTAAATGTCCCAATGGGATTACTACAGCTGATCCATTTTTTTGAGGAACTGACCACATTTTTTAACAATGCTGGGCTTCAGTTGTTGCAAATGTTAATGGGACACAATAACCTTAAAATGTCAGCCTTAAAAGAAGAGATTGTTAGTGCTGATGAGGAGGTGTGCGATTTGTCCGTTGATTTAATTCATGAAAGTTTCTACAAGCAAATTTTCAAGGAAGTTGAGCAGCATGAGAATGAAGTTTGAGCAAACGTCTGTTCTGAAATATGGCTTTAACACTGTCCCCACTAGAAGGGCCGATTACAAAAGAACAGTAGTGAACTTTAAAATTTTTACACGATATTTAAATTTGGAATATCTGTTTAAGGATGAAAAAGTGATTTAAAATGTTTTGTTAGACCTTCTTGTTATACACCTGTTTTAAATTCAGCTATCATATGTATTTGACAAATTTTGTTTACAGGATTTGAAGGGTTGTTTGAGTAGTAAAAACTAGTGGTTCAACAATTTATCTCAGAAAGAATGTGAAGCTTTGAAACAACTAAGAAGTAAGATAATTTACGGTTCATGAAAAGTGATAAGGGGGAAATGTTGTTGTTATGAACATTGAACAGTATCAACATGGAATGTTAGAGCTGTTGAACAATTCAAATGAATATGAAAAGGTTGATATGGAAGAAATTACTCATAGTTATCAATATATTCAGTATTTTTTGCATGATGCATTAATGAACGGTGACATTGATTTTGACATGTATAACTTTTGTTCCATTGATAAGCCAAGGATAGAAGTTTTATTTGGTATTCCTAAGGTTCACAAGAGCCTTAGGAAACCACCTTTTAGACCGATAGTTTCTTCCCCCATTCTATTAAGGGAGGGTATGGCTTTAGTGGTTCATTTTGTTCTAAATCCCTTGGTACAACACTTACCATCTTGCATTAAAGATTCCTGGGATTTTTTGGCCAAATTAAGGAATTTTTTCCTAGGTTTACTTTTGACACTAGTAAACATATTGTTTTTACCATTGATGTGGTTTCTTTATTTAACTGTATCCCTCATTTTGAGGGTGTTGAGGCAATTAAAAGCTGTATATCAAGTAATACCTGTATGGGCACCTCAGAAGTCAACTTTTTGTGCAGTTTGATAGAGGTAATACTTAGCAACAATTTCTTTCTATTTAACCAGGTTTTTATAGACAATTGAAGGGGGTTGCGATGGGGTCTCCAGCCGCACCATCTTATGCCAATATTGTTATGGCATTTTGGGAATTTACCATTTTGGCCGAGTTGAAAGCTAAATACAAAATTTTATTTTATTCTAGATTTGTTGACGATTTGTGTTTTTTATTTTGGAAGGGACCGAAATGGAAGTGGGAGATCTTGTCACTGATATGAATTTAAGGTCAGATTTTTTTGAAGTTTACCAAAGGGGTGAGTGGGTTTACTGTGAATTTTCTTGATGTGGCTTTAAGACAGGATCCTGAACTGAGTTTGTTTCTTAGTAGAATCTACAGAACAGAAACTTTTACCAGTGGCTATTTGCACAATAAGAGTAACCATCCTTTATTTATGAAGAAAAACATACCCAAGGGACAATATATTCGTGCTAGTCGGGTGACTACAGATGATTTGGAACTTTTAGATGAGATTCATTTGATTACCCATATGTTCTTGATGAGAGGTTATGATGGTGAATATTTAAATCAGTTGCAGAGAAATATTTTGGATAAGAGATATTCCCTAAACAGGGGTCCAGGGAAGTAAATAGTGTGGGAAGAAACAGCCAGGGAATTGTTATGGCTAGGTTTGTATAGGCCCTAGGGCCGATAGCCTAATACCAACCTATGAACCTATATCCTCCGATTTTATGAGTTCCATTGGACAATAGGAAAATTAATACAAAAAAAAAGTTGGAGCAGCACTTATCTTGGATATGACAGTTGACTGCCCAGTAATTAGAGATATTGTCCAAAGAAATTGGAAAATATTGGAAGGGAACAGTGAGATAATTAAAGGTGGTAGGCACCGAACCTAACTTTTTATATAGGATTCAGGTTACCATCAAAAAACTTTTAGAGAATGACCATGCCACTAGTATTCCCCGGTCAATATTTAGCCAAAGGACAGGGATGTACAAATGTGGAAATTCTAATTTCTGCAGGTACATAATGGAGGGTCCTTACATTATACTGAACCATGTTAAACATACCCTTAAAGTTCCAGGATATTTGACTTGTAAGACCGAAGGAGTTGTCTACATTGGAGTGTGTAGTGGATGTGAGGCTTTTTACATGGGGATGACCACACGTCCCTTGAGGGATCGGATTAGGGAACATATTTATGGTATTAAAAGTAAGGATGGTAACAACGCTTTATTTAAGCACTCTTTGGAATGTAATAAGTGCAAAAAGTTTTTGTTTTCCATCATAGAAGTAGGTAATAAGGATCTGGGAGGGGGTGACTTTAAGAATTTTCTTGAGCAGAAGAAGACCTTGTGGCAAATTGCCTTTGAGGCTGATAAAAAGCCAGGATTAAATGAATCAGTAAATGCAAAGAGTTTTTAAAGCATCAGACATTAACAGTTAGTAAATATTAAAATAGAAATAACAAATTTGTTGGTATTTACATACATACATATATATATATATATATATATATATATATTTTATATATATATATATTTAAAAAAATAGTTATTGAGTGATGTGTTTAAGTTTTTTAACAACTGTTTTTAATTGGGCAATTAATTATGTATTGGGTGCCAAAATGAAGTGTATTTAACTCATTACAGCCGAGTGATGTCTCCAGGCGTTTCTGCAGTTACAACCTACTGCTCCTCTAGGCGTCAAATATTGCCTGTTCATATTTGCATTAATAATTCCAAAACCATGTTACATACAAGGTATCAGAATATTTTATCTTGAAGCATACATGATAGCAAACACAATTGTATTGATATATGACCTCTGTCAATGGGTATTTGTTAAAAATGTAAGGTGATAAAGTACAGTTTTGTACCTACCATAAATGTAGATGTTCGAGTGTACACCCTGCTGCAGTCATCACACTTGGGTTATCCTGTCGTCAGGTGGTCCCGCAGTCGGCTGGAATTCCAAAGTCTTGGTCCGGCTTCGGTTGCTGTCACTTCTTCCCTGACGTCAGTGAGCCAGGGGTATATATAATGCAACCAACGCCATTTTTTTCAGTTTTTCTTGCCCCAGATGTCAGGTGCCCCCAAAAAGGTGGTCAGTAATTAGTACCAAATTGAGTAAACTTGCACAAACACAAAATCCCTTCAGCTATAAGCAAATACATCAGGAAGGTATTGAAGAGATTTAGCCAGTATGTCAGAGGGGATGGAGGGAGGGTAACCTGGACTGCAGCAGGGTGTACACTTGAGCATCTACATTTATGGTAGGTACAAAACTGTACTATGTTCATCATGTTACCCTGCTGCAGTCATCACACTTGGGTTGAATCCCAAAGCTAAGGATGGGTGGAGGTATCATAGAGGGTTAGAGGAGGCTAGAAGGCCCTGCAGAACTGCAGTGGCGAAGCCCGCCCTGGTCTTAGAGTAAAGTGGTAAGTGATAGTGTTTGGAAAAGGTGTGTACTGAACTCCAAGTTGCAGCTTCCAAAATCTCCTTGGTTGGAACCCCCCTGAGAAAGGCTGTAGAAGTAGCTGTTGCCCTGGTAGAGTGGGGCCTAATGGTAGCAGGAACTGGGTTTCCATGATGGGTGTAGCAAAAATGTATGCAATGACCTATCCATTTGGAAATGGTTTGCTTTGATATAGCCTTCCCTTGAGAAGCTGTAGCATAGGATACAAAGAGCTGGTCAGATTTTCTGAAAGCCTTAGTTTTGTCCAAGTAGTAACAAAGTTGCTTGTGAATGTCCAAGGAATGCAGGAGTCTCTCACCTTTGTTCTGTGGATTTGGGAAGAAGGTGGGAAAGTGGATGGTTTGATTTAAAGCCACACTGGAAACCACCTTAGGCATAAAAGAAGGATTAGTTCTTAGAGAAACCCTATCTTGATGAAAAATGAAGACAGGTTCCACTGCCATTAGTGCCTGTAGCTCTGAGACTCTTCTAGCTGAAGTTATTGCCAGCAGCAGGACAGTCTTCCATGATAGGAACTGAAGATTTGCAGAGAAGGGGAAAGGGTTCAAAGGGAGGTAGCGTTAGTTTTTCCTGAACGAAACTGAGGTCCCATGTTGGTATAGGTGCTCTCCTGGGTGGTCTAATGTTTTTTTCCCCTCTGAGGAACTGCCTTAGAAGTGGATGCAAAAATAAGGGTGGATCCGTGTTGTAGTGGGCCAAAATAGCTGAAGCATGGATTTTAATGGAGGAGAAAGAAAGTCCTTTGTGCAACATCTCAGTTAAATACTGTAGAATGTGAGGCTGAATTGTGTCTTGGCCTTTAGATTGATTCCAGGCACAAAACCTTTTCCATTTGTCCGAATAAGCCTGCCTGGTGCTTGGCCTCCTAGCTTCCAGAATAACATCCATAACTGCTTGGGAAAGAGGAGCTGGCTGGATGCTTAGTAGATTTGCCATGCAGCCAGATTTAAGGTTTTGAGCTGGCTGTGAAGAATCTGATTGTTTTGTTGTGTGAGTAAATGGGAAATTTGTGGTAATATCCATGGTGGGCCATGGGCCATATTCCTCAAGAGCGGGTACCAGTGCTGGCGTGGCCAGTCTGGGGCTATGAGAATCAGTCGAGGTCTCTCCTTTTTGACTTTCAGAAGTACCTTTGTGAGGAGAGGCAATGGAGGGAAGGCATATACTGTCAGGTTTTTCCAACTGAAAGAGAGTGCATCCACTTTCCATGCTTGATGGTGAAATGCCCTTGTACAAAATTTTGTCAGTTGACAGTTTTCAGGGCTGGCAAACAGGTCTATGTCTGGAAGGCCCCATTTTTGAGTTATCATTGTAAATACTTGTGGATCTAGTTTCCACTTGTGGGGATCCATGATGTTTCTGCTGAGGTTGTCTGCCAATGTATTCTTCTGTCCTGGCAGGAATTGAGCTTGAAACTGAACTTGGTAAGCCAGAGCTGTGTTCCATAAGGTCATTGCTTGCCTGCACAGAGGGTAGGAGTGAGTACCCCCTTGTTTGTTTATATACCACATTACTGTGGTGTTGTCCGTCTTTATTGTCAGTTGTCCTAGATGTAATAGATCCTTGAAGGCTGTCAGAGCTTTCTGTACAGCTAGCATCTCTTTTTGATTGATGTGCAGATTCCTTTGATCTGCAGTCCATATGCCTTGAACGCACTGTCCTGCCATGTGAGCCCCCCAGGCATAATCTGATGCATCTGTTGTGATAGTTTGCCTGGCTGGGGGCAAGGTGAAAGGCTGACCCTTGTTGAGGTGACATGCCTGTGACCACCATAGAAACTCCTGCTGTAGGCAGGGAATGAGAGATATCATTGTGTCCAAGCTGTGGCTGTGTTGAGACCATACACTTTTTAGGTACCACTGTAATTTCCTCATATACAGCTTTGCAAATGGTATTAGTAGTATGCAAGATGCCATGAAGCCCAAGGCCTGCAGAATTTTTCTTGCAGTTAATTGGGCCTTTGTTGCCATTGTTTTAAAATATTGAGTCAGTTGTAATTGTTTGTCTGGCATCAGATAAGCCTTCTGGGCTGTTGCATTCAAGCTGGCACCCAGGAATGTCATATTTTGTGAGGGTACTAGTTTTTACTTTTTTTCGTTTACTGTGTACCCCAAGCAATTTAGTAGATGTTTCACAAAAGCCAGATGATGTAATAGAATGTCCTTGCTTTCTGCTTGGATGAGGCAGTCGTCCAGGTATGGGTATATTTGAATTCCTCGTTGTCTGCAGTATGCAATTACTGGTGCCAGGCATTTTGTGAAGACTCTGGGCACAGTAGATAAGCCAAAGGGCAGTGCAGAGAATTGGTAATGGGTTGAACCTGCAATGAAATGGAGGTATCTTCTGCAACTTTGTCTGATAGGGACATGCAGGTATGCCTCCTTGAGGTCCAATGTTACTAGCCATGCTTTCTTGCCCAATATGGGAAGAAGCTGCTGTAGTGTTAGCATCTTGAATTTGGGTACTTGCAAGTAGGTGTTTAGAATTGAAAGTTCCAGAACTGGTCTCCAGGCATTGTCCTTTCTGGGCACTAGAAAAAGTCTTGAGTAAAATCCTTGACCTTGCTCTCGAGCAGGTACCAGTTGAATGGCTCTCATGTCCATGAGAGCTGTAATTTGTTTTTGTGCCTCTGCCCATTGATTTTGTGGCAGGTTTGGCATTCCTCTTTTCATTGGCAAGGTGTCAAAATGGAATCTGTATCCTCGTAAAATTATGTCTAGGACCCATTTGTCCTTTGTGACAATGTGCCAGTTGTCTGAATAAAGTGCGAGTTTTCCTCCCAAGGGGGCTGCCAAGAGAGTGTTGCTTGGCCAGATGAGGTGCAAGTCATTGAGTTTGCCTTCTGGTAGACTGGGACCTGTCTTCTCCTCCCTTCTGTGTTGTAGTGCCCCATTGGCGAGGTTTGTACTGGGCTTGTGGTTGTCCTCTGCCCCTTGGGCATCTGTATTTATCCCTCTGTGGTCTGTCTGTAGCTGGAAAGGACCAATTTTTTGTTGGCCAGTTTCTGCTGAAGTGAGGGGGGCTGTACCTGTAGGAAATCTTTGACTGTCTGCATAGATTTTGCCTTATCCTCGATTTTCTTTAAGACTTCTTCTGCTTTAACTCCAAAAAGAACATCCTGCTGTAAGGGAGCATCTAGAAATTTTGCTTTAACATGATCAGGTAGAGTTTGTTCCTTTAACCAAGCATGCCTACGTATAACAGACCCAGTGACAGTTGCTCTGCAGGAGGCCTCCAAAGAATCAAACCCACATTGTAAGGTATGTTTGCCCACCTGTTCAGTGGCATGCAACAGATCCTGCATTTTTCAATTCAGATTGTTGAGGGAGAGTGGTCATTTTTTTCTTTAACTGAGAGATTAGAAATTGCTGATACTTAAGCATGTGAAACTGGCAATTTAGTGCCCTCATAGCTAGAGTGGCTGAGGTGTAAACCTTTTTCCCCCACCTGTCTAGTGCTCTGGAATTCCTCTCAGAAGGTACAGGATTTTTAGCCATAGAAGCCTTAGCCCCCTTGGGACCCTGGGAGATTGTCGCTGGGTCAGCAACAGGGCTTTTGTAAAGAAATTTGTGGGAATCAGGCACTCTATAATATCTGTCAGGCTTAGCAGGAGCAGGAGGAAGATAATCAGGGTTAAAACTGGATTCTAAGTAAACATCATCCACAATGTCTAAAACTGGTGGGATGGCAAGTGGTCTGCGTTGGGGGAGTAAAAGAAACTCTCTGAGCCTTTTCTTTGAGTCAGAGTAGTCCTGACCTTCCCAGTGAAAATGTTCCCTCATAGTGTGTAAAGTTTCCCCAAAGGAGTAGTCATCAGGAGGAGAAGCTGAGGGAATGGAATCCTCAGCATCAGAATCTTCACAAGGGGAGAAGGAGTAATCTTGGTCCTCAGAGGAGTCTGAAGAAATGGACACTTGTTCAGAGGATGCATAATCTTCCTCTTGTCTAGGCCTTTTGTCAGGAGGGGGCTGGGAACCCCTGATTAAAGTGATCAAATCTTCAGCCATTTTGAGCATCTGTTTCTTGGGCATAGGGCCTTGAACAGGGGACTGAAGTGCAGTCTTTTTAGATTTAATAGGAGTCTTTGTCTTAGAAAACGATTTAATGGTGAGCATCGTTGGTCTGAAAACGCCTTCAGAAACCGATGGTGTTTCTGCAGAACCAACATCTTTTTCAGCAATGTCGTCGGTAGGGCCTGAACTAAATGGCTGCATAGGCCTGGTACATTCCGTCAAAAATTCTGAAGCGGTCTCGGGTTCCAGATCTGCGGTAGTCAGGGGCTGCGTCGGAGCTTCACTGAGGGCTGGAGAACCGGAGACCAGACCAGTTGAGGCCTCGGAATCTGGCTTAGGCCTGGGCTGTCTGTCCTTATCCTTGCGTTTTTTGTGCACGCCAGTAGTCGGTTGCTCCAACGGCATGGTGTAGTTAAATTTCCTACCGAAGTAGCGTTGTGCGAAATCAAAGCGTCTTTTAATAGTACGCTTATTATACCTAGCACAAAAACGACAACTAGTGACATCGTGGTCTGGGCCTAGGCAAGGTATGCAATAAGAATGAAAATCCTTATGAGGTATTTGCTTCCCACAAGAAATACAATTATTAACTTTTTCCAACATCGGTCTGAGGCAAGAAAAGTTTCCCCAACGGGGTACTTAGCTTTATAGAAGACTTCGGTCTGAAATTCGAATTAGAAAATCTCAGTAGTCGGCCAACCGGCACTTGCAAACTGCTTCTGCTTCGGGCACCGCGCGGCAAGAAAGACTGAAGAAAATGGTGTCGGTTGCATTATATATACCCCTGGTGCACTGACGTCAGGGAAGAAGCGACAGCAACTGAAGCCGGACCAAGACTTTGGAATTCCAGCCGACTATGGGACCGCCTGACGACAGGATAACCCAAGTGCGATGACTGTAGCAGGGTAACATGATGAGCATCTTAAATTTTTAAATGCTGAAGCCACGCCCACTAGGAGTTAAAGGTACACACTCAAAAGAGCTCTTCTGGAGGGAATGAGTTAAACCCCTGAACTTTCATTCAGTTTATATTACATTTCTGATGAAAGCGGGAATAAAGTTGTGTTTATGCTAACACCAATTGTTCATTAACTTGCTTTCATTGACCTTGGGAAGCCTCTGTTTTTTCTTATTGTTAATAATGTTTAGCCAAACATAGACAGTTAGAAGACCGGTTTGGTAATTGCTTGTTTGGTCTTATGGGTATGACGTCTGCTTCCCCACTGTCTGCCATTGCTGTTTTGACATGACCCTTTCTTGTTTTGCAAATACTTGAAAGGCAAATGCAATGTTAGGACAAGCAAAACAGATATACAAGCATACCTGTGCTCCTTCTGTGACAATCTGTGTCATTCCAGGGCTATGGCTATTGGCCAGTGACATGTTGTCAGTGCTGACACAGAAAGGTGGCAGCCTTTTATAAACTGGCAGCATACTGACCTTCAGGTACCTGTTGTCCTACTAGGCACCATACCTCTCAACTTCTGAGAGCCAGACATCTGGACAAAGCCATAAGGGATTGATGGACAAAGTCCTAAATATAGGGTATGAAGTCATACTACAATCTGTCATTATTTTCTGACCTTAGTCTTACATGATTTCCCAGTGAATTGCCAGACAACCACTATTTCATGATATACAGACCACAAATATGATGCAAACCTCTGGATATTCTACAATAGGTCTGTACAGTTGAGAGGTATTGTAGGCACTGTGTAGGTTACTCCAAGCTGTATACTCTCCATATGTGTGGCCCCTGTCTATGACCTGTCCAACTTTCCAGCAATAACAGTTATTGACATCTGGACAGTGTGTACAACTCCTACCATAGGTGTAGTTGACATGCAGAATAGTTGGCACTGTAGTTCTTGAAACGTGGCCATGTCAACCACAGTACTGTACCTAAGCCACTATGACACAACAACCGAGAGTATGTGCTGGCCACATCCTGACAGTATTAACCACACATATACATAGCTCACTGACCTTTGTACATTGTGGACATGCAACACGCTATCATGTTGATTGGGACAGCCCTGGCAATGTGTGCTTTGCTGCTATTTCCCTACAAACATACAGGTTACTGCATTTCTATGAGAATATGGATATGGGGGGCACAACTGTCAGCTGTACACATTTGCACAGACTGTGCTGATATTTATTTTATATTTTGGTTCCATTTAGCATAGTATTGTGCCCCGTCTTGGAGACTAGAGGCATATCATTAAAGACCACAGGTCAGATTGTAATGGCATACATTTGAGTTTCAAACTTCATACCCTTCAGAGCCTTACTGCAACTGCACGACCTGCTGTGCTATCACTGTGTGTGCCTCTAACAACCTGCTGTGCTATCACTATATGTGCCTCTAATGACCTGCTGTGCTATCACTGTGTGTGCCTCTAACAACCTGCTCTGTTATCACTGTGTGTGCCTCTAACGACATGCTGTGCTATCACTGTGTGTGCCTCTAATGACCTGCTGTGCTATCACTGTGTGTGCCTCTAACAACCTTCTGTGCTATCACTGTGTGTGCCTCTAACGACCTGCTGTGCTATAACTGTGTGTGCCTCTAATGACCTGCTGTGCTATCAGTGTATGTGCCTCTAACAACCTGCTGTGCTATCACTGTATGTGCCTCTAATGACCTGCTGTGCTATCACTGTGTGTGCTTCTAATGACATGCTGTGCTATCACTGTGTGTGCCTCTAACAATCGGCTGTGCTATCACTGTGTGTGCCTCTAACGACATGCTGTGCTATCACTGTGGGGGGTATTTCATCATTGATGCCATTTGTGAGCCTTTGCCATACATTTCTTTATGGTTTGCTATGTCTGAATTGCTGGGTGAGGCTGAAGGGTGAGTATGGGACCCCCGCACTGACATCCATGCCTGTGACCTATGATCCCTCCAGTTTGTTGGCCTCCCACATATACTGCAGTGGGATTTGTCACCTCAGGTACTATTGCATATTGTGGGGAGGCCAGTACTGGGCAAACATTTCCTGGTGTCCCACATAACTCTCAGTTGTCTGCTGCTATCCCAATAGGCCACCTCATTCCCTTGCATGCATGCAGCGATACCATAGATATGCTACCAGAACATACTACTCCATTCATTTATTTTTAAGAAGACTGACTTACATTGTGCCTGCAGCAGTTGTAAGGACGGTGCTTGAGGGCTACCTATGTCGGATGGACAGAGTACACAGCTTATACATGGTAAGATACAGGTAGTGTGATGTGTGTGGCATCCATTTTACTGTCTGCGCGAATTGGAGAGAAGTGTCAATCCCTGCGTCCCTACAGTGTCAGTGTGTGTGTGTGTGTGTGTGTGTGTGTGTGTGTGTGTGTGTGTGTGTGTGTGTGTGTGTGTGTGCACTATATGTTGCCTCTTTGCCAAGGTGAGGGCATGCTGGGCATTCCTCCATCTGCCTACAGCTGGCTCAGGAGGTTCCTCCCTCAAGTCCCTCTATGCCTGTGGGGACCTTGGAAATGGTGGGGGGCTGTGTGGCCCTTCCCCATGTTGTTCCTATTGTGTAGCATGGCACATAATATGAACATATGCGCTCATGTGGGTAGAAAGTACTGCAAGGTTCCATCAGATATGTCAAGGCAGCGAAACCGTGACTTGAGCATCCCAAACACATGCTCTGTAATGATCCTGGTTTGTGCGTGTGCCTCATTATGGCATTCTTGAGTGCATGTGTGTGCATTTCAGATGGGTGTCATCATCCACATCCCCAGTGCATAGCCAGCATCCCCCACCAGATGGCCATACAGGATGTCCCCCCTGGCATATCCCTGGTACAGCTGTGAGGAATGCCAGATGTGGAAGTCGTGATAGCTTCCAGGGCTGCCAGCACACATATTAATGATAATATCCTAGGCATTGCACATGACCTGGCAGTTGATGGAGTGAAACCCCTTGTGGTTTATGTAGACCCTACCCTGTTCACCAGGTGGTGCTTTAATGTGGATGTGCATGCAGTCTATGGCACCCAGTACCTCCGGGTAGTCTGCTACACTGTGGAAGAGGTGCATATTTCTGGTCCTCTCCTCAGGGGTACTGGGGATGTAAATGTGGTAGCCTGGCAGCCAGGAACTGGTGAAGTATCCTGGATGCAGATGCCCTATGAGACCCCTATGATGTCCCCAGTATGTCTTTGAAAAGTACCTGTAACTTGTATTCTTAAGACTACACATACCTTGGTATCCACTGAGACGGGCTCTCATCTGTTGGCTCTGGGTCTGAGATTTGGCCAGCGCAGCTTGATGAGTTGCTGAGGTATGTCCCTGTCCACCCTGTAGAGCTCTAGTATCTCCAGATCATGTAGCCCCTGGAAGGATACCCTGGGTCTGAACACTCTTCTCCTCCTCCTCAGTCTGGGCTGGTTGTCAGCATTATCCTCCTCACTTACCTCAGCCTCTAGCACATACTGATGTATCAAAGTGACAGCAGCCCCTAACATTTTGTCAGTTAAAATTCCCCCAAGTGTGTACATCAATGGTGCAGAGTTTGTGGGAAAAAACAGATTGCAAGGTGTTTGCATAGTTTATACTGTTGTGCTGCAGATGCTGACTGTGTGATTGGCTGACTATGATACATTCCACCTGTGTGATTGGCTGACTATGATACATTCCACCTGTGTGATTGGCTGACTATGTTACATTCCATCTGTTTGATTGGCTGACTATGATACATTCTACCTGTATGATTGGCTGACTATGATACATTCCCACTGCCTGCTGTATTATTTTTACTTGATTGCTTTTATTCTGCTATTTCCCATTTTTTACATTTCTATTTCCACCCCTTTCAAGCCCAGCAGCACACTGTGCAAACCCACTGCCCAAATGTAAACAGGTCTGCTATTTCCGTTTTTTTTTTTGTTTGTTTAAGACCCAGGTGCGTGCTGCACAAACCTGTTTAGCTAATGTAAACACTTTTAAGCAGAAATGGCTCTCCCCTGGATGTGAACATGCTCATTTCATGGAATAAGTAAATAAAGCCTCTGACATACAACCTTGCTTAGCTAAGCTTAAATGGAAGCCGTGGAGCACCAATGTGCTTACACCAAACATGACACACCCCCTTTTCATGTTAGCTGCTTCTCCTGTTTATACCACTGCATTATTGCTCCTACATGGTTAGGTGCATCCACACAATGGTTTCCCATTTTGCTATTCAGTAAATGTTTCTCATTTGCATACCCCACTGCCTTAGTCCCTTGTTACACCACTATACCGGAGCCCATGTCCTTAGCAACCAATGCTACTTGTTATTGTTTTGGTTCTGCATGCTACCCACTCGAAGTTTGTTTTTACATTTATTTTATTTTCTGCATGATCTCATGTGCATGCTGCTATGCTTAAACAGCCGAAATTGGCCAAAAAAATAAACTTTTATTTTTATAATTTTGCAACTGTTTTCCATGCCAGTGGCCATATTTTTGGCTATTGGCATGCCTAATAGTCATAATACATGCTTTATTTTGAGCTGTCATGCCCCCTTTATGATTTCTGCAGAAATGTACGTTTAGTAACTGAATACATTTCTGCAATGAACACTGCTCTGACACAGATGCCTTCCTGATTACTGAATCACTAATTCACCTCAATTCCATGGCTTTCAACAGCAAATGAGGTAATTAGCATTATTAAGTAGTTGCTGTGCCATAATAGTGCTGGCAGGCTCGTGCACACCCCCAGATTTGTTTACTGAATCACTCGGCGGCCATTTTCCATGAAGAAGCTGCTACACTATTCTGGCACAGTAAAATTGCTTTATTGAATCCCATGGTGATCCTATTTTCAATGGAGGCCCAAGTAGAAACACTCCAGATGCATGCCTTTGGAATGTGGGAGGAAACCAGAGCACCTGGAGGAAACCCACAGAAATATAGGAAAGACATGCAGAATCTGCACAGAAGGCACCCCAGCTGAGAATCAAACCACAGAACCTCTCGCTACACTGCACCTCTGCACAACTGCACCACTCAAGACAGATAACCAAAACTAAGGACAGATTTTAAATATTGCACTTATCAACTTAAAAAGTTGTTAGAATTATAGGATTTGCATTAGTATGCATTTTCTGAAGGATATGAAGTCTGAAACTGAAATGTATGTCATATATAGTGTTTTCAGTTCTAGATGATTTGCCAGAGAGCCTCAAATTTTATGAGGAACAGACCAAAAATGAGACACAAATAAAGATAGCCTGTGGAAATCTGAACAGTTGAAAGGTATGGAAAAAGCAGATGGTAGAACCTGAGTTGGAAAATTAAGGAAAAGCAGTATAGAGGAGGGTAAAGAATGGAAAACTTCTTTTTTGTTATGTCTTAATTAAACTGAATCTTGCACCCACAGAAATATATCATCAGCTATACATAGTGCTACCTCTGAATATTGAATGTACAACTGGGTGGCCTAATGGTTAAGGTGTTTGCCGTATAAACACAAGGTGCAGGGTTTGAGTCTCACAAGGGATAATTGGCTAGGCTTAAAATGGCTCGCAAGGGCAGTTAGCTTTGGCTCGCAAGGGCAGTTAGCTTAGTACTAACCTATAAGTGTTAATACTGTACAAATCAAGAGTTACCACCTGCCCATAATTATGTAGGACAATCCTTATAGGAGAGTTACCACCTGCCCACATTTATGTAGGACAATCCTTATAGGAGAGTTACCACATGCCCACATTTATGTAGGACAATCCTTATAGGAGAGTTACCACCTGCCCACATTTATGTAGGGCAATCCTTATAGGAGAGTTACCACCTGCCCACATTTATGTAGGACAATCCTTAAAGGAGCAGTTCCATTCGGCACACACACAAAAAAAAAGAATAGGAAATTACCTGAAATATTAGTTAACAATTAGCAATAATTACACCTTGGATAAATCTCATTGGCTGTGCTACACTTGAAACTCTTTACGTTATAGGGTGTGTATATATATATATATATATATATATATATATATATATATATATATATATATATATATATATATATATATATATATATACAGGCTAATACACTCAAGTGTACTAGCTTTTGATAGCATTTAATTGAAAAGCAAAGCATTTATTGTGTTTTCTGTTCTGTCTGTGAAAAAAACTTGAAAAAAAAAACAAAAAAAATATTCTTGTTCTCCTAACTTTCCTGGCTAGTTGTTCCAGTGATCAGGTTTTGCTGATCCCTGGGCTTTGTCTTGGTTCCTGTACTTCTCCATTTTCTTTGTTTGGTCAGGGGGAAGTTTCTTTACTCACCAGTGGGAGTGGGGAATACTGAGCTGCCTGTTTGTCCTCAGAGGAGTGGTTTAAGACAGTAACTTGTAATTCATTGGCGGTTTGGGTCATTTCCTGCCTTTTCCAGCCCCCTGCTATAAAGCACACTTTGGCGGGCTTTTCTGGCTGTAGAGAACTCAGCACAGCCCCTCGAGGTATCCAGCAGAGTTCCTAGAGCAACAGAGAACAGATAAAGCATCTTTCCAGATTTTAAGTATTTTTTCTTGCATTTTTCGACCATTTGTGTTATTCGACGACTGTTTCTGCCTATTTTATAGTGGTATTACCTGTTTTTCCTGTTTTTATAAGCTTTAATTGTTGGTTGCACTTCTTAGTTTAAGTTTGCTTAAAAGTTAAACTACAGGCTAATACACTCAAGTGTACTAGCTTTTGATAGCATTTAATCGAAAAACAAAGCATTTATTGTGTTTTCTGTTCTGTCTGTGAAAAAAACTTGAAAAAAAACCAAAAAAAAATATTCTTGTTCTCCTAACTTTCCTGGCTAGTTGTTCCAGTGATCAGGTTTTGCTGATCCCTGGGCTTTGTCTTGGTTCCTGTACTTCTCCATTTTCTTTGTTTGGTTAGGGGGAAGTTTCTTTAATCACCAGTGGGAGTGGGGAGTACTGAGCTGCCTGTTTGTCCTCAGAGGAGTGGTTTAAGACAGTAACTTGTAATTCATTGGCCATTTTGGGTCATTTCCTGCCTTTTCCAGCCCCCTGCTATAAAGCATGCTTTGGCGGGCTTTTCTGGCTGTAGAGAACTCAGCACATCTCCTCGTGGTATCCAGCAGAGTTCCTAGAGCAGCTGTGAACAGAAAAAGCATCTTTCCAGATTTTAAGTATTTTTTCTTGCATTTTTCGACCATTTGTGTTATTTGACGACTGTTTCTGCCTATTTTATAGTGGTATTACCTGTTTTTCCTGTTTTTATAAGCTTTAATTGTTGGTTGCACTTCTTAGTTTAAGTTTGCTTAAAAGTTAAACTACAGGCTAATACACTCAAGTGTACTAGCTTTTAATAGCATTTAATCGAAAAGCAAAGCATTTATTGTGTTTTCTGTTCTGTCTGTGAAAAAAACTTGAAAAAAAAACCCCAAAAAAATATTCTTGTTCTCCTAACTTTCCTGGCTAGTTGTTCCACTGATCAGGTTTTGCTGATCCCTGGGCTTTGTCTTGGTTCCTGTACTTCTCCATTTTCTTTGTTTGGTCAGGGGGAAGTTTCTTTACTCACCAGTGGGAGTGGGGAGTACTGAGCTGCCTGTTTGTCCTCAGAGGAGTGGTTTAAGACAGTAACTTGTAATTCATTGGCGGTTTGGGTCATTTCCTGCCTTTTCCAGCCCCCTGCTATAAAGCACACTTTGGCGGGCTTTTCTGGCTGTAGAGAACTCAGCACAGCCCCTCGAGGTATCCAGCAGAGTTCCTAGAGCAACAGAGAACAGATAAAGCATCTTTCCAGATTTTAAGTATTTTTTCTTGCATTTTTCGACCATTTGTGTTATTCGACGACTGTTTCTGCCTATTTTATAGTGGTATTACCTGTTTTTCCTGTTTTTATAAGCTTTAATTGTTGGTTGCACTTCTTAGTTTAAGTTTGCTTAAAAGTTAAACTACAGGCTAATACACTCAAGTGTACTAGCTTTTGATAGCATTTAATCGAAAAACAAAGCATTTATTGTGTTTTCTGTTCTGTCTGTGAAAAAAATTAAAAAAAAAAAAAACAAAAAAATATTCTTGTTCTCCTAACTTTCCTGGCTAGTTGTTCCAGTGATCAGGTTTTGCTGATCCCTGGGCTTTGTCTTGGTTCCTGTACTTCTCCATTTTCTTTGTTTGGTTAGGGGGAAGTTTCTTTAATCACCAGTGGGAGTGGGGAGTACTGAGCTGCCTGTTTGTCCTCAGAGGAGTGGTTTAAGACAGTAACTTGTAATTCATTGGCCATTTTGGGTCATTTCCTGCCTTTTCCAGCCCCCTGCTATAAAGCATGCTTTGGCGGGCTTTTCTGGCTGTAGAGAACTCAGCACATCTCCTCGTGGTATCCAGCAGAGTTCCTAGAGCAGCTGTGAACAGAAAAAGCATCTTTCCAGATTTTAAGTATTTTTTCTTGCATTTTTCGACCATTTGTGTTATTTGACGACTGTTTCTGCCTATTTTATAGTGGTATTACCTGTTTTTCCTGTTTTTATAAGCTTTAATTGTTGGTTGCACTTCTTAGTTTAAGTTTGCTTAAAAGTTAAACTACAGGCTAATACACTCAAGTGTACTAGCTTTTAATAGCATTTAATCGAAAAGCAAAGCATTTATTGTGTTTTCTGTTCTGTCTGTGAAAAATTTTGAAAAAAAAACCCCAAAAAATATTCTTGTTCTCCTAACTTTCCTGGCTAGTTGTTCCACTGATCAGGTTTTGCTGATCCCTGGGCTTTGTCTTGGTTCCTGTACTTCTCCATTTTCTTTGTTTGGTCAGGGGGAAGTTTCCTTACTCACCAGTGGGAGTGGGGAGTACTGAGCTGCCTGTTTGTCCTCAGAGGAGTGGTTTAAGACAGTAACTTGTAATTCATTGGCCATTTTGGGTCATTTCCTGCCTTTTCCAGCCCCTGCTATAAAGCACGCTTTGGCGGGCTTTTCTGGCTGTAGAGAACTCAGCACAGCTCCTCGTGGTATCCAGCAGAGTTCCTAGAGCAGCAGAGAACAGAAAAAGCATCTTTCCAGATTTTAAGTATTTTTTCTTGCATTTTTCGACCATTTGTGTTATTCAACGACTGTTTCTGTCTATTTTATAGTGGTATTACCTGTTTTTCCTGTTTTTATAAGCTTTAATTGTTGGTTGCACTTCTTAGTTTAAGTTTGCTTAAAAGTTAAACTACAGGCTAATACATTCAAGTGTACTAGCTTTTGATAGCATTTAATCGAAAAGCAAAGCATTTATTGTGTTTTCTGTTCTGTCTGTGAAAAAAACTTGAAAAAAAACCAAAAAAATATTCTTGTTCTCCTAACTTTCCTGGCTAGTTGTTCCAGTGATCAGGTTTTGCTGATCCCTGGGCTTTGTCTTGGTTCCTGTACTTCTCCATTTTCTTTGTTTGGTCAGGGGGAAGTTTCTTTACTCACCAGTGGGAGTGGGGAGTACTGAGCTACCTGTTTGTCCTCAGAGGAGTGGTTTAAGACAGTACCTTGTAATTCATTGGCCATTTTGGGTCATTTTATGCCTTTTCCAGCCCCTGCTATAAAGCACGCTTTAGCGTGCTTTAGCGCGATTTAGCGCAGAGTTTCCACTAGAGCAGCATCGGGCAGCGCCGGTTTAACAAGGTTAAACTTTTTCTGGCTCCATAAAGTCTGCTCTTCATTTTTTCCCTTAGAACTGCTCTACTAGTAACCTAAACAGTATATCCCTTAACTAAAAAGCGCAGCACTTGTTCCTAAAAGTTTTCTTCCTTGCAGGTTAAGCACTCCTATATTATACAAAGTCCCTTACTTTCGAAACCCCACCAGGAGTACTCACTTCCTTACTAAGTCCTCTCTTATTCAGTCTCATACCTAACTTCTTAAATTTCCTAGCATGTCGAAGGGCCAAATGCTGGCATCCTCTCCTGCCCAGTTGGTGAATCTGGGAATATTGAGGCAATGTTACAATTGCCTCATGTACACAGACAACCCTCTCCTCCTCCTCCCATATAACACAAATACTTGCGAGAGATGCAGCTATTTAGCCAAACTGGAGGCTGAGCTCTCTCAACTCAGGACTGGCAAGACCAGACAAGAGGAGAAGGTAACTACACACACCACAAAACCAGCCTCACATAATGCTACCACACCACTGAATCAAACACATAAACACACAAGGACTTACTCGGAGGTTCTGAGTAAAAATTTACCTAAACAGCAGAGGCCTCCAAAGAAGACACCCCAGCAACTGCTACCACAAGACACCCTACAAGCAACACATAAACCACAAAATCAGTGTGCAAAGCAGTCACAGCCCTTAAGGCCAAATACAACACCAAACATACTTGTCATAGGTGACTCCATAGTCAGACACACTGACTTCCCACTCACCAGGCTGAACAAGGAGAGGGTCACAGTAAGCTGCCTATCGGGTGCTAGAATTCGCCACATAACACAAGCACTCTGGTCACTCCACGGCAAGTACAAATATGACACAGTCATTGTCCATGCTGGTGTGAACGACCTGAGACGTACCTCCCTGGACTACATAAAAAGAGACATAGAGGAGCTCTCTGATTATGTAGCCCAGGCAGGTATGACCCTGACCTTGAGCAGTATCCTTCCTTCACCAAGAATGATACCACAATATAGAGACAAGATGACCAGCTTTAACAATTGGCTAAACTCCTGGTGTCATTCAAAGGGGATCCAGTGTCTGTCTGCCTTGGATGACATGTTTGACAAGCCACGCTGCTTCATAAGGGACGGCTTGCACCTGTCACCCCTGGGATTCCGGATATGGGCTAAGACTTTTGCCACCCCCATAGTGCCTTTTTTAGGCAAGGCTCAAATTCTAAACCTACCACCCTAGAAAACAAAAATGAGAAGAAACTGAGGGTAATGCTGCTCAATGCCAGAAGTCTAAATTTCAAAATGCACGCACTCGAGGCCCTTCTCAGTATGGAGAACATCGATGTCTGTGCTGTAACTGAAACCTGGTTCAAGGCTCCTGAGAGCACCCCGGCACTATCAGGTTTTACCTCATATCATGCGTTCCGGCCCCAAAACCTGGACCACACCACAAAAGGAGGGGGGTGTATCCATATTCATAAAGGATACCCACACCTCCAGGTTGGTGGCAACGCACGAAGCTTCGGAAACCATCCAGGTGCAACTAACCATAGGCAAAACTGCTCTACAATTTGTAGCATGCTACAGGCCACCCTCTCAAACTCAGGAACCCCACACAGCCTTCCTGAAGACACTAGAGGGTATAAATGTATCTCCAAACACCATCATATTGGGTAACTTCAACTACCCGAATATAGAATGGGAACATTACTCAAGCCCTAACTCTCTAGCTCAATGGTTCCTGGAGTTCATAAATTCAAATGCCATGGAACAACTAGTCCCTGTTCCCATGAGAGGAGAAAATATACTAGATCTCATTATCACAAACATGGGGACAAAATGCTCCGCACCGGAAGTATATCCCTCATTAGTGAGATCTAATCATAAACTAATCTCACTGGAAATCCACATCCCGCCCCCACCCCAAACAAAAAGGATCACAGTGAAGAACTTCTCTAGAGCAAACTTCACACTACTCAAGACTGGTGTGGTATCCTTCAAGGCTCCTGAGCCAGAGGAAACCACAACCCAAGCTGCGGAAACCCTTACAAATGCCTTCTATGAACACCTCCAGGACTGCATGGATCAGGCAATCCCAAATAAAACCAAGACTCTTTCCACCAAGAGCAAACATCCAGTCTGGTGGACCCCAGCCATTAACAAACTTTACAATAAAAGGAGAAAGCTATTACATGATAAAATAAAATCCATAAAAGGGAAGTCACCCCTGATCATTATTAGTAAAAAAATACGAGCACTCATAAAATCAATTAAGGCCAGTTTTGAGAGAAAAATTGCCATGGATTCAAAAGACAATCATAAGGCCTTTTTCAGCTATGTTAGGAACCTGGGTGGAAACTCCCAGATATGCTCAGAATTAGTCCAAAATGATACAAAAATCACTGAACCCACAGACATTGCCAACATACTGGCAGACAGGTTCAGTGCAAACTTCACCCCCTCTCCCCCCCTAAAGGAGAGATAACTATCCCAGCAGAGTGTAGCCTCCCAGACATCTCAAATGCGCAGGTGAAAGCTGCTCTCTCTAAAGCTAAAAACACAGCATCAATGGGACCGGATGGTGTCCCCAGCTGTGCGCTACACGAGCTCAATGAGGAACTAAACCCGCACATAAGGCAGCTGTTTAATCTCAGCCTTATCACAGGATACGTGCCCAAGGAGTGGCATACGGCAACTGTGGTCCCACTCCACAAAGGTGGTGCCTCTACGGACCCTGGTAATTACTGCCCCATAAGCTTAACAAGTCTAGTCTGCAAAGCTATGGAGAGGATCATAACGGAGCTCATAAACAGAGATATAGGGGACTTGCAGACATTGGACCCGTCCCAGTTTGGCTTTGTCAAGGGCAGATCATGCCTTTTGAACTTGGTCGACTGCTTCGAGGCAGTCACCAAGGCCATTGATGAGGGAAAGGCAGTCCATACAGCCTACCTTGACCTTGCAAAGGCTTTCGACACAATACCCCACTCGGGTATTGTAGAAAAACTTACCAACTTAAATGTAAACCCATATGTCACAAGATGGGTTGCAAACTGGCTTAAGGACAGAACCCACAGGGTTAGAGTTGTTGGCGCTATGTCAGACTCCAAGCCGGTCACAAGTGGTGTCCCACAGGGCTCGGTCCTTGGCCCCCTATTGTTCGGCATCTACTTCTCAGAAGTACAGGCCAACATAGGAGGACTTTGGCTGACAAAGTTTGCAGATGACTGCAAACTGGGCACCATAGTGGAAAGTGCATCAGACACGGATATCCTTCAGAGGGGACTCATGGAAACTGATAGCTGGTGCCAGAGCCATGGCCTGAAGTTAAACGCCAAAAAATGTATAGTCATACCCTTCGGGAAAAACAAGGTAACCCCAAGCTACCATATAGGTGGCAATCCTCTAAGCACAGAAGAGGTTATCAGGGACCTGGGGACCCAGGTTGACAGTGGCCTTTCTTTTGACACTCATGTTGCTAAAGTGGTTAGAAAGACCTTCTACATTGCCCACCTGATCATGAAGGGATTCACATCCAGATCTAGTGAGGTCATTGTTCCCCTGTACTCTTCACTTATCAGACCAATGATCGAGTACAATGCCCCATTCGGGATGTATCTCACCCGAACATCTGCAGCAATTGGAGAGACCCCAAAAGTCCCTCACCAAAAGGATAAAGGGACTCCAAAATCTGTCATATGCTGCCAGATTGAAGAAACTCCAGCTCTATTCAGTCACATACAGTCTGCTCAGAGGTGACATGTGCCTGACGTACAAGGCCATGTCCAACCAAGAATTAATGGACATGCTCCACCTCAAAAAATCCAAATCCACCAGAACCACTAGAGCAAGCGACTTACACCTTAGCACGGATATAAATAGGATGTGCTGGAGGGATAGATTTATCACTCAGAGACTCCCTATGCTGTGGAATAAAATCCTGGTCCATGTGAGGCAGAGCACCTCGCTGGCTCTGTTCAAGAGAAATCTTGACCTGTGGATGGGAGATCATAGGTTTACCCCGGGAATCATCTCTGTGTCACTGCTGGACAGAGGCACAACAAACTAATGGGCACAGTATTTTTTTTATATAAGGGGTGGCGTAAGCCACAAAACTCTGGGCTAGACTTATAAATGCCTTAGGGCAGATAGTCTAGTATAAACCTATGAAACTATATATATATATATATATATATATATATATATATATATATATATATATATATATATATAAATACTAGGGACTCCACCACAACAGCTCTCAGATCAATAGGTTCATAGGTTCATAGGTTCATACTAGGCTATCTGCCCAAGGGCATTTATAAGCCTAGCCCATAGTTATGTGGCTTTCGCCACCCCTTTAGTTTGAATAAAAACTATGCCTATCATTTTTCTGTGCCTCTGTCAAGCAGTGACCCTGAAGTAATCCCTGGGGTATATCTGTGATCTCCCATCCATTGGTCAAGATTCCTCTTGAACAAGGCCAGCAAGGTGCTCTGCCTCACATGTACCGGGATTTTGTTCCACAGCATAGGGAGTCTCTGGGTGATGAATCTGTCCCTCCAGCACATTCTATTTATAACCGTGTCAAGGTTTAAGTCTCCGCCTTGTGGTTCTGAGGATCTAGATTTTTGAGGTGAAGCATATTCATCAAATCTGGGTTTGACATGGCCTTATATGTCAGGCACAGGTCACCTCTGAGCAAGCGGTATGAGACTGAATAGAGCTGGAGTTCTTTTAGTCGGGCAGCATAAGACATATTTTTGAGACCCTTTATCCTTTTGGTGAGGAACTTTTGGGGCCTTTCAAGCTGCAGCAGGTGTCTGGTCAGATACATTCTGAACGGGGCATTGTACTCAATCATAGGTCTAATGAGTGATGAGTACAGGGGGACGATGACCTCCCTCGATCTAGATGTGAATCCCTTCATGATCAGGAGGGCGATATAGAAGGTTTTCCTAACTACTTTAGAAACATGAGTGTCAAACGAAAGGCTACTGTCAACTTGGGTCCCCAGATCCCTGATGACTTTTTCTGTGCTCAGTGAATTGCCTCCTATATGGTAGCTAGGGGTAACCTTGTTTTTCCCGAAGAGTATGACTATGCATTTTTTGGCGTTTAACTTCAGGCCATGGCTCTGGCACCAGTTATCCGTTTCTGTGAGGCCCTTCTGGAGGATATCTGTGTCAGATGTGTTTTCGACTATGGCCCGTTTGCAGTCATCTGCAAACTTTGTCAGCCATAACCCTCCTGTGTTTGCTTGTACTTCAGAAAAGTAGATGCCGAACAAGAGTGGACCCAGGACTGAGCCCTGTGGGACACCACTTGTGACAGGCTTTGAGTCTGACATGGCTCCAGCAACTCTGACCCTGTGGGTTCTGTCACTTAGCCAGTTTGCAACCCATCTTGTGATGTATGGGTTTACATTCAAGCTGATGAGTTTTTCGATGATACCTGAGTGGGTATTGTGTCAAGGCCTTGCCAGGTCAAGGTAGGCTGTATGGACTGCCTTTCCTCATCAATGGCCTTGGTGACTGTCTCGAAAGTCAACCAAGTTTAAGAGGCAGGATCTGCCTTTGACAAAGCCAAACTGGGTTGGATCCAAAGTCTGCAAGTTCCCTATGTCTTTATTTATGAGTTCCATTATGATCCTCTCCATGGCTTTGCAGATAAGGCTTGTCAAGCTAATGGGGCTGTAATTTCCAGGGTCTGTGGAGGCACCGCCTTATGAAGTGGGACCACAGTCGCCAGGCGCCACTCCTTGGGTATGTATCCTGAGGTGAGGCTAAGATTAAACAGCTGTCCTAACTGTGGGTTTAATTCCTCGTTGAGTTCATGAAGCACACAGCCGGGGACACCATCCGGTCCCATGGATGCTGTGTTTTTTGCCTTAGTGAGGGCAGTTTTCACCTGGGCGTTGGAGATGTTTGGGGGGCTACAATCCTCTGGAATAGATATCTCCTTTGGGGAGGGGGAGAAGTTTGCACTGAACCTGTCAGCCAGTATGTTAGCAATGTGTGTAGGTTCAGTAATTTTCACATCATTTTGAACTAATTCTGAGCATATCTGGCATTGTTTTTCTGCTGTGTTCTGTAAGATCCACTATTCCAACACCTCATTTAATAGTACACATCCAGTACTGCACTGTACTTAGGTTTATACATGATTACACATTCACAGTCAGACTTTTTAAGCATAGACATATTTCTCAGTTCTATTAGACAGGTTTTAATACCATAGGTTTTTATAGAGGGAATATATAACTTGGACATGAGTGGTCGAGCATTAACCAGCTTCATCTTTCTAAAAGGGAATAGATGGCAGGTAGACCAGGGGTAAATTTACAATTCTCCACACACTAGTCCAAGTTGTGCTTGAATAATTGTAGGGAAGAACTCTGTTTCACATGGATGGGAAGCCTGTTCCAAAGAAGGACTAATCTCTGAGGCACATAACTGTCCCCCAAAATATCTTATATGTGTTGCAGATGTGGTTTAGGTATGTTGATCTTGTATTTCTGATGCTTTTTGTTTTCTGGATGTACAACAGCTCCATCAGGGCTGAATTAGAGTATGTATTATAGGTGAGGCATAAATTGCCTCTCAGTAGTATTTAGGAGACCAGTACAAGGACAGAGCTTTGAGGGGTCTATGTAGGACATGTTATCTACACCACGTATTGTATTTCTGAGGAACCTTTTGTGGATGTTCCATTTGTTACATATGCCTGGTCAGGTATATACTAAAGAAAGCATTATACTCAGTGACTGGTCTAAGGAAGGCCAAGTACAGTGGAACAATGACATCTTTGGACCTAGATGCCATACCCTTGCGTATAAATTGCACAATGTAGAATTATTTCCTTACAGAAGTAGACAACTGATGGTCACAGGCAAAGGTACTGTCTACAAATCCCTTACTATATGGTCAACTCTTAGGGGTGTATTATCAATGCAGCCATTTCCAGGGATGGTCATCTTTCAGAAAGATTCTGTTATGCATTTTTTGGCAGTGAGTTTTATACTATGACACTGGCACCTGCTGTTACTCTGTTTCAGGCCTTATTGGAGGATGTTTGTGTCTTTGTTGGATTCAATGACTGCTTCTTTACTGTAATCCACTGTTAACTTGACTTCAGAGAAATAGATACCAAAAAGAAATGACCCCAGCATTGAGTCCTGGGAACCTTCACTAGCAATTGGCATTTTTGTGGAGGGAGGACCCAGTAAGTCAGGATAGGCGAGTCATTCTGTGAACCATCTATCCAATAAGTGATATAGGGGATTATACCTATTTTCATGAGCTCATCTACAATGTCTGAATCAGGTATTGTGTTGAATGGTTTGGCCAGGTTGAGGCAGGCAGTAAGCACTGTTATGTCCTTGTTCATTTCTTTGGTGACCTTTCAAAGAAATCCACTAGGCTGAGTAGGCATGACACTGCCCTTGATGAGACCAAACTGGATTGGATCAAATGTGTGAAAGTTTACAATATCGTTTTTTATTGAGTCCATGTCCTCACATATGAGACTAGTCAAGCTTATGAGTCAATAGATGCCCTTACATTCACTGCTGCAGTATTCTCAACAGATGGGATTCCCTGCTGTGGAGGCCCAAACATCTGGCCAGTCCACCAACACTAATTTTTTGCTTTTAAAAGGTATGCTGAGTGGCACCCAAATGCTTCTTGTATAGTGTAGGGCATAAAGGTGATGTTCAAGCCTACCATTATGAGAATGTCTTTGCTGCCAGTCTGAAGGTAACATTTTACTGTTTGTCTCTTTACCTGCAGCAGTTTTCCACCAGTTCAACACATTTTCATTCTCCAGGGACTACCTACACCTTTTGCTGACTTTGATTCCAGTTGCAGATAAGTGCCCATTGGGGATTTTGTTTTATATTACTTTTTTGTGATCCTTGGAGTTAATGTCATCCAGGAAGGGTAAATGCCAGTTTAGGAGGCCGATTCTCCATAAAGACTGCCACAATAACTGCCTTTTTTGTCTAGGAGCTTCTCTTGACCATACATTTGTTCTGTTTGTCAGGCGCTCATCCCTAGGAGCTTCTCTTGACCATACATTTTGTTCTGTTTGTCAGGCGTTCATCCCTAGGAGCTTCTCTTGACCATACATTTGTTCTGTTTGACAGGTGTTCATCCCTAGGAGCTTCTCTTGACCATACATTTGTTCTGTTTGACAGGCGTTCATCCCTAGGAGCTTCTCTTGACCATACATTTTGTTCTGTTTGACAGGCGTTCATCCCTAGGAGCTTCTCTTGACAATACATTTTGTTCTGTTTGTCAGGCGTCCATCCCAGAATCCCCTCACAGTCGGCTCTCTTCCCTTTCCTTGCATCTTGAGAACAACCGCCTTAAACTTCTCACTAAAAATACAATTCATAGGTTCATAGGTTGGTACTAGGCTATCAGCCCTAGGGCCTATACAAGCCTAGCCATAACAATTCCCTGGCTATTTCTTCCCACATCATTTACTTTCCTGGACCCCTGTCTAGCAGGGCGACTTACGTGATCCCTGGGGTGAATTTCCTTTCTCCCATCCAATCGTCAAGGTTCCTCTTGAAGAGGTCCAAAGAGGCACTCTGCTTGACATGTATGGGCAATCTATTCCAGAGTCTGGGGAGTCTCTGGGTCAGGAACCTATCCCTCCAGCATGTTTTGTTTATTGTGATGACAAGGTTTAGATCGCTGGAGCGTGTAGCTCTGAGAGATTGGGGTTTCTTTAAGTGTAGCATGTCCAACAGCTCTGGGTTTGACATGGCCTTGTATGTTAAGCAGAGATCGCCTCTGAGTAGATGATATGCGACAGAGTATAGCTGGAGTTTTTTAAGGCGGTCAGCGTAGGGCATCTGCTTTAGGCCTGTGATTCTTTTAGTGAGGTATTTCTGAGGCCTTTCCAGTTGTTGCAGCTGTCTTGAGAGGTACATACCAAATGGGGCGTTGTATTCTATAATGGGTCTAATGAGGGATGAGTACAGTGGGACAATGACCTCCTTTTTTCTGGATGAAAAGCCCTTCGTGATGAGGTGTGCCACATAGAAGGATTTCCTGACTGTTGTGGCGATGTGGTTATCGAAGGTGAGACCACTGTCCACCTGTGTCCCTAAGTCTCTTATCACACTTTCTGTGTTTAGTGTACTGCCACCTATATGGTAATTCATGGATACATGTTTTTTCCCAAAGGGGATAACAATACATTTCTTGGCACTGAGCTTGAGCCCATGGCTCTGGTACCAAGCATCTGTTTCTGTAAGGCCCTTTTGTAGAGTATCCACATCATTTGGGGATTCTATAATGGCTCCCAGTTTGCAGTCATCTGCAAACTTTGTTAGCCAGAATCCCTTAGTGTTGACCTGTACATCAGAGAAGTAGATGCCAAACAAGAGCGGCCCCAGGACTGAACCCTGAGGTACTCCACTTGTCACTTGTCTGGAGGTGGATTTGGAGTCGGCTACTTTTACAGTGTGGATTCTATCAGTAAGCCATTTAGCAACCCATTGGGTGACAGGGATTAATGCCCAACTTAGTAAGTTTATCTATGATTCCATAGTGGGGGATGGTGTCAAAGGCCTTGGCAAGGTCTAGATAGGCTGTGTGGACCACCTTACCCTTGTCCATGGCTCTGGAGACTGATTCAAAGAAGTCAATCAGGTTCAGGAGACAAGATCGGCCCTTCACAAACCCAAACTGGGTGGGGTCCAGTGTTTGAAAGTTGCCAATGTCTTTGTTTATAAGTTCCATGATAATATGCTCCATGGCCTTGCAGATAAGGCTTGTCAGACTGATGGGACGGTAGTTTCCGGGATCCAAAGTGGATCCCCCCTTGTGGATTGGGATAACTGTAGCTCTGCGCCACTCAGTGGGCACGAAACCTGAGGTGAGGCTATGATTAAACATGACACTTAGGTGAGGTGCCAGTTCATATTGTAGCTCATGTAGTACACAGCCTGGGATGTCATCTTGTCCCATGGATGCTGTATTCTTGGCTTTAGAGAGTGCGTTTTGTACCTGTGTGGCCGTTATTACTGGAATTTGGCAATCTTCCGGTATTGAGATGGGCCATTTAGGGGGTGAGAGGGGGCTGAAGTTGGCACTGAATCGATCTGCCAGGATATTGGCAATATCCTTTGGATCAGTATATTTAATGCCATTCTGTTTTAGCTCAGAGCAGATCTGAGCATTGCCATTTAGATTCTTGACATAGTTATAGAATGCTTTGTGGTTGTCTTTGGAATCTTTGGCAATTTTATTTTCGTAACTAGCTTTGGAGGATTTTATGAGGCATCTCAGTTTCTTACTGAGGCTAGTAAGGGAGTTTTTTTCATCCTGGGATTTTCCTCTTTTCTGCAAAAGTTTCTTCCTTTTGTTGTAAAGTTTGTTTATGGCAGGGGACCACCAGATTGGCTTCCTTTTTGGATGAGAGCATTTTGGTTCTATTTGGGATGGCACGATTCATGCATGAGTGGATGTGCTCATACAGTGCCTTAGTGTAGGATTCAACAGTTGAACTTTCAGTTCCCGTCTGCATGGGTGTCATGAAGTTTGTCACTTCTGACTTGAGTAGCATGAAGTTGGCTTTGGAGAAGTTTTTATGGTGGTTTCTTTACTGGGGGGTGGGGGTGGGATGTGGATGTTAAGGGTGATTAGCTTATGGTCAGACCTGACTAACTAACGAGGGGGTGACCATAGGTATGGAGCATTGATTTCCCATGTTGGTAATGACCAGGTCTAGGATATTGGAGCCCCTGGTGGGACTATGGATTAGTTGATCCAGGGCATTGGAATTTATGAATTCCAAGAACCGCTATGCAAAGGTGTTGGGACATGAGTAGTTTTCCCAGTTAATGGCAGGGTAGTTAAAATCACCCAGTATTAGGGTGTTTGGTTCTATCTTAATATTTTCCAGTATGTTTAGAAAGGTGTAGTGAGAATCTTGGGGTATGGTGGGAGATCTGTAGCAAGCTACAATTTGGATTGCAGTCTTACCTAGTGTTAGTTGCACTTGGAGAATTTCAGACACATTGTGATGGCCAACTAGCCTGGTGGCGTGAATATCCTTGGTGAATACTGACACTCCTCCACCTTTAGTGTTTCGGTTCTGGTTTGGTGGCCGAAAAGTGTGGTAAGAGCTGTAGCCTGGTATTGCAGGGGTGCTCTCTGGAGCCTTGAACTAGGTCTCAGTTACTGCACAGATATCGATGTTCTCCATTTTTAGGAGTGCCTCGAGAGAGTGCATTTTGAGGTTTAGACTTCTAGCATTGAGTAGCATTACCTTCAGATTTTGCATGCTTGTACCTGTTACGGTGATGGTTTTGTCCTTTGAAGTTTGCCTAAAAAAGGCACTATAGGGGTGGCAAGAGCCTTAGCCAGTAACCCGAATCCCAGGGGCAACAGGTGCAGACCATCTCTGGCAAAGCATCGTGGTCTGTCAATCATGTCATCCCAGGCAGACAGATACTGGATCCCCTTTGAATGACACCATAAGCTTAGCCAATTGTTGAAGTCAATCATTTTATCCTTATATTGTGGTATCATTCTGGGTGAAGGCAGGATGCTACTCAGGGCTAGGGTCATACCTGCCTGGGCCACATGATCCGAGAGCTCTTCCATGTCTCTTTTCATGTAGTCCAGGGAGGTACGTCTCAAGTCATTCACTCCAACATGGACAATGACAGAGTCATATTTGTACTTGTTGTGGAGTGACTTGAGTGCATGCGTTATGTGGCGGATCCTGGCACCCGACAGGCAGCTGACTGTAATTTTCTCCTTATTCAACCTGGTGAGAGGGACATCAGTGTGCCGGACTATAGAGTCACCTATGAATAAAGTGTTAGGTACATTGTCTTGCCTTAGAGGCTGTTGCTGGGTGGCACACTGGTGTTGTGAACTATGTGACACATTGGTTGTGATTGGTGTTTGTTTGCATTTCAGCTTCAGAGGTCTTTGTTGCTTGGGCAGGTTACAGTTAAGGGCCTCTGCATATGTGGATTTAGTGTTGCTATATGTGGGTGTTGGTGGTGCGGGTTTAGAAGGGCTATGTGTTGTTTGAGGTGTAGTGTGGGTGTTAGCCTTCTCCTCTTGACTGTTTAGCACAATCTTGGGTGGAGAGAGCTTTGCTTCCATTTTGGCTATGTAAGTGCATCTCTCACAGGTTGTAGTGTTGGGTGGTAGGAGGAGAGGGTTGTCTGTGTACATGAGGCAATTGCTGCATTGCCCCAGTATGCCCAGATTCACCAGGTGGACAGGAGAAATCACCGGAAGCTGACCCTTGGACATGCCTGGTTTAGGGCTTTTTTTTTTTCTTTGTAAAGTATAGGAGCTGTTTCCTTAGCAAGGTACTTTGCAATTATAGGCTGTTTAGTGCCTACTATTAATTTCTCCTTGTTAACAAGGAGAGTTCAGTGTTTGTATGAGTTTAAGGCTTCCTAGTGCTTTCCAGCAGGTATTAGAGAAAGTGCTAGTCACAGGGATGCTTAAAGGTAAGATTGAAAAGAATGCACTCTGCACTAACTTAGATGTGAAAGTAGGTAACCTGAGGGTCAGCCATTATGGAAGAAGAAGGTGAAAAAGGTACAACCAGAATCTTCCCCTGTCCATCATCTGTCAGGTGTTTCTCCCCAGGTAATTACAAACCCGGCGGCTCACCTAGCTGTGCTGTTGGATTTCGCTTCCGTGACCATGTCGGAGGCCGGTGAGCATTTGACTGGCAGCATGTCTTTAGAGGCTTTGAAGGCATCTGTCTTGGACATTCAGAGGGAAATACAACTGATTTTTATCTGAGGGGCCTAGGGGAGTTCCTCAGATTTTTGTTGGGGAAGAAGTTCCTACTATGGTCCTTGACTGCTGTCCTCAGTCTGATCCTGCTCAGTTTTTTAGAGGGGACATTCCTTAAAAAAGAAATGAAATGTTTCTTCTCCTCCTAGAAATCTACAAAGTGAGTGGCAGGCCTTCACTCACATGCTATTTACTGCTTTTTTAATGTCCTTAAAGTCTCCTCAAAAGGCCTAAAGAACAGGATTCTTCTGCAGATGAATTTAATTCAGATATGAATCCCTGACTTATTCTACTCAAATTCCTTCTCCTTTAGACTATGGGTCAGAGGAGGAATAATCTATTAATCCAGAGGATCCTTTTGAGGAAATTTCCTTTGGAGACACAGTCTCTAGGATGATGGAGTTTTTTAAGAGGGGTTGTGTTCCGGTCTCTGATATCCATAACAGGTACTATGAGTTGTTGCAGTTGGAATCACCTAAACCTGCAGCTATGCCTCCTGTTTTGTTTAGTGGGTATATGCATTAGTTGATCCAGAGCATTTATGTTAATATTTCCCAGATTATAGTAGGGTAGTTGAAGTCACCCATGATTATGGAGTAGGGCTAAATGGAGACTGACTCAAGTTTTCATTTAACTAAGTGAAATATATTTCCTTGTTCATAGATGGAGACCTATAGCTCTTAAGCATATGGTGAGGCATTTTGTTTATGTTGAGTTGTATGTGGAGAATCTTAAGTGCAGCATAATGCTTGACCTGCACTGAGGTATGTTTGTTTCTGATGTAAATGAAGACACCTCCAGCTATTGTCCCTTTCTGTGCAATATCTGGCCTACATTTGTGTAAGTAATTATAACTCTGCACCACTGGAATGTTCTCTGTGGCTTTAAACCATGTCTCAGTAACTACACAGATGTCTACATTCATCAGGGTAAGAAAAGCTTTCACGGAGTGGAGCTTTTTGTTTAGGTGTTTGGCATTATGCAGTATCACCTTTAGAATGTTCTGGTTTGGTTTTGTTTAGCTATGTCTGATGGTTTATCAGGCTGGAAATGCCTAAAAAAGACACTATATGTGGACAAGGTTTTAGCCAATATTTGAGTGCCTAGATTGGGCAGGTACAGATCATTCTTGGCAAAGAATTGCGGTCTTTGGACCATATTCTGCCAGGCTGACAAATATTGTATCTCATTCAAATGACAATAAAAGCTAAATTGATTATTATAATTAATTCTCTTTTTGTTTGTATTGTGGCATCATCCTAGGAGAAGACAGAATGCTGCTCAATGCTAGGCTTATATTGGCCTGAGACACACAGTCTGAGGGCTTCATCATGTCTCCATTCAAATAGTCTGGGTAAGTATATCTCAAATCATTTATTCCTATGAAAAAAAAATGTTGGATTCAAGATGTTGGATTGTGCGGTCTCCATTCATATAGTCTGGGTAAGTACATCTCACATCATTTATTCCTATGACCAAGATGTTGGATTCAAGATGATGGATTGTGTGATGGTCTGCCTTATGGACTTAGATGTAAAGACACTGTAAGTTGAGGTTGAATGTGTCATGGTGGGTGTTGCTTTGGTATTGTGTTTTTGAGGTTACTGAGGGTATCCATCGTAATTACTGTACATGTGAGGCCTTTTAGGTTTTGGTTTACTTTTAAGAACTTCAGCATATGAGGGTCGATATGTTTATCCTGAAGAGTGGCAGGTATTGTGTAGTGTTGTGTTACTGCAAGGATGTCGACAGGCATACGCACTGCACTGATTTCAGTACAGCTTCTTTTGAAGAGTGGGTAGCACTAGGACCCTGAGTGTGTGAGAGTAAGAGAGAGATTAGTTGCGTTACTATTTTACACTTCTAAGCAGCTGTTTAGCGAATGTAAAAAAATAATTAAAACAGAAAACGGATACCACATACACAAACTCCATAAATATAGCCAACCTGCTGGCAGACAAGTTCAGTGAAAACTTCTCCCCTCTGTCCCCAATCACTAAATCAGGACATCCCCAGCACCTGCCCCTCTCCCCTTATCTCTAGGGAGCAAGTCATCACTGCTCTCTAAAAGGCAAAAAATACAACCTCCAGGTGTCCTGATAACATCCCAGGCTGTATCCTGCATGAACTCAGGCAGGAATATGCAGTACCATTATGCACCCTATTCAACCAAAGCCTGAATACCGACTTCATCCCAGCTGAGTGGAGGACAACCATTGTCATCCCTTTGCACAAAGGTAGAGCATCCACCAATCCAGGAAATTATAAACCCATCAGCCTAACTAGCCTGAACTTCAAGGCCATGGTGCAGATTAGTATGGACCTCATTAACAAGGACTTTGGCAACCTCCAGACAATTGATCCCACACACATTGCTTTCATCAAGGGGATGTCATGCCTGTTAAATTTGGTTGAATTCTTTGCGAGAGTCACCAAATCCATGGACGAGGGGAAGACGAGGGGAAGACGGTGCACACCACCTACCTTAACCTGGCCAAAGCCTTCAATACTATTCCCCAATCAGGTATGATAGATAAACTCTCTCAACTAGGCATCAATCTGTATGTTACCAGATGGGTAGAACTCACCTATCCAAAATAGGGGAAGCCACCTCAAGCAGAAGAACTGTAATGAGCTGTGTACCCCAGGGATAAGACTTGGGGCCTGTGTTGTTTAGGATATATTTTTCTGAGGTGCAGAACAAAACCAGTGGGCTATGGCTGACAAAGTTTACAGATGACTCCAAGCTGGGCACTGCCATCAACTCCCTTAATTATGTGGGCATCCTCCAAGAGGGCCTCCCCCAAACAAATGACTGGTGCAAGAAACATGACCTCAAACTGAATGCCAAAAAATGCAACATCATCCCCTTTGGAGAGAGTGACACCCTCACAAATTATCACATTAATAACAAGGTCCTAATCACGCAATCAGTCATGAGGGACTTGAGCACCCAGGTTGATTGCAAACTGATTGTTGACCACCATATTGCCTCAGTTGTATGGAAAGCTTTATACGTGATCCACCTCATTAGTAAGGGTATCTCATCCAAGGACAAGGAGGTCATAACATCCCTGTATTCTTCTCTTATAAGACCCATTATTGAGCACAATGCCCCTTTCAGCATGTAGCTCTCAAAGCAGGGGAATCCAGGGCCTCAAACATCTACCCTACACAGACAGGCTAAAAGCCCTGTTACTCTACTCATTCTCATACAGACTGCTCAGAGGTGACCTCTGATGGCATACAAAGCAATCTCAGACCCTGCCTTGATGGGACTGCTGCATATCCGCAAGTCAAGCTCCACTTGAATACCTTGCACATGCAACCTCAACCTGGTCTGTGACATCAATAGGACTTGTTGGCAGGACAGATTTGTGTCCCAGAGACTCTCCCTGCTGTGGAATAGATGGCCCCTCCATGTCAAGCAGAATACCTCATTAATCCTTTTTAAGTGCAACATGGATAACTGGAGAACAGAAAATACACCCCTGAAATTCCACCTGAGTCCCTTCTGGACAGGGGAATTATGTGCTGACTTGTCAGAACATGGGCTAAATGCTTGGCTAGGCTTGTAAGGGCCTCAGGGTCAATAGCCTAGTAACTTCTTATGATCCTATGAAAACAGTGTGCATGTATGTATGTGGGTTTATGCTTCTGTCTGCGAGTGTGAGTGAATGAATGTATGAAAGCAGAAGAGACTGTGTGTATGAGAGATCGACATAGAGAGAGTGAGACCAAGTGAGCGATCCCCTGTCAGCAGTTAAGAGGTTTGTGCATACCTCCCGATCTCTTACAGCAAGAAATCTGGACAAAGCTATAAAAAATGGGGGACAAAGGCCCAAAAATAGGAACACTTTTTAATACTGTACTTAACAAACCTAGAAAGTAGATGGAACAAGAGGTATGGAATTAGCATGAATTTTCTACACTGTATTAAATATTGGGCAGGTGCACTGATGCAGCGGTTAGCATTGTCACTTCACAGCAAGAGGTTCTCCGGTTCGATTCTTGGCTAGGATGCCTTCTATGTAAAGTCTGCATGCCTTATCTATGGTTGTGTGGGTTTCCTCCAGGTGATTCCAGTTTTCTCTCACATTTTAAAGACATGCAGTAGGTAGACTGGACACTCCAAATTGGCCATAGGTGTGGGTAAGTGGTATAGATGAACTACTGTAGCAGGGATAGTGACCTGGTGGTGTAAACCTTGGCTCAAGATGATTAGCACTGTTGAAATGACACCCAGACCCCATGTGACATCACGAAGACAAGTGTCAGGAGTGTTTCTCCCCAGGCCTCTGCTGAAAATTGACTTGTTACAAGTCAGACTTTCCTGGTAAACAAATGTTAAATAAATAAAATAAACTCAAATGACTGTCATTATTTCCTGACTACAGATCCCAATGATTTGCCAGAAAACCATAATTTTATGAAAAACAGAGCAAAAATATGAGGCAAAAATCTGTACAGTTGAGAGGTACGGGTTTGTGTACCTCTCCTCTTAGCTCAAGGTATGTGGAAAAGCTTAAAATTAACTGGAGACAAAGCCACAAAATTCTATTCAAATTGTGTTCTGAAGTGTTTTGTGTGTGTGTGTGTGTGTGTGTGTGTGTGTGTGTGTGTGTGTGTGTGTGTGTGTGTGTGGGGGAAGAATGAGCTCGAACAACCACTAGCAGTAGCAGCATAAAACCTAAAGTAAAGGGCAATAAATTCTCAAAATAGGAACATATTTTAAGTATTGCTGTTATGAAATAATAGGATTTGTGTTAGCATACATTTTCTGAAGTGCAAGTGCGTGGCGAGCGTGTGTGCATATCCACACGTGTTTGTGTGTTTGTGCGCGCGTGTGTGTGTGTGTGTGTGTGTGTGTGTGTGCACATTTGTTTGTGTGTTTGTGTGTGTGTGTGTGTGTGTGTGTGTGTGTGTGTGTGTGTGTGTGCATTTGTTTGTGTGTTTGTGTGTGTGTGTGTGTGTGTGTGTGCATTTGTTTGTGTGTGTGTGTGTGTGTGTGTGTGCATTTGTTTGTGTGTTTGTGTGTGTGTGTGTGTGTGTGCCTTTGTTTGTGTGTTTGTGTGTGTGTGTGTGTGTGTGTGTGTGTGTGTGTGTGTGTGTGTGTGTGTGTGTGTGTGTGTGTGCATTTGTTTGTGTGTGTGTGTGTGTGTGTGTGTGTGTGTGTGTGTGTGTGTGTGTGTGTGTGTGTGTGTGTGTGTGCATTTGTTTGTGTGTGTGTGTGTGTGTGTGTGTGTGTGTGTGTGTGTGTGTGTGTGTGTGTGTGTGTGTGTGTGTGTGTGTGTGTGCACGCGTATGACAGAATGTGCGATTGATGGACCACTGGCAGCAGCAGTAAAGAGGCTCAAGAAATCTGGATAAAGTTTAAAATAAGGGAGAACAAAGGCTCAAAAATAGGAACAGTTATTAAACATATCTCTTATAAAATTATAAAGTTGCTTACATAACAGGATTTGTGTTAACATGAACACTCTGAAGGTAATAAAGTCTGAAACTCAAATTCATGTCATTAGTTAGTGACTTCAATCTCCAGTGACTGGCACCAAACCCCATAAGTCTTGCCAAGTTTTCTTGAAAAAATAATGATGTCCTGCATCCAAATAGAACATTGAGGACCAGACATTTATAAGCTACCTGTGTCCATAAGGGACATATGTGCCAGGCCCGATGTAAATTTCCTATTCCCCATTCATTGGTCTAGGTTGCGCTTAATCTAGGTAATAGACAAACTCAGCTTCACATGGATGGGAAGCCTGTTCCATAGAAGGGGCAGTCTCTGGGACATGTATCTGTCTCCTGCATGTTCTATTTAAGTCACAAAACTCCCGACTGTGGCCCAGGTGACCCAAGTTTAAGCAGCTTATGTGCTTGATGGGGTTGGCATGAAGAAGGATGCGTGAGCATATCATGGGGAAGAGGGACATCGCTAAATGTCTCTCTGCTGTGGAGGATATAGAGCTCCTTGAAAAGATTCTAAGCTGGAGCGGACTGTAGGACAACAGTAGGCAAGGCCACCTTATGTACCCGGGGCAGAGCACACATTCAGGCTACTAACCATTGCCTGCCCAGCCTAAACACTAACGTTAACATTTAATAGAGAGACATAGGACAAACGGCGAAAAAATGGCAGTCTAGGATGATGGAAGTACTCCGAGATCGGACCTCACTTCTCGGCTGAGTGTAAAATCCAGGACCACCCTCCCCAAAAGCTGAGACCCTGGATATGAAGAAATAAATGAATCAACATATCAACAGGAGGGTGGCTTGACAGTTAGCAAGTGCCAACTGAAAAAAATGAAAATAATTTATATCAAGCTGTAGCTTTGTTGGGGGGGAGCAGCAGTTTGAGATCTGTAAGTACAAATTTGAAAATCCTAGCTACACCCCTGTGTTACTAACAACCTTTATGGTATTTGCAGATGCTGTATGTGACAGCCTTGCCTCAGAAACAGTGTATAAATACATCTCTCCTATATTATATCAGATTCATTGAGAGCTAGGTGGGTGTCAGTAAACATAATACAATTTCTAATTTGTCATGTTAACTATTACTACTAAGATGGCTACAGAGACAGTAGAAAAGTGCAGATCCATGGATTCAGGTGTGTGTGTGTGTGTGTGTGTGTGTGTGTGTGTGTGTGTGTGTGTGTGTGTGTGTGTGTATATACATACATACATAAACACACACATATCAAGACCTCAAGATGGAGGCAAAAGCCATATCTTACCCAGTAGCTATCTTAATCAGTAAATCCATACATGAATTGTATGTCTCAGATATTTGGAAACAATCATATGTCATCACACTGCAGAAGGGAGGAAACTCTACAGAAATCCCTAACTTTTGTCTCATTGCAATTCTTTCTCCTCTCTCAAAAATTCTATAAAAATGTATCCATGCTCAGCTTCTTCACTATCTCCTCTGAGAACAGCTCTTAACCCGTAGTCAACATGGATTTTGCCCTTGCCATAGTACAACTATGGCACTGTTATCTATTTCAACAACTGTTCCATCTCAAACTATTCCCTCCTTCAGTTAAGTGGTTTATACAGTAATCTGATGATTCAACTGTTTGGAGCATCTTCTTGAAATCACACAAGAAGGCTTCACCTCTGTTGAAAACTGGCTTCATAATGCTCAATTATTACTCAACACCCCCAAAAATAAAACTACTCCTCTTCCTCCCAAAGCACACCTGAAGGACAAATTCAATTTCAAAATATCCTCACATATATCGTTTCACTTTATAATCTTGAAATACTGAAATCTCGAATTTCAATATCTCGAAACCATAAAGGCGAATGTTCAAAATCCCGAAACCCCAAAACCATGAAATACAAAATCGCGAACACATACACACCACATGACACATACACTATCCTACCCACACTACGTACACAAACACAACAACACAAATCAACACTCCTACACTACATATAAGTAGGGGGGCAAGCCCCACTGCATCCCCCACACCCCCCCACTGATATATACTAACTCCGAGCTCGCACAAACAGGAAAAGACAGCAAAATCACACCCAGACATTCTACAGTCCCTTGCACATAGACACACAGATCACACATATACAAACACCAACACATCCAACACATTCATACTTTCAACTGCCTACCCTAACCCACACATACAACTCACAAACACACTCACATACATTCAAACTCCCACCCAAAACCCTTACAAAACACTCACTTACCTTAAATTGCACCTGAATCCGCTACGACACTGTACACCATCCACAGAAAACACCAGACCTAACAAAGTGTAAAGTCATAACCACTAATTTGAGAATTCGCAATTATGCACTTTCGCTATTTTAAAAATTCACATTTATGGTCTCAGGATACTGAAATTTGAGATTTCACTATTTTGAGATTATACAGGGGAACCATATATATATATATATATATATATATATATATATATATATATATATATATATATATATATATATACACATATACATATATATAAAACAACTAATCAGAAACTTGGTGTTAGAGTTAGGGTATTCTTGGTGAGTTCACTTTAGTATATCAAGGTAGAATAAGGCCTGAAAATATAGAGTCAGCCAAGTATGCATTCAATTTCAGAGAAAGACAGTTTATTAGAAAGGAAAGATATGAGATGTGGAAAAAATGCAGAAATACAGAATGTCCCTTTCTCAAGGATAATATATGCTAGATAAGCCAAAGGAGGTGGAGTTTCAATATTTATCAAAGAAATACACACCTCCAGGCTGGTCAAACAATATAACACACAGGAGACACTCCAAGTGCAGTGAACTGTTAACATAACACCTATTCAAATCATAGCTAGTTACAGACCTCCAACAATGACTCAGGACACTCACTCCACCTATCTGGACTTACTTGAATCCATCAAGATTCAACCCTCTACCCTGATCCTGGGTGACTTTAACTACCCAACCATAGAGTGGAAGACGTATTCTAGGCCAAACATGAATGCCCAGAGATTTCTCAACTTCATCAGTGTCAATGCATTGGATCAGCTGATCACTCCATGAAAGGTGCAAATATCCTGGACCTGGTACTAACCAACATGAGTAGCCACTGTAGCACCCCTACAGTGCCGTCCTCCTTGGTAAGATCTGACCATATAGTGATCACTTTTGAAGTCACCATCTCCCTACCCCCCATTAGGGTCAAACAAAAAAAACTTTTCCAAAGCTGACTACAGTCTCCTCAGAGAAGGTATAAGCAACTTCACAGCCACCGCCCTTTACGTTGGAACTAGCACTAATGTCCAAGCCTACACCAAAAAACTATATGAGCATCTACATAGCTGTATGGACTCAGCAATACCTGACAGAACCAAATCATCTTCCTCGGGGAACAGTAAACCTGTTTGGTGTACAGCAGCAATAAACAAACTCTATAATAAAAGGAAATAAATTGCTGTCCAGGACCAAGAAGGACCAGGTGCCAAGTTGGAAGCAATATCTCCTTTATCTGAACAAGCAAATAATGTCACTGGTGAAATCCTCTAAGGCTAACTTTGAGTCCAAATTGGCCACATCCACTAATGACAATCACAAGTCCTTCTTCACATATGTCTCCAGCCTCAAAGCTAGCACCCAACTATGCTCTGAACTGGTGGTCAATAACACCACATACACAAACGCCATAGATATAACCAACCTGCTGGCAGACAGATTCAGTAAAAACTTCACCCCCCTATCCCCCAATCAGTAAACCAGGACCTCCCAGCACCTGTCCCCCTCCCCACATCACCATGGAGTAGGTCTTTAATGCCCTCTCAAAGGCAAAAAATACAGTCTCCATGGGACCCGATAACATCCCTGGCTGTATCCTGCATGAACTTACACATGAGCTCTCGGATTGATTAGGCACTCTATTTAACCAAAGCCTGAGCACTGGCTTCATCCCAGCTGAATGGAGGACAGCCACTGTCATCCCTGTACACAAAGGTGGAGTGTCCAATGACCCAGGCAATTATAGGCCTATCAGCCTGACTAGTCTGATATGCAAGGCCATGGAATGCATTATCATGGACAGTATAAACAAGAACATTGGCAACCTCCAAATGCTTGACCCCACACAGTTTGGTTTTGTCAAAAGGAGCTCATGCCTGTTAAACTTGGTCAACTTCTTTGAAACAGTCACCAAAGCCATGGACAAGGAGAATATGGTGCACAACCCCTACCTTGACCTAGCCAAAGCCTTCAAAACTATTTCCCAGTCAGGCATAATAGATAAACTCTCCCAGCTAGACATAAATCCATATGTTACCAGATGGGTAGCTAACTGGCTCACTGATAGAACACTCAGTCAAAATAGGGGAAGACACATCCTGTAGTAGACCCATAATAAGTGGCGTACTCCAAGGATCGGTCTTGGGGCCTCTACTGTTTGGGAAATACTTTTCTGAGGTGCAAGCCAAAACCAATAGTCTGTGGCTGACCAAGTTTGCAGATGACTGAAAATGGGGTTCTGTCTTAAATTCTTCTAGTTATGTGAAAACCCTCCAAGCGGGCCTTATCCAAACTAATGACTAGTGCCAGAAGCATGGCCTCAAACTGAATGGCAAGAAATGCATCATTATCCCCTTTGGGGAAAATGGCATCCCCACAACTTATCACATTAATAACAATGTACTAAGCATGCAATCAGTTGTGAGGGTCATGAAGGACTTGGGCACCCAGGCTGATGGCAACCTGATTTTTGACCACCACGTTGCCTCCGTTGTATGGAAGGCTTTCTACATGGCCCACTTCATAAATAAGGTATTTCATCCAGGAGGTCATGACATCCCTGTACTCCTCCCTTATCAGACGCATTATTTAGTATAATGCCTCCTTTGTCATGTACCTTGCCAAGCACATGCAGCAGCTGAGAGACTACAGAGGTTCCTGATCAGGAAAATTCAGGGTCTCAAACACCTATCCTATACAGATAGGCTAAAAGCCCTGTCCCTCTACTCAGTCTCATACAGACTGCTCAGAGGAGACATGTATGGCATACAAGGCCATCTTAGACTTAGCCTTCATGGAGTTGCTGCATATCCGTCAGTCAAACTCCACTTGTGCAACCCACACACAACACCTTAACCTGGTCTGTGACATTAACAGAACTTGTTAGCAGGACAGATTTGTGTCTCAAAGACCCCCCCCCCCCATCTGTGGAATAGACTCCCTCTCCATGTCAATCAGAGAACCTCTCTAGCCCTCTTTAAGAGGAACCTGGATGACTGGATGGGAAACAGAAAATACACCCCTGGGATCCCACCTGTGTCCCTGCTGGACAGGGGAAACAGGTGCTGACTTTGAGGGAACATGGGTGAAATTGTTGGCTAGGCTTATAATGGCCTCCAGGCCAATAGCCTAGTATCGTCCTATGAATTTATGAGCCTATTAATATGCAAGACCAGGCTTGGAAACCAAGGCCATTGAGGCTAAAAAGGCATGTAAAGTATTTTAGGGTTTTGGTATTATTAGAATACACTCCAGATACAGTGAGTACAGTTAGTTAGTTCGGAATGACATGCAGAAAAGTTTAAATATCCAGCATTTCAGAAAGAAAGCTACAATACAGATACTTGAGCCTGAGTACAGAAGACAGGTCAAATAAAAACTGTTTCAATTTATATTATTCAGGAGAATCAGAATATGCATGCAGAAACTTAGGATATATTATTAACCAGCATTCCAGCATTTATCCAGACTTTTACTGTTTATCAGCACTGTTAATGAAGACAGCATTTGGATATTGTGAGCACCTAATACAAACCTTGTTATTTGAACTAGTGTGTTTCCAGAATTCATTCTGAAAAGTACAAAAGACCTGGCCCATAAAGAAACCTGTTCTTCACAAGTTTAGGTAATTCACAAATAAAGACTTTCCTTCCAGTCTCATTTTGGTTGTTTCTGGTTCATTTCAGTATACTTCTTTCACTTGGTATGCTTTATAGATATAACAACTTTTTTACTAATCCTGCTAAAACCGGGTTTACATTAGATAAATGAAAGTTTACATTAGTGAATGCTCTAATAATCGAGAATCCCGGATCTCAATATGCTTTTTATGAGATTGTGGTACAATGAATATTGGAATATTTACCCTTTCCTCACTGTAGTGTGATCTCGGAGTTGGTATATATATATTTAGTGGAGGATGTGGGTGGAGAAGCCCCCCACAATAGCAAGTTAGAGGTCCAGGACTTTCAATTATTAGAGCGTTTGTTAAGGTAAACTTTCATTTATCTAATATAGACCCACTAAAACCACCCTAGTGACCACTTACCTCCTTCTTTTACTCTTATATGGTGCCCCTGTCCTTACCAACTTGCAGGTATCTGTAAAAACTAAACTTGATATATGCTGCAGTAAAGTTACTAAATTTTTTGCTGTAAAATAAAATAAAATAAAATAAATAAATAAATAAACAATACTATATACATCACTGCAAGGCCCTTAAAAGTTTGAACTGGTTTAAACTTCCCCAATACCTGGACTTCATACAACTAGCTACTTCTCAAAACATCATTTATAAATCCCTGGCCCATCCTGCACTAAGTTCTATTCGTCGTTCCTGTCATGTAAACAGACCCCTTCATTCTAACGATAAACAACTTCTCACCATCTATAAACTTAAAAAAAGCAATTGAAAATAGCCTTTACTGCAACTTTGTTGTCAAAAAATGGAATTCTATTCCACAGGTTATTAGAACTGCAACCTCCCATCTGTCCTTCAGTCATCTTTCCGTCCTTCACCTAGCAAACTAATGTCTCTGCTCATGCTACAGTTCTGGTTGAACCTAAATATTATCTACTTTTCTATGCCTCTATCTGTACAGATTCTCTGCCCATTACCACTTCTTCATCGATACCTGGCTATCCTACCCTGTCTACCACTTTATGTAACCTCTTACTATCACATTCTCTGTATTTCCACTAATCTGTCCTAATCTTTCTCCACCGTTATAGTTGCAATTGAACTAAACACATGATTTTACTTAATACTATTCTAACTTGCCAAGGGGATGCTCTCCAGAATTATATATAGGGATTTTCTTTGCCTTTTTTAACATATTTTTGTTATATCTCTATGCCTTACAATAGTGTTGATTATTTTTAAAATGTAGAATTTTCACCTGTTTTTTTATGTAATGTGTTTGAAAAAATGTTCTCTATTTAAAGTAGGTTTTCTCCTGGGGGCCTCTGCTAAACATGGGTTCTTGTAACCCAGGAAAACATTCCAGGTAAACAGAGCAATCAATAAATATAATATAATATAATATAATATAATATAATATAATATAATATAATATAATACAATACAATATAATATAATATAATATAATATAATATAATATAATATAATATAATATAATATAATACAATATAATACAATAAAATATAATATAATATAATACAATATAATATAATGCAATACAATATAATATAATATAATACAATATAATATAATATAATATAATATAATATAATACAATACAATACAATACAATACAATATAATACAATATAATATAATATAATATAATATAATATAATATAATATAATATAATACAATATAATATAACATAATACAATATAATATAATACAATATAATATAATATAATATAATACAATATAATATAATATAATATAATATAATACAATATAATATAATACAATACAATATAATATAATATAATATAATATAATATAATATAATATAATATAATATAATATAATATAATACAATACAATACAATATAATATAATATAATATAATACAATATAATATAATATAATATAATATAATATAATATAATACAATACAATATAATATAATATAATACAATATAATATAATATAATATAATATAATATAATATAATACAATATAATATAATACAATACAATATTGGGTAATGAAGGGAGTGGTAATAAGAGATTCTTTGATCCTCTTTATGTAATCACCATGGCGGGAATAGATTTGTCAGGGTGTTAGTTAACAAGCATAATCTTAGACTAATCTCATGAAGCTATGCCCCTCTTTGCTCAAACCTGGTGCTTGAACTCTGAGGAGTACTTTTATAAGACGTTAGAGACACTAAACCTTGCATCTTTACAGGACACTGCTAACTGCTTCTGTGAGATGAGCAGTATATCTCACAAACCTGAATACTTTATACAGGCAGAGAAACTGATTAAGCAGACATATCGTCCCTCTGACTTATTTCAGAAACACTCTTGAAGCCCTCTATAGTGATTCCCAAGCTAACAACAGACTAGACTACCCAGTGCAGACCAAACTTTTCTTAACTCATTTAATTCTGAACAACAGTAGGTTAATTAACATATTTGTTTCCAGAGAACCTCTGAACTAAGAAACCACTTGTTTTCTGAGAGCTGTTCTGCAAAATCTTCTACTGAAGGGACACTTTATTAGATTGGTAATATCTGATCAATGGTATGAGTTACAAAAACTGTAGAATATGATATTGCTTTGGTAGACAATTGACTTTACACTGGTGTTGGTATCTAAGGCCTGTTTGTAGATGTTGATTTTATATTGCAGATTTATGAAAGAAAAACTGTATTTTGTTTGCTGAAAGTACTAGTGTTATGGTCAAACAAAATGCTACACCACTGTAAGGTGCAAGATAGTTCCAAGATACCAATGAATGGCTCACCTGTTCAAGGACTTTGATTTATGACAAGAGGGGATAACATAATGTTGTTTTGTGATATTGGCAAATCTATTCAAATTATGTATATAATAATTTCACAATATTTCAAAACAATATTAATCTATAAAACTATTTGTGCTAGATGGCAAGTGTCACTGACAGCATTGTGCACCTTAATGTTTTATATAAAATGACAGCATGTGTCACCTGTAGGTCACACAGGTTTTATTAAATTAAATCAGTTATGAAAGTATAGGCAATAGTCACAACTGATTTACCAGATCATTTATTTCTCAGAATGTCTTTACATTACTTACCATATTTTAACGTCATTTTTATAAATATCCACTGCCTGAACACAATACTTCTAACATGACAAGTTTAGTACATCATGATGGTGCTTTTACCTAGACAAGTTTCTTGGTAAAGACAGGGGCTGAGAAAAACAATGTTCATTTTTGTTATTTCACAATGTACCATTCGTCTGGTTAATGTATAAATGCTTCTGATGTTTAAATTTGGACAGACAAATAATATCACGTTATGGAAGAGTATCTTCTCCAATTTATTGAAGGCTTGTTTATTTATTTCCAACTTATTGAGATTCTCCAACAAAATTACCTGTTTGCTCACTGCTTGCATAAAGCACATTCATGCTAATGCACGTGTATTTATTGTAGTTATTTATTGTGTTAACTGTGTAGGAGGACATATCTGAGGATACTTTTCAGATATGATCTGGGCACATTAGCAAAGACAAACATAATTTATGAGTTTATCATTTCTTACTTCACAGACAAGGTCAATGAATATACAGAGTTTAGCCATGCAACCCATTATTAGGTGGATTTGCCATCTCACTTAAAAGAGCTGCACAGTGCAACCCAGGAATAAATTTGGGGGTATCCATACATTTGTCAAGGCAGAACCTGAGGTGCATCTACCTACCCACAGTGTCTTGTGAGTTTATGAGCAGTTAGACCAGCATTGTTTTAGTTTTGAGTCCCAAACAAAAGCTATATTTTTCTTTGGCTTAGCAGTTAGTGCAAATGATAAAGGCTATGAGCTATTAATGAGCTGTTTCCTGTAGTGCTGAGTTTGATTCCAACAGCTTCTATTTGCCTACTGCATGACTCAAAGAAGTCACTTAACTTGTAAGATCACATACCTAGTGCCTACCAATTAACCTAAGTGTTACATTGTTTGATATACAAAAAGCATCTCTTTCATAGGCATTGGATTATTTATGTCAGGAACGTAACTCTTCACAAGGCCATGTTTATGCTGCAATGATGGTTGCTTTCTTTGATGTGGGTGTTTTCGTATTTATTTATTTGGTGGAGGAGGTCTAGAGGGGCGGGTTAATATATATCCCAGAAAACAAGGTAGAGATGATCACATAGGAGCTATTATGAGGCAGAGAAAAATAAGATAGTTTTATTCCATCCAACTAGATAAGGGAATTTAGTCCATTCATTTTTGTTTTGGTTAGAATATATTGCAGTCCTTCTTGTGGGTCAGGTGTTCAGAGCTGTAAAATCTGAGCACTACTTTGCATTCTATGACTGACTCATTGATAGTAGAATTAGAGGGGTTGCGGCACCCTTGGAACTGGAGGAGATATTTGGTAGTTAACTGGGAATCATAGAAGTATTTCTGGATTATAACAAATATATGATAATCGATGGATAGATAAGTGAAGAAGCCTAGATTTCAGATGACTGCATTGATAAATGGGTCCAGTTCCGTGATAATCAGTAGCAGACAGCTACTTCACACTACCTTTATTGGCCATAAGATTACCTTCATGGCCGGTGTACTGAGAGCTGGTTCTGTCAACATCCTCTTAGACAATATGAGTGTCCCATGGGAAGTCAGTCAGAGCACTTGGTTACCAGTCAATGACAAATCCAACTGACAATAGACCTGTGGCATCCGCTTTCAGGCTGAAGAGGAGGGAGCCCTGAGTGTCATTACTAATGACGTACTTTTCAGATGAGAAGATACCACCATCCTTAATGTCTGCATTGAATGAGATAGACAGTTTGCAACCCAGTGGAGGTTGTAGGAGAGTATATTTAGATTAGATATTGTGTCAATAATAGCATCACAAGGAATCTCATCAAAGACTTTAGCCAGATCCATTTAGACAATATAGCATTTGTTGAAGGTATCCATTACATTGTCTAAGAACTAAACCTGATTATGGAGGTTAAGCTCTAAATTTCCCAAAGCTAAATTGATTATGGCTGACACTTACAGATCACCCATTTTGTTTTATTTTTATATGATCTTCACTTCCACTATGCTGCCTCTAGTTATCCCCCTTATGTTCCCCCAGCCCATTCATGGATTCTTGAATTGTTACTACCAGGTACTCCAGACGTGGCCCAGACATAGTGAGCTCCCCAAACTCCTGAGGAAGTTGACCTCAGTGGTACCGACTTATTTGGCTCAGGCAGTCAGCGATCATGAGGCAGTCAGTTATTTACCCTACCTATGACAGTGGCTAGTTCAATAACATGACATCAAGACACTGTTGACACCTCTATAGCTTCATAGGTATTTACTAGGTTAATGACCACAAGGGCCTTTTTAGCCTAGCCATGCATCCCAAATCACGGACAAGTTCTGATACCATTGATAAGTGTAAGCATGGGCCCTGGAGATGAACCATTTACAAGTTACCTGTGTCCATTAGAGGCATAGGTGCCAAACCAGAGATGAATTTAGGGTTTCACATCCAATTCTCCAAGTTGCACTTGCATTGGGTTAGGGAGGAACTCTGCTTCACAAGGATAAGGACCCTGTTCCATAAACGAGTTAGTCTCTGGGATACATACCTATCTCTCCAGCAGGTCCTATTTATATTACAAGAAAGGTTTAAGTCCTTAGAATGGGTACGTTTGGGGCTGTTTGTTTTGTGGATATGCAAAAGGTCCATCAGAGTGGGGTCTGACAATGCCCTGTATACCAGGCATATAGCTCCCCTAAAAAACCTATAGGAGTCAGAATACGGGGATAGGGCCTTGAGGCAGTCTGCATGGGACATATTATTTATGTGCTGTATTCTTCTGGTGAGGAAACTCTGTAGACGTTCCAGTTGTTGGATATGCAACAAGGAAGCAACTGAAAGACGAAAACTGAATAATCCAACAGTGTGTAAAAGTTAAGCACACAATTTTATTCTAATCGCTTTTCGTCCAGCTAATAGCCAAACTTCTTCAGACAACAACATAAACTACTACATCCAGCTCCATTTATACTTCATCTGAATCATGTGTTATACAAGTTAATTAATTAATAGGGAAACCACTTTAAAGAAACATGTCCCTCAAAAGTGAAGTAAAATACATTCATCCCATTTAAACATTCTTTATAAATACATGTTAAATACATATCAAAAAATAAAAAATATATCATGAATACCTATTTAAAACATACATAGCCCTAAGGCTTTCCCAGTGTGTACATAAAAACACATTCACCGTAAAAGACTTCTTAATTTTAATATACAAGACAAGGAAACTTTGTCATTCAAACCAGGAGCCCTGTAAGATTGTAACTTTAACTGCCAAATCAACTCCTGTTTTTCCAACAGGAGATGGAATGGGTCCCCTTTAACATCAGGCATAATTTGATCCAATACTCTAAAAACAAAAGAGTGTGTAGGGTGTTGGTCACAATGCTTGGCTAAAGCATTTTCCAACTTGTTTTTTCTTATACTGTACAGATGCTCGTAGATCCTGTCTTTGAGTTCTCAGTTTTGCCCACGTAAAACGCAGGGCAAAGCTGACATGAGGCAAGATAAGCCACTGACTTAGATGAACAAGAGTACCTTCCTTCAAGTTTATATATCTTATTGTTAATGTCAACACTGCTCCCAGTTGCCAGATATCTACAAAACTTACAAGACTCGCATCTGAATGTCCCAGCAATTCTACATCGAGTTCTTTTACTTATGTCCATTATACCCTTTAAGTTGTTACCCCTTTTGTATATTACTGTGGGTCTATCACCTAACTTGTCAGTTAAATCCATCTCAAAGGTAAACACACTCCAATTCCTTTGTAAAATTGACCTCATTACATCAGCTTCTAAACTAAATACTGTAATAAAACTCATCGGATATTTTGACTTCTGGTCATCCAAAACAGTCTCTTTACAAGGGGGACAAGGGGGAGCAGTAAGCCTGTCTCAGATCTATGGTGATGACATATCATTGTCTCAGATCTATGGTGATGACATGTTATTGATAGAGATTACAGCAGTAAGCCTGTCTCAGATCTGTTGTGATGAAATGTCATTGACAGGGATTAGAGCAGCAAGCCTGTCTCAGATCTATGCTGATGACATGTCATTGATAGAGACTACAGTAGTAACCCTGTCTTAGATCAATGGTGATGACATGCCATTTTCTCAGATCTATGGTGATGACATGTCATTGTCTCAGATCTATGGTGATGACATGTCATTGATAGGGACTATAGCAGTAAGCTGGTCTCAGATCTATGGTGATGACATGTCATTGTTAGTGATTACAGCAGTAAGCCTGTCTCAGATCTATGGTGATGATATGTCATTGATAGGGATTACAGCAGTAAGCCTGTCTCAGATCTTTGGTGATGTCATGTCATTGATAGGGATTACAGCAGTAAGCCTGTCTCAGATCTATGGTGATGACATGTCATTGATAGGGATTACAGCAGTAAGCCTGTCTTAGATCTATGGTGATGACATGTCATTGATAGGGATTACAGCAGTAAGCCTGTCTCAGATCTATGGTGATGACATGTCATTGATAGGGATTACAGCAGTAAGCCTGTCTTAGATCTATGGTGATGACATGTCATTGATAGGGATTACAGCAGTAAGCCTGTCTCAGATCTATGGTGATGACATGTCATTGATAGGGATTACAGCAGTAAGCCTGTCTTAGATCTATGGTGATGACATGTCATTGATAGGGATTACAGCAGTAAGCCTGTCTTAGATCTATGGTGATGACATGTCATTGATAGGGATTACAGCAGTAAGCCTGTCTCAGATCTATGGTGATGACATGTCATTGATAGGGATTACAGCAGTAAGCCTGTCTCAGATCTATGGTGATGACATGTCATTGATAGGGATTACAGCAGTAAGCCTGTCTCAGATCTATGGTGATGACATGTCATTGATAGGGATTACAGCAGTAAGCCTGTCTCAGATCTATGGTGATGACATGTCATTGATAGGGATTACAGCAGTAAGCCTGTCTCAGATCTATGGTGATGACATGTCATTGATAGGGATTACAGCAGTAAGCCTGTTTTAGATCTATGGTGATGATATGTCATTGATAGGGATTACAGCAGTAAACCTGTCTCAGGTCTATGGTATGACATGTCATTCATAGGGATTACAGCAGTACGCCTGTTTTAGATCTATGGTGATGGCATGTCATTGATAGGGATTCCAGCAGTATGCCTGTCTCAGATCTATGGTGATGACATGGCAGTAATAGGGATTACAGTAGTAAGCCTGTCTTAGCTCTATGGTAATGACGTGTCATTGACAGGGATTACAGCAGTACGCCTGTTTTAGATCTATGGTGATGACATGTCAGTGATAAGGATTACAGCAGTAAGCCTGTCTTAGATCTATGGTGAAGATATGTCATTGATAGGGATTACAGTAGTAAGCCAGTCTTAGATCAACGGTGATGGCATGTCATTGATAGGGATTCCAGCAGTATGCCTGTCTCAGATCTATGGTGATGACATGGCAGTGACAGGGATTACAGCAGTACGCCTGTCTCAGATATATGGTGATGACATGTCATTGTTTATCATTACAGCAGTAAGCCTGTCTTAGATCTATGGTGAAGATATGTCATTGATAGGGATTACAGTAGTAAGCCAGTCTTAGATCAACGGTGATGACATGCCATTGATAGGGATTACAGCAGTAAGCCTGTCTCAGATCTATGGTGATGACATGTCATTGATAGGGATTACAGCAGTAAGCCTGTCTCAGATCTATGGTGATGACATGTCATTGATAGGGATTACAGCAGTAAGCCTGTCTCAGATCTATGGTGATGACATGTCATTGATAGGGATTACAGCAGTAAGCCTGTCTCAGATCTATGGTGATGACATGTCATTGATAGGGATTACAGCAGTAAGCCTGTCTCAGATCTATGGTGATGACATGTCATTGATAGGGATTACAGCAGTAAGCCTGTCTCAGATCTATGGTGATGACATGTCATTGATAGGGATTACAGCAGTAAGCCTGTCTTAGATCTATGGTGATGACATGTCATTGATAGGGATTACAGCAGTAAGCCTGTCTTAGATCTATGGTGATGACATGTCATTGATAGGGATTACAGCAGTAAGCCTGTCTTAGATCTATGGTGATGACATGTCATTGATAGGGATTACAGCAGTAAGCCTGTCTCAGATCTATGGTGATGACATGTCATTGATAGGGATTACAGCAGTAAGCCTGTCTCAGATCTATGGTGATGACATGTCATTGATAGGGATTACAGCAGTAAGCCTGTCTTAGATCTATGGTGATGACATGTCATTGATAGGGATTACAGCAGTAAGCCTGTCTCAGATCTATGGTGATGACATGTCATTGATAGGGATTACAGCAGTAAGCCTGTCTCAGATCTATGGTGATGACATGTCATTGATAGGGATTACAGCAGTAAGCCTGTCTCAGATCTATGGTGATGACATGTCATTGATAGGGATTACAGCAGTAAGCCTGTCTTAGATCTATGGTGATGACATGTCATTGATAGGGATTACAGCAGTAAGCCTGTCTTAGATCTATGGTGATGACATGTCATTGATAGGGATTACAGCAGTAAGCCTGTCTCAGATCTATGGTGATGACATGTCATTGATAGGGATTACAGCAGTAAGCCTGTCTTAGATCTATGGTGATGACATGTCATTGATAGGGATTACAGCAGTAAGCCTGTCTCAGATCTATGGTGATGACATGTCATTGATAGGGATTACAGCAGTAAGCCTGTCTTAGATCTATGATGATGACATGTCATTGATAGGGATTACAGCAGTAAGCCTGTCTCAGATCTATGGTGATGACATGTCATTGATAGGGATTACAGCAGTAAGCCTGTCTCAGATCTATGGTGATGACATGTCATTGATAGGGATTACAGCAGTAAGCCTGTCTTAGATCTATGGTGATGACATGTCATTGATAGGGATTACAGCAGTAAGCCTGTCTTAGATCTATGGTGATGACATGTCATTGATAGGGATTACAGCAGTAAGCCTGTCTTAGATCTATGGTGATGACATGTCATTGATAGGGATTACAGCAGTAAGCCTGTCTTAGATCTATGGTGATGACATGTCATTGATAGGGATTACAGCAGTAAGCCTGTCTTAGATCTATGGTGATGACATGTCATTGATAGGGATTACAGCAGTAAACCTGTCTTAGATCTATGGTGATGACATGTCATTGATAGGGATTACAGCAGTAAGCCTGTCTTAGATCTATGGTGATGACATGTCATTGATAGGGATTACAGCAGTAAGCCTGTCTTAGATCTATGGTGATGACATGTCATTGATAGGGATTACAGCAGTAAGCCTGTCTTAGATCTATGGTGATGACATGTCATTGATAGGGATTACAGCAGTAAGCCTGTCTCAGATCTATGGTGATGACATGTCATTGATAGGGATTACAGCAGTAAGCCTGTCTTAGATCTATGGTGATGACATGTCATTGATAGGGATTACAGCAGTAAGCCTGTCTCAGATCTATGGTGATGACATGTCATTGATAGGGATTACAGCAGTAAGCCTGTCTCAGATCTATGGTGATGACATGTCATTGATAGGGATTACAGCAGTAAGCCTGTCTCAGATCTATGGTGATGACATGTCATTGATAGGGATTACAGCAGTAAGCCTGTCTCAGATCTATGGTGATGACATGTCATTGATAGGGATTACAGCAGTAAGCCTGTCTTAGATCTATGGTGATGACATGTCATTGATAGGGATTACAGCAGTAAGCCTGTCTTAGATCTATGGTGATGACATGTCATTGATAGGGATTACAGCAGTAAGCCTGTCTTAGATCTATGGTGATGACATGTCATTGATAGGGATTACAGCAGTAAGCCTGTCTCAGATCTATGGTGATGACATGTCATTGATAGGGATTACAGCAGTAAGCCTGTGTTAGATCTATGGTGATGACATGTCATTGATAGGGATTACAGCAGTAAGCCTGTCTTAGATCTATGGTGATGACATGTCATTGATAGGGATTACAGCAGTAAGCCTGTCTCAGATCTATGGTGATGACATGTCATTGATAGGGATTACAGCAGTAAGCCTGTCTCAGATCTATGGTGATGACATGTCATTGATAGGGATTACAGCAGTAAGCCTGTCTCAGATCTATGGTGATGACATGTCATTGATAGGGATTACAGCAGTAAGCCTGTCTCAGATCTATGGTGATGACATGTCATTGATAGGGATTACAGCAGTAAGCCTGTCTTAGATCTATGGTGATGACATGTCATTGATAGGGATTACAGCAGTAAGCCTGTCTCAGATCTATGGTGATGACATGTCATTGATAGGGATTACAGCAGTAAGCCTGTCTTAGATCTATGGTGATGACATGTCATTGATAGGGATTACAGCAGTAAGCCTGTCTCAGATCTATGGTGATGACATGTCATTGATAGGGATTACAGCAGTAAGCCTGTCTTAGATCTATGGTGATGACATGTCATTGATAGGGATTACAGCAGTAAGCCTGTCTTAGATCTATGGTGATGACATGTCATTGATAGGGATTACAGCAGTAAGCCTGTCTTAGATCTATGGTGATGACATGTCATTGATAGGGATTACAGCAGTAAGCCTGTCTTAGATCTATGGTGATGACATGTCATTGATAGGGATTACAGCAGTAAGCCTGTCTTAGATCTATGGTGATGACATGTCATTGATAGGGATTACAGCAGTAAGCCTGTCTTAGATCTATGGTGATGACATGTCATTGATAGGGATTACAGCAGTAAGCCTGTCTCAGATCTATGGTGATGACATGTCATTGATAGGGATTACAGCAGTAAGCCTGTCTCAGATCTATGGTGATGACATGTCATTGATAGGGATTACAGCAGTAAGCCTGTGTTAGATCTATGGTGATGACATGTCATTGATAGGGATTACAGCAGTAAGCCTGTCTCAGATCTATGGTGATGACATGTCATTGATAGGGATTACAGCAGTAAGCCTGTCTTAGATCTATGGTGATGACATGTCATTGATAGGGATTACAGCAGTAAGCCTGTCTCAGATCTATGGTGATGACATGTCATTGATAGGGATTACAGCAGTAAGCCTGTCTCAGATCTATGGTGATGACATGTCATTGATAGGGATTACAGCAGTAAGCCTGTCTCAGATCTATGGTGATGACATGTCATTGATAGGGATTACAGCAGTAAGCCTGTCTTAGATCTATGGTGATGACATGTCATTGATAGGGATTACAGCAGTAAGCCTGTCTCAGATCTATGGTGATGACATGTCATTGATAGGGATTACAGCAGTAAGCCTGTCTCAGATCTATGGTGATGACATGTCATTGATAGGGATTACAGCAGTAAGCCTGTCTTAGATCTATGGTGATGACATGTCATTGATAGGGATTACAGCAGTAAGCCTGTCTTAGATCTATGGTGATGACATGTCATTGATAGGGATTACAGCAGTAAGCCTGTCTTAGATCTATGGTGATGACATGTCATTGATAGGGATTACAGCAGTAAGCCTGTCTTAGATCTATGGTGATGACATGTCATTGATAGGGATTACAGCAGTAAGCCTGTCTCACATCTATGGTGATGACATGTCATTGATAGGGATTACAGCAGTAAGCCTGTCTTAGATCTATGTTGATGACATGTCATTGATAGGGATTACAGCAGTAAGCCTGTCTTAGATCTATGGTGATGACATGTCATTGATAGGGATTACAGCAGTAAGCCTGTCTTAGATCTATGGTGATGACATGTCATTGATAGGGATTACAGCAGTAAGCCTGTCTTAGATCTATGGTGATGACATGTCATTGATAGGGATTACAGCAGTAAGCCTGTCTCAGATCTATGGTGATGACATGTCATTGATAGGGATTACAGCAGTAAGCCTGTCTTAGATCTATGGTGATGACATGTCATTGATAGGGATTACAGCAGTAAGCCTGTCTCAGATCTATGGTGATGACATGTTATTGATAGGGATTACAGCAGTAAGCCTGTCTTAGATCTATGGTGATGACATGTCATTGATAGGGATTACAGCAGTAAGCCTGTCTTAGATCTATGGTGATGACATGTCATTGATAGGGATTACAGCAGTAAGCCTGTCTTAGATCTATGGTGATGACATGTCATTGATAGGGATTACAGCAGTAAGCCTGTCTTAGATCTATGGTGATGACATGTCATTGATAGGGATTACAGCAGTAAGCCTGTCTCAGATCTATGGTGATGACATGTCATTGATAGGGATTACAGCAGTAAGCCTGTCTCAGATCTATGGTGATGACATGTCATTGATAGGGATTACAGCAGTAAGCCTGTCTTAGATCTATGGTGATGACATGTCATTGATAGGGATTACAGCAGTAAGCCTGTCTCAGATCTATGGTGATGACATGTCATTGATAGGGATTACAGCAGTAAGCCTGTCTCAGATCTATGGTGATGACATGTCATTGATAGGGATTACAGCAGTAAGCCTGTCTTAGATCTATGGTGATGACATGTCATTGATAGGGATTACAGCAGTAAGCCTGTCTCAGATCTATGGTGATGACATGTCATTGATAGGGATTACAGCAGTAAGCCTGTCTTAGATCTATGGTGATGACATGTCATTGATAGGGATTACAGCAGTAAGCCTGTCTTAGATCTATGGTGATGACATGTCATTGATAGGGATTACAGCAGTAAGCCTGTCTTAGATCTATGGTGATGACATGTCTTTGATAGGGATTACAGCAGTAAGCCTGTCTTAGATCTATGGTGATGACATGTCATCGATAGGGATTACAGCAGTAAGCCTGTCTTAGATCTATGGTGATGACATGTCATTGATAGGGATTACAGCAGTAAGCCTGTCTTAGATCTATGGTGATGACATGTCATTGATAGGGATTACAGCAGTAAGCCTGTCTTAGATCTATGGTGATGACATGTCATTGATAGGGATTACAGCAGTAAGCCTGTCTTAGATCTATGGTGATGACATGTCATTGATAGGGATTACAGCAGTAAGCCTGTCTCAGATCTATGGTGATGACATGTCATTGATAGGGATTACAGCAGTAAGCCTGTCTTAGATCTATGGTGATGACATGTCATTGATAGGGATTACAGCAGTAAGCCTGTCTTAGATCTATGGTGATGACATGTCATTGATAGGGATTACAGCAGTAAGCCTGTCTTAGATCTATGGTGATGACATGTCATTGATAGGGATTACAGCAGTAAGCCTGTCTCAGATCTATGGTGATGACATGTCATTGATAGGGATTACAGCAGTAAGCCTGTCTTAGATCTATGGTGATGACATGTCATTGATAGGGATTACAGCAGTAAGCCTGTCTCAGATCTATGGTGATGACATGTCATTGATAGGGATTACAGCAGTAAACCTGTCTTAGATCTATGGTGATGACATGTCATTGATAGGGATTACAGCAGTAAGCCTGTCTTAGATCTATGGTGATGACATGTCATTGATAGGGATTACAGCAGTAAGCCTGTCTCAGATCTATGGTGATGACATGTCATTGATAGGGATTACAGCAGTAAGCCTGTCTCAGATCTATGGTGATGACATGTCATTGATAGGGATTACAGCAGTAAGCCTGTCTTAGATCTATGGTGATGACATGTCATTGATAGGGATTACAGCAGTAAGCCTGTCTTAGATCTATGGTGATGACATGTCATTGATAGGGATTACAGCAGTAAGCCTGCATTAGATCTATGGTGATGACATGCCATTGATAGGAATTACAGCAGTAAGCCTGTCTTAGATCTATGGTGATGACATGTCATTGATAGGGATTACAGCAGTAAGCCTGTCTCAGATCTATGGTGATGACATGTCATTGATTGGGAATAAAGCAGTAAGCCTGTCTTAGATTTATGGTGATGACATGTCATTGATAGGGATTACAGCAGTAAGGCTGTCTCAGATCTATGGTGATGACATGTCATTGATAGGGATTACAGCAGTAAGCCTGTCTTAGATCTATGGTGATGACATGTCATTGATAGGGATTACAGCAGTAAGCCTGTGTTAGATCTATGGTGATGAAATGTTATTGATAGGGACTACATCAGTAAGCCTGTCTTTGATCTATGGTGATGACATGTCATTGATAGGGATTACAGCAGTAAGCCTGTCTCAGATCTATGGTGATGACATGTCATTGATAGGGATTACAGCAGTAAGCCTGTCTCAGATCTATGGTGATGACATGTCATTGATAGGGATTACAGCAGTAAGCCTGTCTTAGATCTATGGTGATGACATGTCATTGATAGGGATTACAGCAGTAAGCCTGTCTTAGATCTATGGTGATGACATGTCATTGATAGGGATTACAGCAGTAAGCCTGTCTTAGATCTATGGTGATGACATGTCATTGATAGGGATTACAGCAGTAAGCCTGTCTCAGATCTATGGTGATGACATGTCATTGATAGGGATTACAGCAGTAAGCCTGTCTTAGATCTATGGTGATGACATGTCATTGATAGGGATTACAGCAGTAAGCCTGTCTTAGATCTATGGTGATGACATGTCATTGATAGTGATTACATGAGTAAGCCTGTCTTAGATCTATGGTGATGACATGTCATTGATAGGGATTACAGCAGTAAGCCTGTTTTAGATCTATGGTGATGACATGTCATTGATAGGGATTACAGCAGTAAGCCTGTCTTAGATCTATGGTGATGACATGTCATTGATAGGGATTAAAGCAGTAAGCCTGTTTTAGATCTATGGTGATGACATGTCATTGATAGGGATTACAGCAGTAAGCCTGTCTTAGATCTATGGTGATGACATGTCATTGATAGGGATTACAGCAGTAAGCCTGTCTCAGATCTATGGTGATGACATGTCATTGATAGGGATTACAGCAGTAAGCCTGTCTTAGATCTATGGTGATGACATGTCATTGATAGGGATTACAGCAGTAAGCCTGTCTTAGATCTATGGTGATGACTTGTCATTGATAGGGATTACAGCAGTAAGCCTGTCTTAGATCAATGGTGATGACATGTCATTGATAGGGATTACAGCAGTAAGCCTGTCTCAGATCTATGGTGATGACATGTCATTGATAGGGATTACAGCAGTAAGCCTGTCTCAGATCTATGGTGATGACATGTCATTGATAGGGATTACAGCAGTAAGCCTGTCTCAGATCTATGGTGATGACATGTCATTGATAGGGATTACAGCAGTAAGCCTGTCTTAGATCTATGGTGATGACATGTCATTGATAGGGATTACAGCAGTAAGCCTGTCTTAGATCTATGGTGATGACATGTCATTGATAGGGATTACAGCAGTAAGCCTGTCTCAGATCTATGGTGATGACATGTCATTGATAGGGATTACAGCAGTAAGCCTGTCTCAGATCTATGGTGATGACATGTCATTGATAGGGATTACAGCAGTAAGCCTGTCTCAGATCTATGGTGATGACATGTCATTGATAGGGATTACAGCAGTAAGCCTGTCTTAGATCTATGGTGATGACATGTCATTGATAGGGATTACAGCAGTAAGCCTGTCTTAGATCTATGGTGATGACATGTCATTGATAGGGATTACAGCAGTAAGCCTGTCTTAGATCTATGGTGATGACATGTCATTGATAGGGATTACAGCAGTAAGCCTGTCTCAGATCTATGGTGATGACATGTCATTGATAGGGATTACAGCAGTAAACCTGTCTTAGATCTATGGTGATGACATGTCATTGATAGGGATTACAGCAGTAAGCCTGTCTTAGATCTATGGTGATGACATGTCATTGATAGGGATTACAGCAGTAAGCCTGTCTCAGATCTATGGTGATGACATGTCATTGATAGGGATTACAGCAGTAAGCCTGTCTCAGATCTATGGTGATGACATGTCATTGATAGGGATTACAGCAGTAAGCCTGTCTCAGATCTATGGTGATGACATGTCATTGATAGGGATTACAGCAGTAAGCCTGTGTTAGATCTATGGTGATGACATGTCATTGATAGGGATTACAGCAGTAAGCCTGTCTCAGATCTATGGTGATGACATGTCATTGATAGGGATTACAGCAGTAAGCCTGTCTTAGATCTATGGTGATGACATGTCATTGATAGGGATTACAGCAGTAAGCCTGTCTCAGATCTATGGTGATGTCATGTCATTGATAGGGATTACAGCAGTAAGCCTGTCTTAGATCTATGGTGATGACATGTCATTGATAGGGATTACAGCAGTAAGCCTGTCTTAGATCTATGGTGATGACATGTCATTGATAGGGATTACAGCAGTAAGCCTGTCTTAGATCTATGGTGATGACATGTCATTGATAGGGATTACAGCAGTAAGCCTGTCTTAGACCTATGGTGATGACATGTCATTGATAGGGATTACAGCAGTAAGCCTGTCTTAGATCTATGGTGATGACATGTCATTGATAGGGATTACAGCAGTAAACCTGTCTTAGATCTATGGCAATGACATATCATTGATAGGGATTACAGCAGTAAGCCTGTCTTAGATCTATGGTGATGACATGTCATTGATAGGGATTACAGCAGTAAGCCTGTCTCAGATCTATGGTGATGACATGTCATTGATAGGGATTACAGCAGTAAGCCTGTCTTAGATCTATGGTGATGACATGTCATTGATAGGGATTACAGCAGTAAGCCTGTCTTAGATCTATGGTGATGACATGTCATTGATAGGGATTACAGCAGTAAGCCTGTCTCAGATCTATGGTAATGACATGTCATTGATAGGGATTACAGCAGTAAGCCTGTCTCAGATCTATGGTGATGACATGTCATTGATAGGGATTACAGCAGTAAGCCTGTCTCAGGTCTATGGTGATGACATGTCATTGATAGGGATTACAGCAGTAAGCCTGTCTTAGATCTATGGTGATGACATGTCATTGATAGGGATTACAGCAGTAAGCCTGTCTCAGATCTATGGTGATGACATGCCATTGATAGGGATTACAGCAGTAAGCCTGTCTAGATCTATGGTGATGACATGTCATTGATAGGGATTACAGCAGTAAGCCTGTCTTAGATCTATGGTGATGACATGTCATTGATAGGGATTACAGCAGTAAGCCTGTCTCAGATCTATGGTGATGACATGTCATTGATAGGGATTACAGCAGTAAGCCTGTCTTAGATCTATGGTGATGACATGTCATTGATAGGGATTACAGCAGTAAGCCTGTCTCAGATCTATGGTGATGACATGTCATTGATAGGGATTACAGCAGTAAGCCTGTCTCAGATCTATGGTGATGACATGTCATTGATAGGGATTACAGCAGTAAGCCTGTCTTAGATCTATGGTGATGACATGTCATTGATAGGGATTACAGCAGTAAGCCTGTCTCAGATCTATGGTGATGACATGTCATTGATAGGGATTACAGCAGTAAGCCTGTCTTAGATCTATGGTGATGACATGTCATTGATAGGGATTACAGCAGTAAGCCTGTCTTAGATCTATGGTGATGACATGTCATTGATAGGGATTACAGCAGTAAGCCTGTCTCAGATCTATGGTGATGACATGTCATTGATAGGGATTACAGCAGTAAGCCTGTCTTAGATCTATGGTGATGACATGTCATTGAAAGGGATTACAGCAGTAAGCATGTCTTAGATCTATGGTGATGACATGTCATTGATAGGGATTACAGCAGTAAGCCTGTCTTAGATCTATGGTGATGACATGTCATTGATAGGGATTACAGCAGTAAGCCTGTCTCAGATCTATGGTGATGACATGTCATTGATAGGGATTACAGCAGTAAGCCTGTCTCAGATCTATGGTGATGACATGTCATTGATAGGGATTACAGCAGTAAGCCTGTCTTAGATCTATGGTGATGACATGTCATTGATAGGGATTACAGCAGTAAGCCTGTCTTAGATCTATGGTGATGACATGTCATTGATAGGGATTACAGCAGTAAGCCTGTCTCAGATCTATGGTGATGACATGTCATTGATAGGGATTACAGCAGTAAGCCTGTCTTAGATCTATGGTGATGACATGTCATTGATAGGGATTACAGCAGTAAGCCTGTCTTAGATCTATGGTGATGACATGTCATTGATAGGGATTACAGCAGTAAGCCTGTCTTAGATCTATGGTGATGACATGTCATTGCTAGGGAATACAGCAGTAAGCCTGTCTTAGATCTATGGTGATGACATGTCATTGATAGGGATTACAGCAGTAAGCCTGTCTTAGATCAATGGTGATGACATGTCATTGATAGGGATTACAGCAGTAAGCCTGTCTTAGATCTATGGTGATGACATGTCATTGATAGGGATTACAGCAGTAAGCCTGTCTTAGATCTATGGTGATGACATGTCATTGATAGGGATTACAGCAGTAAGCCTGTCTTAGATCTATGGTGATGACATGTCATTGATAGGGATTACAGCAGTAAGCCTGTCTCAGATCTATGGTGATGACATGTCATTGATAGTGATTACAGCAGTAAGCCTGTATTAGATCTATGGTGATGAGATGTCATTGAAAGGGATTACAGCAGTAAGCCTGTCTTAGATCTATGGTGATGACATGTCATTGATAGGGATTACAGCAGTAAGCCTGTCTCAGATCTATGGTGATGACATGTCATTGATAGGGATTACAGCAGTAAGCCTGTCTCAGATCTATGGTGATGACATGTCATTGATAGGGATTACAGCAGTAAGCCTGTCTTAGATCTATGGTGATGACATGTCATTGATAGGGATTACAGCAGTAAGCCTGTCTTAGATCTATGATGATGACATGTCATTGATAGGGATTACAGCAGTAAGCCTGTCTTAGATCTATGGTGATGACATGTCATTGATAGGGATTACAGCAGTAAGCCTGTCTTAGATCTATGGTGATGACATGTCATTGATAGGGATTACAGCAGTAAGCCTGTCTCAGATCTATGGTGATGACATGTCATTGATAGGGATTACAGCAGTAAGCCTGTCTCAGATCTATGGTGATGTCATGTCATTGATAGGGATTACAGCAGTAAGCCTGTCTTAGATCTATGGTAATGACATGTCATTGATAGGGATTACAGCAGTAAGCCTGTCTTAGATCTATGGTGATGACATGCCATTGATAGTGATTACAGCAGTAAGCCTGTCTCAGATCTATGGTGATGACATGTCATTGATAGGGATTAGAGCAGTAAGCCTGTCTCAGATCTATGGTGATGACATGCCCTTGATAGGGACTACAGCAGAAGGCTTGTCTTAGATCTATAGTGATGACATGTCAATGATAGGGATTACAGCAGTAAGCTTGTCTCAGGTCTATGGTGATGACATGTCATTGATGACATGTCATTGATAGGGATTACAGTCTCATATCTATGGTGATGACATGTCATTGATTGGAATTACAGCACTAAAACTGTCGCAGATCTATGGTGATGTCATGTCATTGATAGCGATTACAGCAGTAAGCCTGTCTCAGATCTATGGTGATGACATGTCATTGATAGGGATTACAGCAGTAAGCCTGTCTCAGATCTATGGTGATGACATGTCATTGATAGGGATTACAGCAGTAAGCCTGTCTTAGATCTATGGTGATGACATGTCATTGATAGGGATTACAGCAGTAAGCCTGTCTTAGATCTATGGTGATGACATGTCATTGATAGGGATTACAGCAGTAAGCCTGTCTCAGATCTATGGTGATGACATGTCATTGATAGGGATTACAGCAGTACGCCTGCCTTAGATCAATGGTGATGACATGTCATTGATAGGGATTACAGCAGTAAGCCTGTCTCAGATCTATGGTGATGACATGTCATTGATAGGGATTACAGCAGTAAGCCTGTGTTAGATCTATGGTGATGACATGTCATTGATAGGGATTACAGCAGTAAGCCTGTGTTAGATCTATGGTGATGACATGTCATTGATAGGGATTACAGCAGTAAGCCTGTGTTAGATCTATGGTGATGACATGTCATTGATAGGGATTACAGCAGTAAGCCTGTCTGAGATCTATGGTGATGACATGTCATTGATAGGGATTACAGCAGTAAGCCTGTCTGAGATCGATGGTGATGACATGTTACTGATAGGGATTACAGCAGTAAGCCTGATTTAGATCTATGGTGATGACATGTCATTGATAGGGATTACAGCAGTAAGCCTGTCTTAGATCTATGGTGATGACATGTCATTGATAGGGATTACAGCAGTAAGCCTGTCTTAGATCTATGGTGATGACATGTCATTGATAGGGATTACAGCAGTAAGCCTGTGTTAGATCTATGGTGATGACATGTCATTGATAGGGATTACAGCAGTATGCCTGTCTCAGATCTATGGTGATGACATGTCATTGATAGGGATTACAGCAGTAAGCCAGTCTCAGATCTATGGTGATGACATGTCATTGATAGGGATTACATTAGTAATCCTGTCTTAGATCTATGGTGATGACATGTCATTGATAGGGATTACAGCAGTAAGCCTGTTTTAGATCTATGGTGATGACATGTCATTGATAGGGATTACAGCAGTAAGCCTGTCTATGGTGATGACATGTCATTGATAGGGATTACAGCAGTAAGCCTGTCTCAGATCTATGGTGATGACATGTCATTGATAGGGATTACAGCAGTAAGCCTGTTTTAGATCTATGGTGATGACATGTCATTGATAGGGATTACAGCAGTAAGCCTGTTTTAGATCTATGGTGATGACATGTCATTGATAGGGATTACAGCAGTAAGCCTGTCTCAGATCTATGGTGATGACATGTCATTGATAGGGATTACAGCAGTAAGCCTGTCTTAGATCTATGGTGATGACATGTCATTGATAGGGATTACAGCAGTAAGCCTGTCTCAGATCTATGGTGATGACATGTCATTGATAGGGATTACAGCAGTAAGCCTGTCTTAGATCTATGGTGATGACATGTCATTGATAGGGATTACAACAGTAAGCCTGTCTCAGATCTATGGTGATGACATGTCATTGATAGGGATTGCAGCAGTAAGCCTGTGTTAGATCTATGGTGATGACATGTCATTGATAGGGATTACAGCAGTAAGCCTGTCTTAGATCTATGGTGATGAAATGTCATTTATAGGGATTGCAGCAGTAAGCCTGTCTGAGATCTATGGTGATGACATATCATTGATTGGGATTACAGCAGTAAGCCTGTCTCAGATCTATGGTGATGATATGTCATTGATAGGGATTACAGCAGTAAGCCTGTCTCAGATCTATGGTGATGACATGTCATTGATAGGGATTACAGCAGTAAGCCTGTCTCAGATCTATGGTGATGACATGTCATTGATAGGGATTACAGCAGTAAGCCTGTGTTAGATCTATGGTGATGACATGTCATTGATAGGGATTACAGTAGCAAGCCTGTGTTAGATCTATGGTGATGACATGTCATTGATATTGATTACATCAGTAAGCCTGTCTTAGATCTTTGGTCAATGGCATGTCATTGATAGGGATTACAGCAGTAAACCTGTCTCAGATCTATGGTATGACATGTCATTCATAGGGATTACAGCAGTACGCCTGTCTTAGATCTATGGTGATGACATGTCATTGATAAGGATTACAGCAGTAAGCCTGTCTTAGATCTATGGTGATGATATGTCATTGATAGGGATTACAGTAGTAAGCCTGTTTTAGATCTATGGTAATGACATGTCATTGATAGGGATTACAGCAGTAAGCCTGTCTTAGATCTATGGTGATGACATGTCATTGATAGGGATTACAGCAGTAAGCCTGTCTTAGATCTATGGTGATGACATGTCATTGATAGGGATTACAGCAGTAAGCCTGTCTTAGATCTATGGTGATGACATGTCATTGATAGGGATTACAGCAGTAAGCCTGTCTTAGATCTGTGGTGATGACATGTCATTGATAGGGATTACAGCAGTAAGCCTGTCTTAGATCTATGGTGATGACATGTCATTGATAGGGATTACAGCAGTAAGCCTGTCTCAGATCTATGGTGATGACATGTCATTGATAGGGATTACAGCAGTAAGCCTGTCTTAGATCTATGGTGATGACATGTCATTGATAGGGATTACAGCAGTAAGCCTGTCTTAGATCTATGGTGATGACATGTCATTGATAGGGATTACAGCAGTAAGCCTGTCTCAGATCTATGGTGATGACATGTCATTGATAGGGATTACAGCAGTAAGCCTGTCTTAGATCTATGGTGATGACATGTCATTGATAGGGATTACAGCAGTAAGCCTGTCTCAGATCTATGGTGATGACATGTCATTGATAGGGATTACAGCAGTAAGCCTGTCTCAGATCTATGGTGATGACATGTCATTGATAGGGATTACAGCAGTAAGCCTGTCTTAGATCTATGGTGATGACATGTCATTGATAGGGATTACAGCAGTAAGCCTGTCTCAGATCTATGGTGATGACATGTCATTGATAGGGATTACAGCAGTAAGCCTGTCTCAGATCTATGGTGATGACATGTCATTGATAGGGATTACAGCAGTAAGCCTGTGTTAGATCTATGGTGATGACATGTCATTGATAGGGATTACATCAGTAAGCCTGTCTCAGATCTATGGTGATGACATGTCATTGATAGGGATTAGTGCAGTAAACCTGTCATAGATCTATGGTGATGTTATGTCATTGATAGGGATTACAGCTGTAAGCCTGTCTTTGATCTATGGTGATGACATGTCATTGATAGGGATTACAGCAGTAAGCCTGTCTTAGATCTATGGTGATGACATGTCATTGATAGGGATTACAGCAGTAAGCCTGTCTCAGATCTATGGTGATGACATGTCATTGATATGGATTACTGCAGTAAGCCTGTGTTAGATCTATGGTAGTGACATGTCATTGATAGGGATTACAGCAGTAAGCCTGTCTCAGATCTATGGTGATGACATGTCATTGATAGGGATTACAGCAGTAAGCCTGTGTTAGATCTATGGTGATGACATGTCATTGATAGGGATTACAGCAGTAAGCCTGTCTTAGATCTATGGTGATGACATGTCATTGATAGGGATTACAGCAGTAAGCCTGTCTCAGATCTATGGTGATGACATGTCATTGATAGGGACTACAGCAGTAAGCCTGTCTCAGATCTATGGTGATGACATGTCATTGATAGGGATTACAGCAGTACGCCTGCCTTAGATCAATGGTGATGACATGTCATTGATAGGGATTACAGCAGTAGGCCTCTCTCAGATCTATGGTGATGACATGTCATTGATAGTGACTACAGCAGTAAGCCTGTCTCAGATCTATGGTGATGACATGTCATTGATAGGGATTACAGCAGTAAGCCTGTCTCAGATCTATGGTGATGACATGTCATTGATTGGGATTACAGCAGTAAGCCTGTCTTAGATCTATGGTGATGACATGTCATTGATAGGGATTACAGCAGTAAGCCTGTGTTAGATCTATGGTGATGACATGTCATTGATAGGGATTACAGCAGTAAGCCTGTGTTAGATCTATGGTGATGACATGTCATTGATAGGGATTACAGCAGTAAGCCTGTCTCAGATCTATGGTGATGACATGTCATTGATAGGGATTACAGCAGTAAGCCTGTCTCAGATTCATGGTGATGACATGTCATTGATAGGGATTACAGTAGTAAGCCTGTCTCAGATATATGGTGATGACATGTCATTGATAGGGATTACAGCAGTAAGCCTGTCTTAGATCTATGGTGATGACATGTCATTGATAGGGATTACAGCAGTAAGCCTGTCTTAGATCTATGGCGATGACATGTCATTGATAGGAATTACAGCAGTAAGCCTGTCTTAGATCTATGATGATGACATGTCATTGATAGGGATTACAGCAGTAAGCCTGTCTTAGATCTATGGTGATGACATGTCATTGATAGGGATTACAGCAGTAAGCCTGTCTTAGATCTATGGTGATGACATGTCATTGATAGGGATTACAGCAGTAAGCCTGTCTTAGACCTATGGTGATGAAATGTCATTGATAGGGATTACAGCAGTAAGCCTGTCTTAGATCTATGGTTATGACATGTCATTGATAGGGATTACAGCAGTAAGCCTGTCTCAGATCTATGGTGATGACATGTCATTGATAGGGATTACAGCAGTAAGCCTGTCTTAGATCTATGGTGATGACATGTCATTGATAGGTATTACAGCAGTAAGCCTGTCTTAGATCTATGGTGATGACATGTCATTGATAGGGATTACAGCAGTAAGCCTGTCTTAGATCTATGGTGATGACATGTCATTGATAGGGATTACAGCAGTAAGCCTGTCTTAGATCTATGGTGATGACATGTCATTGATAGGGATTACAGCAGTAAGCCTGTCTTAGATCTATGGTGATGACATGTCATTGATAGGGATTACAGCAGTAAGCCTGTCTTAGATCTATGGTGATGACATGTCATTGATAGGGATTACAGCAGTAAGCCTGTTTTAGATCTATGGTGATGACATGTCATTGATAGGGATTACAGCAGTAAGCCTGTCTCAGATCTATGGTGATGACATGTCATTGATAGGGATTACAGCAGTAAGCCTGTCTTAGATCTATGGTGATGACATGTCATTGATATTGATAGGGATTACAGCAGTAAGCCTGTCTATGGTGATGACATGTCATTGATAGGGATTACAGCAGTAAGCCATTCTTAGATCTATGGTGATGACAAGTCATTGATAGGGATTACAGCAGTAAGCCTGTCTCAGATCTATGGTGATGACATGTCATTGATAGGGATTACAGCAGTAAGCCTGTGTTAGATCTATGGTGATGACATGTCATTGATAGGGATTACAGCAGTAAGCCTGTTTTAGATCTATGGTGATGACATGTCATTGATAGGGATTACAGCAGTAAGCCTGTCTCAGATCTATGGTGATGACATGTCATTGATAGGGATTACAGCAGTAAGCCTGTCTTAGATCTATGGTGATGACATGTCATTGATAGGGATTACAGAAGTAAGCCTGTCTTAGATCTATGGTGATGACATGTCATTGATAGGGATTACAGCAGTAAGCCTGTCTCAGATCTATGGTGATGACATGTCATTGATAGGGATTACAGTAGTAAGCCTGTCTTAGATCTATGGTGATGACATGTCATTGACATGTCATTGATAGGGATTACAGCAGTAAGCCTGTCTCATATCTATGGTGATGACATGTCATTGATAGGAATTACAGCAGTAAGCCTGTCTTAGATCTATGGTGATGACATGTCATTGATAGGGATTACAGCAGTAAGCCTGTCTTAGATCTATGGTGATGACATGTCATTGATAGGGATTACAGCAGTAAGCCTGTCTCAGATCTATGGTGATGACATGTCATTGATAGGGATTACAGCAGTAAGCCTGTGTTAGATCTATGGTGATGACATGTCATTGATAGGGATTACAGCAGTAAGCCTGTCTCAGATCTATGGTGATGACATGTCATTGATAGGGATTACAGCAGTAAGCCTGTCTCAGATCTATGGTGATGACATGTCATTGATAGGGATTACAGCAGTAAGCCTGTCTTAGATCTATGGTGATGAAATGTCATTGATAGGGATCACAGCAGTAAGCCTGTCTCAGATCTATGGTGATGATGTGTCATTGATAGGGATTACAGCAGTAAGCCTGTCTTAGATCTATGGTGATGACATGTCATTGATAGGGATTACAGCAGTAAGCCTGTCTTAGATCTATGGTGATGACATGTCATTGATAGGGATTACAGCAGTAAGCCTGTCTCAGATCTATGGTGATGACATGTCATTGATAGGGATTACAGCAGTAAGCCTGTCTTAGATCTATGGTGATGACATGTCATTGATAGGGATTACAGCAGTAAGCCTGTCTCAGATCTATGGTGATGACATGTCATTGATAGGGATTACAGCAGTAAGCCTGTCTTAGATCTATGGTGATGACATGTCATTGATAGGGATTACAGCAGTAAGCCTGTCTTAGATCTATGGTGATGACATGTTATTGATAGGGATTACAGCAGTAAGCCTGTCTCAGATCTATGGTGATGACATGTCATTGACAGGGATTACAGCAGTAAGCCTGTCTCAGATCTATGGTGATGACATGTCATTGATAGGGATTACAGCAGTAAGCCTGTCTTAGATCTATGGTGATGACATGTCATTGATAGGGATTACAGCAGTAAGCCTGTCTTAGATCTATGGTGATGACATGTCATTGATAGGGATTACAGCAGTAAGCCTGTCTCAGATCTATGGTGATGACATGTCATTGATAGGGATTACAGCAGTAAGCCTGTCTTAGATCTATGGTGATGACATGTCATTGATAGGGATTACAGCAGTAAGCCGGTCTCAGATCTATGGTGATGACATGTCATTAATAGGGATTACAGCAGTAAGCCTGTGTTAGATCTATGGTGATGACATGTCATTGATAGGGATTACAGCAGTAAGCCTGTCTCAGATCTATGGTGATGACATGTCATTGATAGGGATTACAGTAGTAAGCCTGTCTCAGATATATGGTGATGACATGTCATTGATAGGGATTAGAGCAATAAGCCTGTCTTAGATCTATGGTGATGACATGTCATTGATAGGGATTACAGCAGTAAGCCTGTTCTCGATCTATGGTGATGACATGTCATTGATAGGGATTATAGCAGAAAGCCTGTCTTAGATCTATGGTGATGACATGTCATTGATAGGGATTACAGCAGTAAGCCTGTCTTAGATCTATGGTGATGACATGTCATTGATAGGGATTATAGCAGAAAGCCTGTCTTAGGTCTATGGTGATGACATGTCATTGATAGGGATTACAGCAGTAAACCTGTCTCAGATCTATGGTGATGACATGTCATTGATAGGGATTACAGCAGTAAGCCTGTCTTAGATCTATGGTGATGACATGTCATTGATAGGGATTACAGCAGTAAGCCTGTTTTAGATCTATGGTGATGACATGTCATTGGTAGGGATTACAGCAGTAAGCCTGTCTTAGATCTATGGTGATGACATGTCATTGATAGGGATTACAGCAGTAAGCCTGTCTCAGATCTATGGTGATGACATGTCATTGATAGGGATTACAGCTGTAAGCCTGTCTTAGATCTACGGTGATGACATGTCATTGATAGGGATTACAGCAGTAAGCCTGTCTCAGATCTATGGTGATGACATGTCATTGATAGGGATTACAGCAGTAAGCCTATCTTAGATCTATGGTGATGACATGTCATTGATAGGGATTACAGCAGTAAGCCTGTCTTAGATCTATGGTGATGACATGTCATTGATAGGGATTACAGCAGTAAGCCTGTCTCAGATCTATGGTGATGACATGTCATTGATAGGGATTACAGCAGTAAGCCTGTCTCAGATCTATGGTGATGACATGTCATTGATAGGGATTACAGCAGTAAGCCTGTCTCAGATCTATGGTGATGACATGTCATTGATAGGGATTACAGCAGTAAGCCTGTTTTAGATCCATGGTGATGACATGTCATTGATAGGGATTACAGCAGTAAGCCTGTCTTAGATCTATGGTGATGACATGTCATTGATAGGGATTACAGCAGTAAGCCTGTCTTAGATCTATGGTGATGACATGTCATTGATAGGGATTACAGCAGTAAGCCTGTCTCAGATCTATGGTGATGACATGTCATTGATAGGGATTACAGCAGTAAGCCTGTCTTAGATCTATGGTGATGACATGTCATTGATAGGGATTACAGCAGTAAGCCTGTCTCAGATCTATGGTGATGACATGTCATTGATAGGGATTACAGCAGTAAGCCTGTCTTAGATCTATGGTGATGACATGTCATTGATAGGGATTACAGCAGTAAGCCTGTCTTAGATCTATGGTGATGACATGTCATTGATAGGGATTACAGCAGTAAACCTGTCTCAGATCTATGGTGATGACATGTCATTGATAGGGATTACAGCAGTAAGCCTGTCTCAGATCTATGGTGATGACATGTCATTGATAGGGATTACAGCAGTAAGCCTGTCTCAGATCTATGGTGATGACATGTCATTGATAGGGATTACAGCAGTAAGCCTGTCTCAGATCTATGGTGATGACATGCCATTGATAGGGATTACAGCAGTAAGCCTGTCTAGATCTATGGTGATGACATGTCATTGATAGGGATTACAGCAGTAAACCTGTCATAGATCTATGGTGCTGACATGTCATTGATTGGGATTACAGCAGTAAGCCTGTCACAGGTCTATGGTGATGACATGTCATTGATAGGGATTACAGCAGTAAGCCTGTCTTAGATCTATGGTGATGACATGTCATTGATAGGGATTACAGCAGTAAGCCTGTCACAGATCTATGGCGATGACATGTCATTGATAGGGATTACAACAGTAAACCTGTCTCAGATCTATGGTGATGACATGTCACTGATAGGGATTACAGCAGTAAGCCTGTCTCAGATCTATGGTGATGACATGTCATTGATAGGGATTACAGCAGTAAGCCTGTCTCAGATCTATGGTGATGACATGTCATTGATAGGGATTACAGCAGTAAGCCTGTCTCAGATCTATGGTGATGACATGTCATTGACAGGGATTACAGCAGTAAGCCTGTCTTAGATCTATGGTGATGACATGTCATTGATAGGGATTACAGCAGTAAGCCTGTCTTAGATCTATGGTGATGACATGTCATTGATAGGGATTACAGCAGTAAGCCTGTCTCAGATCTATGGTGATGACATGTCATTGATAGGGATTACAGCAGTAAGCCTGTCTTAGATCTATGGTGATGACATGTCATTGATAGGGATTACAGCAGTAAGCCTGTCTTAGATCTATGGTGATGACATGTCATTGATAGGGATTACAGCAGTAAGCCTGTCTCAGATCTATGGTGATGACATGTCATTGATAGGGATTACAGCAGTAAGCCTGTCTTAGATCTATGGTGATGACATGTCATTGATAGGGATTACAGCAGTAAGCCTGTCTCAGATCTATGGTGATGACATGTCATTGATAGGGATTACAGCAGTAAGCCTGTCTTAGATCTATGGTGATGACATGTCATTGATAGGGATTACAGCAGTAAGCCTGTCTCAGATCTATGGTGATGACATGTCATTGATAGGGATTACAGCAGTAAGCCTGTCTCAGATCTATGGTGATGACATGTCATTGATAGGGATTACAGCAGTAAGCCTGTCTTAGATCTATGGTGATGACATGTCATTGATAGGGATTACAGCAGTAAGCCTGTCTCAGATCTATGGTGATGACATGTCATTGATAGGGATTACAGCAGTAAGCCTGTCTTAGATCTATGGTGATGACATGTCATTGATAGGGATTACAGCAGTAAGCCTGTCTCAGATCTATGGTGATGACATGTCATTGATAGGGATTACAGCAGTAAGCCTGTCTTAGATCTATGGTGATGACATGTCATTGATAGGGATTACAGCAGTAAGCCTGTCTCAGATCTATGGTGATGACATGTCATTGATAGGGATTACAGCAGTAAGCCTGTCTTAGATCTATGGTGATGACATGTCATTGATAGGGATTACAGCAGTAAGCCTGTCTCAGATCTATGGTGATGACATGTCATTGATAGGGATTACAGCAGTAAGCCTGTCTTAGATCTATGGTGATGACATGTCATTGATAGGGATTACAGCAGTAAGCCTGTCTCAGATCTATGGTGATGACATGTCATTGATAGGGATTACAGCAGTAAGCCTGTCTTAGATCTATGGTGATGACATGTCATTGATAGGGATTACAGCAGTAAGCCTGTCTTAGATCTATGGTGATGACATGTCATTGATAGGGATTACAGCAGTAAGCCTGTCTCAGATCTATGGTGATGACATGTCATTGATAGGGATTACAGCAGTAAGCCTGTCTTAGATCTATGGTGATGACATGTCATTGATAGGGATTACAGCAGTAAGCCTGTCTCAGATCTATGGTGATGACATGTCATTGATAGGGATTACAGCAGTAAGCCTGTCTCAGATCTATGGTGATGACATGTCATTGATAGGGATTACAGCAGTAAGCCTGTCTTAGATCTATGGTGATGACATGTCATTGATAGGGATTACAGCAGTAAGCCTGTCTTAGATCTATGGTGATGACATGTCATTGATAGGGATTACAGCAGTAAGCCTGTCTCAGATCTATGGTGATGACATGTCATTGATAGGGATTACAGCAGTAAGCCTGTCCTAGATCTATGGTGATGACATGTCATTGATAGGGATTACAGCAGTAAGCCTGTCTCAGATCTATGGTGATGACATGTCATTGATAGGGATTACAACAGTAAGCCTGTCTTAGATCTATGGTGATGACATGTCATTGATAGGGATTACAGCAGTAAGCCTGTCTTAGATCTATGGTGATGACATGTCATTGATAGGGATTACAGCAGTAAGCCTGTCTTAGATCTATGGTGATGACATGTCATTGATAGGGATTACAGCAGTAAGCCTGTCTCAGATCTATGGTGATGACATGTCATTGATAGGGATTACAGCAGTAAGCCTGTCTTAGATCTATGGTGATGACGTCATTGATAGGGATTACAGCAGTAAGCCTGTCTTAGATCTATGGTGATGACATGTCATTGATAGGGATTACAGCAGTAAGCCTGTCTTAGATCTATGGTGATGACATGTCATTGATAGGGATTACAGCAGTAAGCCTGTCTCAGATCTATGGTGATGACATGTCATTGATAGGGATTACAGCAGTAAGCCTGTCTCAGATCTATGGTGATGACATGTCATTGATAGGGATTACAGCAGTAAGCCTGTCTTAGATCTATGGTGATGACATGTCATTGATAGGGATTACAGCAGTAAGCCTGTCTTAGATCTATGGTGATGACATGTCATTGATAGGGATTACAGCAGTAAGCCTGTCTCAGATCTATGGTGATGACATGTCATTGATAGGGATTACAGCAGTAAGCCTGTCTTAGATCTATGGTGATGACATGTCATTGATAGGGATTACAGCAGTAAGCCTGTCTCAGATCTATGGTGATGACATGTCATTGATAGGGATTACAGCAGTAAGCCTGTGTTAGATCTATGGTGATGACATGTCATTGATAGGGATTACAGCAGTAAATCTGTCTCAGATCTATGGTGATGACATGTCATTGATAGGGATTACAGCAGTAAGCCTGTCTCAGATCTATGGTGATGACATGTCATTGATAGGGATTACAGCAGTAAGCCTGTCTTAGATCTATGGTGATGACATGTCATTGATAGGGATTACAGCAGTAAGCCTGTCTCAGATCTATGGTGATGACATGTCATTGATAGGGATTACAGCAGTAAGCCTGTCTTAGATCTATGGTGATGACATGTCATTGATAGGGATTACAGCAGTAAGCCTGTCTTAGATCTATGGTGATGACATGTCATTGATAGGGATTACAGCAGTAAGCCTGTCTCAGATCTATGGTGATGACATGTCATTGATAGGGATTACAGCAGTAAGCCTGTCTTAGATCTATGGTGATGGCATGTCATTGATAAGGATTACAGCAGTAAGTAAGCCTGTCTCAGATCTATGGTGATGACATGTCATTGATAGGGATTACAGCAGTAAGCCTGTCTTAGATCTATGGTGATGACATGTCATTGATAGGGATTACAGCAGTAAGCCTGTCTTAGATCTATGGTGATGACATGTCATTGATAGGGATTACAGCAGTAAGCCTGTCTTAGATCTATGGTGATGACATGTCATTGATAGGGATTACAGCAGTAAGCCTGTCTCAGATCTATGGTGATGACATGTCATTGATAGGGATTACAGCAGTAAGCCTGTCTTAGATCTATGGTGATGACATGTCATTGATAGGGATTACAGCAGTAAGCCTGTCTCAGATCTATGGTGATGACATGTCATTGATAGGGATTACAGCAGTAAGCCTGTCTTAGATCTATGGTAATGACATGTCATTGGTAGGGATTAGAGCAGTAAGTCTGTATTAGATCTTTGGTGATGACATGTCATTGATAGGGATTACAGCAGTAAGCCTGTCTCAGATCTATGGTGATGACATGTCATTGATAGGGATTACAGCAGTAAGCCTGTCTCAGATCTATGTTGATGTCATGTCATTGATCTATGGTGATGACATGTTATTGATAGGGATTACAGCAGTAAGCCTGTCTCATATCTATGATGATGACATGTCATTGATTGGAATTACAGCAGTAAGCCTGTCTTAGATCTATGGTGATGACATGTCATTGATAGGGATTACAGCAGTAAGCCTGTCTCAGATCTATGGTGATGACATGTCATTGATAGGGATTACAGCAGTAAGCCTGTCTCAGATCTATGGTGATGACATGTCATTGATAGGGATTACAGCAGTAAGCCTGTCTCAGATCTATGGTGATGACATGTCATTGATAGGGATTACAGCAGTAAGCCTGTCTCAGATCTATGGTGATGACATGTCATTGATAGGGATTACAGCAGTAAGCCTGTCTCAGATCTATGGTGATGACATGTCATTGATAGGGATTACAGCAGTAAGCCTGTCTCAGATCTATGGTGATGACATGTCATTGATAGGGATTACAGCAGTAAGCCTGTCTCAGATCTATGGTGATGACATGTCATTGATAGGGATTACAGCAGTAAGCCTGTCTCAGATCTATGGTGATGACATGTCATTGATAGGGATTACAGCAGTAAGCCTGTCTTAGATCTATGGTGATGACATGTCATTGATAGGGATTACAGCAGTAAGCCTGTCTCAGATCTATGGTGATGACATGTCATTGATAGGGATTACAGCAGTAAGCCTGTCTCAGATCTATGGTGATGACATGTCATTGATAGGGATTACAGCAGTAAGCCTGTCTCAGATCTATGGTGATGACATGTCATTGATAGGGATTACAGCAGTAAGCCTGTCTCAGATCTATGGTGATGACATGTCATTGATAGGGATTACAGCAGTAAGCCTGTCTTAGATCTATGGTGATGACATGTCATTGATAGGGATTACAGCAGTAAGCCTGTCTCAGATCTATGGTGATGACATGTCATTGATAGGGATTACAGCAGTAAGCCTGTCTCAGATCTATGGTGATGACATGTCATTGATAGGGATTACAGCAGTAAGCCTGTCTTAGATTTATGGTGATGACATGTCATTGATAGGGATTACAGCAGTAAGGCTGTCTCAGATCTATGGTGATGACATGTCATTGATTGGAATTACAGCACTAAGCCTGTGTTAGATCTATGGTGATGAAATGTTATTGATAGGGACTACATCAGTAAGCCTGTCTTAGATCTATGGTGATGACATGTCATTGATAGGGATTACAGCAGTAAGCCTGTCTCAGATCTATGGTGATGACATGTCATTGATAGGGATTACAGCAGTAAGCCTGCACTAGATCTATGGTGATGACATGCCATTGATAGGGATTACAGCAGTAAGCCTGTCTCAGATCTATGGTGATGACATGTCATTGATAGGGATTACAGCAGTAAGCCTGTCTTAGATCTATGGTGATGACATGTCATTGATAGGATTACAGCAGTAAGCCTGTCTCAGATCTATGGTGATGACATGTCATTGATAGGGCCTACATCAGTAAGTTTGTCTCAGATCTATGGTGATGACATGTCATTGATAGGGATTACAGCAGTAAGCCTGTCACAGATCTATGGTGATGACATGTCATTGATAGGGATTACAGCTCTAAGCCTGTCTTAGATCTATGGTGATGACATGTCATTGATAGGGACTACAGCAGTAACCCTGTCTTAGATCTATGGTGGTGACATATAATTGATAGGGTTTACAGCAGTAAACCTGTCTCAAATCTATGGTGATGACATGTCATTGATAAGTATTACAGCAGTAAGCCAGTCTCAGATCCTTGGTGATGACATGTCATTGATAGGGATTACAACAGTAAGCCTGTGGGTAATGCTATGTTACCACGGTTGGCGTGGTTTGGTCGAGTGCCCGAGGACCAAACAGCCAACCGTGGTAATTACACCATTACCCACACCCAGAAGTGGGTTATTGCTATTATACCATGACTTTATTTAAGAAAAGAAACTATTACTTTTCTTAAATAATGGCATAGTATAATGCCTGTTTACTGCCCTTCCGCAGATGTCTGGCATCCGCTGCAGTTCTGATGTACTGCGCGCTAAAGTACATCAGAGCTGTGAGCAAACGGAGAAAGCAAGATCTCCGTTGCTTTTTTTTTCTGTTTTCACTATGTTAAATGGGTTTAACATAGCGTGACAGTTTTAAAATAAGCAACGGAGATGTCTGTTGCTTGTTTTAAAACTGTCTCGCTATGTTAAACCCATTTAACATAGCAAAACAGTAAAAAATGCAATGGAGATCTTGCTTTCTCCGTTGCTTTTTTTTAAAAACCTGTCTCGCTATGTTAAATGGGTTTAGCATAGCGAGACAGCTTTAAAATAAGCAACGGAGATCTCCGCTGCTTATTTTAAAGCTGTCTTGCTATGTTAAACCCATTTAACATAGCGAGACAGTGTTTTAAAAGTAGAGTTATACTAATGGAAAAAAGTCCGGGTGACCGGACCTTTTTCCATTAGTATAACTCGATTTACAATGTGCACGCTGGCCAATCAGCGTGCACGTTTTGGGGGGGTCATGGTATAATACAGCAGTAAACCTGTCTTAGATCTATGGTGTTGATATGTCATCGATAGGGACTACAGCAGTAAGCCTGTATTAGACCTATGGTGATGACTTGTCATTAATAGGGATTACAGCAGTAAGCCTGTCTCAGATCTATGGTGATGACATGTCATTGATAGGGACTACAGCAGTAAGCCTGTCTTAGATCTATGGTGATGACGTCATTGTTTTAGATCTATGGTGATGACATGCCATGGTCTCAGATCTATTTTGATGACATGTCATTTTCTTAGAGCAATGGTGATGACATGTCATTGCCTCAGATCTATGTTGATGACATGTCATTGTCTTAGATCTATGGTGATGACATGCCATTGTCTTAGATCTATGGTGATGACATGCCATTTTCTTAGATCTATGGTGATGACATGTCATTGTCTTTGAGCGATGGTGATTACATGCCATTATCTTTGATTTATGATGATGACATGTCATTGTCTTAGATCTATGGTGATGACATATCATTGTCTTAGATCTAAAGTGATGACATGTCATTGATTCCCTGCTGTTCTACACCTAAATCCATGCTCTCAACTGTCCCTGACTTCAATCATGTCTCAGCTTTGTCCCTGTGAATCCCATCTACAATGGTCGGCTATTGTAGGAAAGCTAGTGTATTGCTTGTAGTACATAGTGACAATAAGGGAGATTGTACACCCCTGTAATATCAAACAATGTACTGTAATTAACCTCCTCTCATTCTGTCCATGTCTCACATAATTAGTTCTAACATTGTAAAAGTTATCCTGAATGTCCCTGATGTACACTGGCTAAGCCCCTGTTGACATTTGTCCCTGTTTGGTTGGGAACTATGAGTAACATACCTGTCAATCTCCTAAAGAAAGAACTCAGGACAAAACCATAATTAATGGGGGGATCCAAACTCATGGCATATACCTGAGGCAGTGATAATACTACTGGCATATCATTCTCAGTATAGGTTTACTGGGTGTTATGTTTAGGTCTATCACATACACTGTCATATTGCATACCTTACAGGTGTATTGTATTGGCAATGTTAACTTGATGAAGCTGATGGGCCTGACTTGTCTGTGTATGTTGTTGTGAGTTTGTCTGTTGTGCATGGGAGCAGAGATGTGAAGATGCAGGACTTGTAATACAGTTGTGGATCCTCATCTGTATGAGTCTTTGTGGATTACCATACATAATAGTGCAGGTAGTAATGTACTGCTGTTGTTTTATTTCTCACAGGTGACCAAGGGGGGGGGGAGGTTGGGGTTGGAGTCTGTCTCCCTCACAACCTGATGTCAGTGTCTGATCAGATGCTTCTGATAATGGTGCCTATATTGAGGCACACATGGGGTTGTCAATGGCCGAATCTGTCCCAGAGGTTGACATATTTTTTATGCCCTCATGTCACCACACACAGTCAGTATGTCCACACATACCCAGTCTGTAAATGCCACAGATAGTGGACAGTCAAAAAGTGGCGACATTGAACAGGGCAGTGTGACAACTATGTCTTCAGTGAGTGTAGACACTGGCCATAGCCAGAGAGCTGGCAAGGTCCCACACATGCAGATTGACAAGGGTACTTGTAGGACAGCTGTCCATCCACCACCTGTTGCAGGTATCAGATCATGGGTCACTCGCCGCATGTTTTGATCTGTCATGGGGGCACAGGCATGTTCTGAATGCAACACCAGATGGATGCCACATGTTATGGATGCAGCACTGTCTGACATCCGTGACTGCATCATCACACTGGGGACAACCTGGATCATTTCTCTGCTGTCATGGATAGATGGTGGGCTGAGGCATTGTCTGTCTTTTACCGAACAATGTCTGTGCTGGAACATCTGATTAGACTTGGGCATCAGACACATGGATGAAGGTCAGCAACACCATCTACTGGGAGTTCACATGGCAGTGAACAGTCACGCTTCTGTACTGGCAGTACCTACAGCATTACAGATGAAGGTTTGCTGTCCACTCCACAATGTGGAAGGCCATGGGCACATTGTCCTGGGTGATCCTGTGTGGGTCACAGCCCCAGCATTTTGCAGTCACTGTCAGTTACTGGCATCACATCTGACCTTCGGCATGGTGGTGCCAGTGCTACTACTGGCCGGGCCAATTCATGTGTTTGTGACCTGACATGGTGAACTGTCTACTCTACCATGTACAGTCCACAGCTGGTCCAACATACACATGTGTAGGGTTAGCACTGGGCTTGACTGTGTGCATGCACACACTCAAACACCACTGTTGCATACAGGTCACCAACAGACACACATGGCACCTCTTCATGGCCCATCTAACCTGCACCCCTTACTGACTCACACACATGCTGTCACCTGTTTGCCACAGCCTAGGCCTCTGGCACCCCACCACCACACCCTGTACATGTGATGATACCTGTGCCACATCTCTGCCATCAATTTCATTGATGCAAGGAAATGCAAATATGTGTCTGATGCACAAGGTGACTATATTACTTTGCAGGTACTTGTGTAGTGCAATGTTGTTTTGCCATGGCACTTGTGGACCACTACAAGTATTGTATGCTGGCATGTTTCATGACTACATATCAAACTTTGTGTATCTTTGTTGCATGATGTTAGACTGGTGGTAGAGTTACAGAATGACAGATGTGTCATGGACCTATGTATGTGTCCATTCCAGGTGTCTGAGGGGTTACAAAATGGACACATGGCAACAATACAGTGGCACAAGATGGCATGGTAGCAGAGCAGACACATGATGTCAGTAGGGTAAGGCAGTATACATGCATGGCTCCCTAGGTGCATATTTGTATAATAGTGTATCAGGGACAATGGGAACAGTCAGTGTAATCATGCATTCACATACTTTGTGACAAGGTCTGCTACCCTCGATATGTGTCACCTGGGATTTCTAAACTTACAAATCTAGAAGGTGGCAGACATCAGTTATGCTTATGTGGAGGAGGACAATGTAGAGGCCAGCAGCTAGTCATATGCCCATAAAATGCATAACCATTGCATGGAGATAACCCATATGGGCATGTATTTAGTGCTGTAAGGGGACATATTTATACACACACAAGGTGGATGATGTGAGATTAGAAACAGCTCATAGTACTTATCATATGTGCCATGGAGTTTATCTGATATTGGATTGTAAGCCAGTACTCTTAAGGTGGATGACATCAGCAGGCCTTATAGAGGAGGACAATTTAGAGGCCAGTAGCCAGTTACAGGACCATAAAATGCATACCATTGCATAGATATAGCCCACATGGACATGTCTATAATGCTGTAAGGGGATACATTTATACATACACACACACACACACACACACACACACACACACACACACACACACACACACACACACACACACACTCACGCACACACACACACACACACACACACACACACACACACACACACACACACACACACACACACACATGTATTACACACTACAGCTCATAGTACTTATTGCACAAGCCACAGGTTATGTCTGTTGTATATGTGGATGTAGGCACAATACCTGTGGAGTACACAAAGTGGCCTTGTGTTAGACAGCATGTGTGGCCTGCAGACTGATACTGCTTGGTACTGTTATTGTATCTAGTGTCCTAGGAGTGAGATTTCAGGTACTATCCTTACTATGTGTGTACAGTTGCCAGTATGGCCATATGTGACAGTTTGATAGGCAGACATGTGGCTAGGGACAACATGGCCTGTCCAAGGCATGCATTGAAAGCAGTGTACATTAGACAACCTGCTCACCTGTGTCTGTCTACAGGTTGACATTCCACAGGCACAGGGGTCTGTGGGTGACTGGATTATGTACTGTTGCGGTCTTGGTCTGGTTCCATTGGACATGATGTGCAAGTGCATGTAACCCCAGCATTCCGGGTTATCTGGGGACATTCATACATCCCCACACATATCTATATAAATGTGTATAACAGGGATGTCTCCTTAACTGTTGCTGTGTGTGTACGTTATGTAAATGTGTTATGTAGATATATGTGGAGAGTCTATGTATCATTGTACTTTATATAGCTCTCTCTCTCTCTATATATATATATATATATATATATATATATATATATATATACATACAAACTTGTTGTTATATATATGTGTGTGTGTGTATTTGTGTGTGCCACATACTGATAGATACACTAATGAAGTGTGAGGGGGATAAGGAGAGACAGATGTCAGATATGTATACGTAGCTGTATGTATGTACAGACATATTTCCACACAGCAGATCTTTGGGCAGAAGAGGCAACATATTTGGGCTCAAGTTAGCTAATTGTAGGAACATGCCCAGAGTGACTGTCAGTACTTACAAGATGACTCCAGGCCAGATAACTGGAAACATTTTTTTCTGGGAGTGCAATGACTTGGCAGACTTTAAGGATTCCCTGCGGATTGCTCTGTCAGGGATGCTGGGAGGGCAGATTGATGAGGCTAAGGAAGTGATTTTTTTTAGCTATGATACAGAATTGGAATTGCCTAGACATAGTAAGGCCTTGCTGAGTCTAATTATGATGTCTGACAAAAAAGTAATTACTAGAAAATGGGAATCAAAATCTAAACCAACCATACTAGAAGTAGTAAAGATAGTAACAGAGATAAAACAACTGGAATTGTGATCTTTAGAAAAGGACAGGAGCAAATTACATAGGAAAACATGGGAACTGTGGGCTCAATGCATGCAGAGGAGGCACACAGTTTAAAAGAAAGCAGGATTTGTATAAGCTATGTAATGTGTGAATGACAATGACTGGATATATTATAAGTAATGTATAATGTTTGCAGCTACAGTTGTGTCAGCATGGTTTGTAATGTATAATGTTTGCAAATGAGACTGTCAGTATGGTTTATTTTCATGAGCCTCTTGTTGTGCGGAGAAGAACCAACTTTACTCTGCAAATCAATAATCCACTTGATTCAACATTGCAGAAGTCTTCTACAATATCTCTCCCTTTACCAATAAAATGAATAGGAACTGAAGACAGGGGGAGATCACTCAGCAGAAGGAGGAAAAGGAGGAGACAGCAACCCGACACTCCTCATCCACAATGAGGTGTTATCTACAGCAGATAAAGAGTCCTTAACTGTGAACTTATCTAGTAAGTACCTTACTCTCTTTCAAGGCTCTGTGCTTGAGGGTGGTTTACCTTTTATCCCAGCACAGAAGGCAAGATTCAATGATACTATGATTGACATAAGGTCTTACGCTAGGAATACTATGCTTAGAACTATTTTTCCTGCTGATAATTCTTCTACTGCTATTCAGAAGCCGATTACTTTTCAACCCATGTTAAGTCCTGCTCTAGAAGTTTTTTGCAAGAAATGCAAGTTGGATCTATTTCAATTGTTTTATTATCATAATGCAGCTGTTGGGGCATGCAAGGTTAATAACAATTTTTATAATTTGACGAGGGATGAATGTGAAGCTTTGAAGCAATTACGTGAGGATGTGGGCATAGTTATTAAATTAGCCGACAAGGGAGGAGCTGTTGTGATTCTTGATTATGACTTTTATACAAATGGAATTATGTCCCTACTTGCTGGTGTGACTGTTTATTTATCCATTGATGTTGAATATGTTGATAAAAAGGAACATTGATAGTATATGCTTCATGATTGCTTTTGATAATATCTACTCTGATTATTTAACAGTGGAACACCCTGTTATACCCACATTTCAAGGACTCTCTAAGATTCACAAGAACTTCTCTAATCCACCCCTCAGGTCTATTGTATCTGGCAGGGGGTGGCTCACGGAACCTTTCTCTATATTTGTTGAGAGACACTTTAGAAAAGTTTTGAATGAGGTGAATTTTGCTTTAAGAGACACTAAGCAGTTCTTGAATGATTTTTATGTTTTTACAATGCAGGTTGCATCAATTACTGATTGTTATCTAGTTACTCTGGATATGGAATCACTTTTACAGTGATTCCTAACACAATAGGGATACAGATGACCAATTGCAGTAGCACAGTGATTTTTCATCAGAATTGATAGATTTATTGTGCTTGTTTTTTTAGATTGTTTTGGGAAATAATGCTTTCATGTTTGAAGATGCTATCTCCAGACGGTTGGCATAGCTATGGGTATGGTATGTGCCACTAGCTGCGCCAACATGGTCATGTCTTCCTGGGAAGATAAGTATGTTTTTCTTGGAGATGAGTTCATGCATTCTATTATGTTTTACAGAAGATTTGTCGACGACATATTCCTGTTGTGGGAGGGGGTCCCTTGAACGTCTGCATGAGTTTATCACCTATTTACATACTACCACCTCTTTTTTGATGAGCATTTTAATACAGGACTGTTTAGGAAGACTTGTAGGTGCAATGCAGTTCTCCACAGAAAAATAGAAATGTGAAGCCATAGACAGTAGTAAGGTAAAAGTACTTTCATTTAATGGTGAGCACTTTCACAGCCTGAACAGATGCTTCATCAGACAATCAATCTATTTTACACTTATTTAAAGTAAAAACAGCCAATAAGAACATCATCTCAATTACACATGTAAAACTTCATTTAAAAATACAGGACAATAGAACACATTATACTTCATCTGTGTATATTCCTTTACTCTCCAGCACTGGTTTTATGCATATTTTATCATTAATTCCCTTCCCCCAAGTGGCTCTCATTCTGATGATCTACTCTAATTCCACTTGCTCACTCTGATTCCTTAAGTCTCCACCACTTTTTTTTTTACTAAAAAACACTTCCACTACCATTATAAGAATATCTTAAAAGGTCAGACTTTACGGATGTCAAGATTGAATAATCTTGATCAGAGATTTTATAGTGATTTAGCTTGTCTAACATCAGAGTTTAGGCAGAGGGGATATGAAGAGAAAGAAACTGTAGATGCTTGCAGCCTAGCTATAAATCGCAGGACTGGTAGAGCTAGACCAAATTTTTCGGATTATACCATGCATCAAAATGATAATTCCAGTACACGAAGGGATGGTCCTAATGGACTTCCCATTACTCTATATTTTACTAGTTATGTGAAAGCAATACATAAAGTCATCAGGTGCAAATGGTCCATTTTGTAGACTGATTATGTTATAGGAGGTGTGGTTGGTGATACACCTAGATTTAGATACAAGAATAAGAAGTCATTAAAGAGGCAGTTGTGCTCTAAGGTACATCAGGATTCCAATAAGGGTTCAGGCTATGCACAGGGCATAAGGAAGTGCCATAGATGTAACTTCTGAAAATATATAGAGCTTTGTGACACCTTCATTCACCCTCTCACCAGTTATGTATTTAAGTTTAAGGTCTCAGCAGACTGTCATACTCGCAGCATTATTTATCTTGCAACTTGTGTTGCATGTAATTGTTTTTATGTAGGTAAAATCAATTGTATTTTTGTACAAAAGGATAAGGGAGCATTTATATAGCACTCAGGTGGGTAATATCAGGAGTGCTATAGCTAAGCATACTTTAGAAAGTGATGCTGCTCATACCTTTCTCTTTAGGGTGATAGAAGTGATTTATGAAAACAAACATGGAGGTGATTTAAGGAACTATACAGAGCTAAGAGAACTACACTGAATTTTTAATTTACAAGCTGATAAGTCATCTAGTTTAAATTAGAAGATTTCTTTAAAACCCCATTTAAAATCTAGAGGTCTCTATCATTAATTATCCACTGTTTCTTTAAATGAATTGCTTAATTGTTAGTACTATATATGAATGTGTTTCCATGCTGTTTTTATTTACTAAATTATTTTCATTTATATAAATGTAAGATTGCCTGTGTCATATATAATAATTTAATAAAGATGTTTCTTGTTTAAAAAAAGGATTATTTGCACATACACCTAGAAAATATTCAGTTGAGGAAAGAGTAAATATGAGAAAAATGAACATTTAGACAATAATTCCCTAAACTTAAAAAGGAAAAGCAACAATTTTAGAGTACTTTCAGTGAATGTGAACAGTATTATTAATGCTGTAAAAAAGGATAGGGATGCTGGAGTGCTGTGGACATTATTCTGATAGAGGTTGTAGGATTCCTGACAAGTGAAGAAAGACTACAATCAGAAAAAAATGTGGAGGTGTAAATATTTATTAATTAATTAATTAATTAATTTATTATTTATTAACATTTGGTGAACGGGAAAGTCCCATTGGGTCAGAAAGCCATTTTCAGTGGAGGGCCAGGGAGTAATGCTCCAAAACAGATATAAAACATAAAAAAATGTAGGTAAACTAAACAATACATGTTATATCTACAAACATTAATAGCTAATTACAGTTATAAATAAGTATTCATGTTTTTAAACATAATACAATTTGAAGTGTGGATAGATCAGAATTGCAGCAATTCTAAATAGTTCTGTTAAAGTCTAGTTTAGCGATATACATCAGTGGCAGAACATGATAAGTAAACAGAAGGCATAAAATATAGAAGTTGTGCTTTGTATGCTAAGGGTGGGAGTTAAGTAACGGCAGAAGAAGTAATGAAGACTGTAAGACTAGGTGGAGACGTCTAGTAGAGGTTAGGGATTATTAGAGAAATGAGTGTGATGAAAAGCAAAGAAGTGTGGAAGAGTTTTTTTGAGATATCAGAGAATATTAAGGAGGATTTGGTGGGAACATTAATAAGATAGATAATTATGAGGTATAGGAGATGCAAGCTACACAGAATGGAAATGAAATCACTGTCTAATTTTGTTCTGTTAATAACGCAGCTCTTTTGGTCATTAGACATTCCAGCGAAAATGGCTGCCAAAATCCAAAACTGTTGTCAGGTTTTGCAGAAATTCAAGTAAAAATAATGTTACCTCTAAGGAAAAAAACACAGAAAAAAAGCGAGTGAGCATGAGCTGAATAAGGAATAGATAGCTGGGTTTAAAGCTCCAAACAGAGAGGATAAATTATGCATCTTGTTTGAAAAGATATCATAACAGGGAAGGGTGTGAGTCTCACTGAAACAATGAATCAACATTAAACTGAAGTGAAAATGTTATAAGGAAAGTTGCATGATCTGGTGGAAGATAAAGCAGTGATAAAAACTGAGGTGCAAAATCAAATCCACAAAATATAGCGGCTAAAAGAAATATTAAAACATGATGTCAAAACATGACTGATTGTGAAAATTGTTCAAGCAGTAACAACGGCAGGATAATGGGAAGATGAGAGAGAGTATGCCAGTGAATTGGAACAGTTTGTTATGTAGCTATTACAGGAGACATTCATGCTGCAAAGAAATCAGAGGATACAAAAAGGTAGATGGTAGCAAACATCAACGTCAGCAGCAGAAAGCAGGCACACACATGGTTTGGCATTCTCGTGTTTTCCTTTACCTAAAAGATGAGAAACTAAGGCAAACAAAAAGCCTTAAACGTTCCCATTTTAAGGCCGTTCGTGAAGCTGCTCTATGATATCTATTTCCTTCTTTTTCTAACACTTCGTCTTGCTTTTCAGTTTTTTTCCTGCTTTTATTCATTTATTCAACAAATGTGAAATAGCCAAGACTACACTGTAGTAACATATGCTATGGGGGTTCTAAATGGGGTTCCTATTAGATGACCGAAGATGCATTATATCGAATGCATCTTGGTCGAACATAAAACAACGAAAAGGCAAAATAGTGAAGGGGCTTTTAAGCGAATTCTTTCCCAGGGAAAGAAATCACTTGGCCACTTCCATTACTTTGCCGAATCATTTAAATTATTTTTCCTTGGAAAAAATTGCTGTTATGAGCTTTCAAGATTGTAAGCTTTCGCTTACATGGTTTTGATTACTCATCATTCACTTTTTTAAGTGTTCGATGATATAATATAGACCCTTCTAAATGTTTTGAGGTCATTTTACATTTTTAACAACTTTTTCATTCAATGATGGTCTGAACAAAAAAATCATGATTAAGGAAAGAAATTCTGTCATGGTTTTAACATTTGTCATAGAATGCTTTCATTTCACTATAACTGAACAATACTACACTGCAATAACTGTATTGGAAATAACTTTATTAAAATGACATAAACCCCAGAAGTCATGGGAGGTCTATATCCTCTGGGTACATTTTATAGTTTGTTAAACAATCTTTTCACCCAATCATGTTATGAACAAAAAGAAATTCAGTCTTGCTCTTCTATTGTTTTTCTGTATCCTTTCAATCCACCATATATGACAAAGATTAAACTGTAATAACTAAATTAAGTTGGGGATCTGGGGGCTGTTAGAGTCCCAGAAGCCATTGGGTTATAAATGTCTGAGGTACATTTTAGAGCTTCTTTCAACCTTTTAATGCAGTTATCATCTGAAGAAAAAGCATGCCTAAGGAAAGAAATTAAATCTTACTTTTTATTTCAAGGAAGAAATAAGTGGTATCCAAGGCTTAATGCTCAAAGATGATCAAACAGGAGTGTACATTAAACAGAGAAAACAAATCTTTGTGATGATACTTAAATCATATTTGGAAATAGTAACTGCCTCCCTACTTCACCTTCAAAAAGGTATCACTTTCTGTGTATCCCCATCTGGTATAAAATGGGTATGAAATTAAAGGATGGATCACCACAGTCATATATTTCAGGTTGCTGCTTTTGTATGTATATGCAGCATTTTCCATCACTCCAGTGTGCAAAAGACAGCCACTGTCTTTATACCCCTGTGGTATCAGACGTGGACAAAGCTGAAAAAAAAAATCAAGAAACAGACTTGTATAAACAGAATGCTTCTCCCCTAAATAACAAAACAATAACCACCTGTATATCCATCTGATGTTTGTGAAGGAAATGAAAAAAAAAAAATAATTACAGTAATGTTTCCAAATTATTACCCAATAGTACATTGCTCCTGTACAACTTTAATGACTGCCTGTGCACTGCTCTGTACTTTTTAAGGGAAGTTAAAGAAATAAAGCACATGCTGTCCTCAGTACAACACAAGACAGTGACCACTGAGGGCTGCATATCTGAGCAGGCCTGGTTTTAATGTAGTTGGATTCAGGGCAGACACAGTTTATTTTTGTTTCAAACAAACAGTTTTCACAGATAAAAATATTCCAAGTTGCTTCACACATGTCACACTAGTCCTGCAAAGCCAGACTAATAAGCAAAGGACAGTAGACAGCTAGTCATTTTCCTGCAGAGATAGCCACAGCAATTATCCCTACTCTATTTAATTTCAACAAGTCTTTTGGGTTACTAATACCATGACAGGAAAGCACCTCATTCCTAAGTCAAAATATGATTAGAGTTCATGAAATTAGTGTTTCAGACTATGATGTTAGCCAAGTGTGTTCTTTTCAGCACAGGCAATGTGCCCAAAATTACCTCATTCTTTAATTTATATGGAGTTACATCTACTACTAGCGTACTCAAGCATGACTGTAAATTATTTTTTACGAGACCTGAAACCGTCTGGTTTCTTTCCTTTACACTGCTCTCGTTTCTGCCTGCAAAACCTGGCATTTTAAGAGATAGTGTCTCTCTGTATTTAAGGCACTACTATCACTGGAGGTATCACTTTCAGTGATCAATGCTTCTTTTTGTCTCTTTTTCCTGGACTACTATATCTGGATTTCTCACGTGTATTTTTTGAACTGTTGGTACTGGGTGATCCCATGTGATGTACACTTCATCATACTCTGTAATGTTTTGGGGTTCATGTTTCCAGTGCTTCTCAGCTACGTCAGTATTGTAATGTTTGCACAGTCCCCATACAACAGTCTTGCCATATTATTGTGCTTTTTAGGATATAGGCTCTCAGCCAGGAGTATATCACACCCAGCAACAGATGTGCAACTGTTTCCAGTTTGTTTTTACAGAACCTATATTTGTCTGTCTCTCCCACCTTTTCAGTGGATTTTGCAAATCATCTTAGATGTAGTCCACTATCCTGGGCCACCTTTATTAACCTTTCATTTTATGATCTATGTCTATCTGTATTGCATTTGTTTACTGTGTAAATATGAAGAGATTTAGTGTAAATTACAAGTGCATATCAGTTAGTTTCCAGTTAATGAAGTCCATCTTGCTTCTTATGAATGCACACTAGTCTTGCAAAGCCTGATAGTGACTCTTTAAAAGAGAGCAAACAACAAGACATCACTGACAGCTTCTTTTATATAGCCAATCACACCCACCTAGAAGTTATAGCACAGCATTTGATGGGCATTCAGTATATTTCACCTTCATTCTAGTCCATACAGATAAGTTGCCAGACATTAAAGTATTTCAAGTTGTTACACACAAAGCCAGAAATAACTCAGAAAATATGTGGTTGAATACTTCCAGCATCATTCTTTTTTGTGCTACACAGAATCACACTTTCTAGTACCACAAGCATGAAGTACTTCCTAAAAATAATAGGATTAGAAATCGTACTAAATATGGCCTGTCCTGTAGTAATTTCTAAACTTAGAACATATCCCCTAAATTTACTAAAGTTAAATATATATATTTTGCATGTTGTTTCTCTTGTGGAGTTTTTCTCCCCAGGTCTCCGCTGAAAAAGGGCACTAGCTCAGTCGGACTTTCCCAGTCAACAAGTGTCAAATAAATAAATACATGAATAAATAAATATAAATAATATTGTAAATAAGTGTTTGTTACCCTGTGTTGTAATCATCTACTGTTTGAGTGATATGCAACCTGTATGCTGAGTCTTACTCAAACTGTCTCTCTCCCTGTCTGTATTGTATTAATTTACTGTGTAAATATGAAAAGATTTAGTGTTAATTGCAAGCATGAAATTCTGTCAATATGTAAATAGTCACTTCCTCAGGTCTTAGCTGAATAGGGTCTACCAACTAGCCTTCTTACTCAGTTATGAAAATGTGACAAAGTTATAAATAAGTGCTGTTGGTAAATATGTTCTACTCATCCTCTGGGATAGAGTTTATCATTTATTGCTGTTGCCTCAAAGAAAAATCTGCCTGCATTGCAATTACTCTGTAATCAGATAATTAGACTCATCACTTTCTCTGTTAAAAGTGAATATAGGATCATAGGAAGTTAGTAGGCTATTTGCCTTGAGGCCCTTATAAGCCTAGCCAAGAGTTTAGCCCATGTTCCAACAAGTCAGCACCCAAAACCCCTCTCCAGCAGGGACACAGATGGAATCTCAGGGGGTGTATTTTCTGTTTCCTAGGTTGCACTTAAAAAGGGGTAATGATGTACTCTGCTTGACATGGAGAGGGAGTCTATTCCACAGATGGGGGAGGCTCTGGGACACAAATCTGTCCTGCCAACAAGTCCTATTGATGTCACAGACCAGGTTGAGGTCGTGCATGTGGGTTACTCGAGTGAAGCTTGACTTGCAAATATGCAGTAGTCCCATCAAGATGGAGTCTGAGATTGCTTTGCATGCCAGACAGAGGTCACCTCTGAGGAGTCTGTATGAAACTAAGTAAAGGGACAGGGCTTTTACCCTATCTGTGGAGGGTAGATGCTTGACGCCCTAGATTCTCTTGGTGAGGAACCTCTGTGGTCTCTCCAGCTGCTGCATGTGCTTTGTGAGGTACATGCTGAAGGGGACATTGTACTCAGTAATTGGTCTTATACAGGGATGTTATGATCACCTTGTCCCTAGATGAGATACTCTTACTAATGAGGGGGGCCATGTAGAAAGCTTTCCATACAACAGAAGCAACATGGTAGTCAAAAGAAAGTGAAACCCACCACCCTATCAGCAGCCCTAGTCCTGCTGAATATCTTGACAAAGCTACAGACGTAACAGCAGATCCCATTTCAATATTAATCAACACAACCATCTCCGAAGCATATACCTTCTCCATCTGGAAAATTTCCCATGTAATTCCTTTCCATAAAGGGGGTAACTCCACTGATCCATCAAATTACTGGCCCATTGCCATCCTGTCACCTCTGGCTAAAATTATGGAAAAAATGTATCCATAAGCAACTCTTACATTACCTCAATCTGTAGCCCCCACTCAGCATGGATTTAGACCCCACCATAGTACTACCTCAGCCCTTCTATCCTTCTCTCAGACAATAAATCAAAATCATAATAATAACACAGTCTCCTCTGCCCTCTTTCTTGACCTATCCAAGGCATTTGATATGGTAAACCATCAACTACTCCTTGGCACACTAAAAACCCTTGCCATAGATAGCCTTGCAATACGCTGGTTTCAATCCTATCTAAGTGGCAGACTACAAGATGTGCTATGGAAGGATAGCCTATCCTCCCTACTGCCAGTCACCCTTGGAGTGCTTCAAGGGTCCATACTAGGACCTCTCATATTTTCCATCTTCATTAAAGATCTCTATACATTCATCTCCAAAGCAACCTGCATTCAATATGCAGATGACTCTACCCTAATTGGTTCTGTCACTTCCCCAATAGACCTATATACTTTATCCCAAAATACTTTCAACAAAGTGGAAAACTGGCTCACTGACTGGCATTTTCTATTAAATCCAAATAAAACAAAACTGTTACTCTTCACCCCCACTAGGAAGGCCCCTTTGCCATCAGTTACCATAACATCTAATAATGACACCATCATTTCCCCAGACACTAATACAAAACTATTAGGTATAATAGTCAACAGTAACCTTAAGTTTGATGCTCACATCGACAGAACCATTAAAACAGTCAATAAGAAACTAGGATCTTTATATAATTAAGTCATTCCTAACTCCAAATGCTAGGACAGTGATTGCCTGAACACATTTACAATCAACCCTTTTTTATGCCTCCCCGATTTATACAAACCTAAGTAAATCTGACCTCAATAAACTCAGTAGCTGCTACAATAACATAGCCAGATTGGCCACAGGTTCAACATATAGAACACACCACTGTCTTAACCTACGATCCCTTTGCTGGCAAGAGTTACCCTCTCAACTCCAGTATAACCAATTAATAGTAGCCCACAAAGCCCTCTATCAGCACGAAAACACACCCCTACTCAAAAATATAATCACCCCCTACAGAAACCTAAAAACACTCCGCTCTTCTGATAAAATGCTGGTACAAACTGTTAACTCCAATAACTTAGCAGGTGAGTCATTATTTTGTAACTCTGTTGGCAAAATCTGGAACCTACTCCCTGCTGAACTTACAGCAGTTCATTCCATAATCCAATTTAAAACATCTCTCAAAACACAGCTTAAACTTCACTGGGTGTGCCCCTGTACAAACCCTGACTAACCAAATCACCATTCACTTTATTCTCTGGCTACTTGTAGAAACAGTCTTAAAAAGTCTGAAACATTAGGTATCTCAATCTAATGTATTGTACTGCTGAATGATGTGCTACCTTACTCAGCCTTGTACTACTAAAACTGTTTATGTTCTAATAAGAAAATTAATATTGTAAAGTTTTTATGTATGTATTCCAACAAATCTGGAACATGTATCTATATGTAATTGTATAAAAAACAGTAACTGTTAACTTTTCTGTATATATCCACATGTGGCACTTTTCTATCCTTAGCTGAAAATGGACCTGTATCCAGTCGGACGTTCCCAGTTAACAAATGTAAAATAAAATAAATAAATAAAATAAAAGTCAGGTTGCTATCAACCACTGTCAAACTCATTCCAAAATAAATTGGAAAACAGTAGAGCACAGGTTATACATTACACAGGACAATGCTGCTTAATCTGTCTAGTTTAGAAGCCCTTCCATTCCTCACTGGATGACTATGGGAACCTCATCATATCAGCTCTAGTCCATTACAATCAAACTCAACATCCTGTCACACATCATAGGTTCATAGGTAGGTACTAGGCTATCGGCCCAAGGGCCTATACAAGCCAAGCCAAAAAGGTACCGTGGCTTTTGCCACCCAAGAAAATTATTTTGCTGTGCCACTGTCGAGCAGAGCCACAGAAGTGATCCCTGGGGTGAATTTCCTATTTCCCATCCAATCATCAAGATTTTTCTTGAAGAGTACTAATGAGGAGCTTTGTTTGATATAGATAGGTAGTTTGTTCCAGAGTATGGGAAGTCTCTGGGACAGGAATCTATCCCTCCAGCATGTTCTGTTTATTGTGGTGACAAGGTTTAGGTCCCTAGAGCGTGTAGTTGAGAGGGATTGGGACTTCTTTAAGTGGATCATATCCAACAGCTCTGGGTTTAACATAGCTTTGTATGTTAGGCAGAGATCACCTCTGAGTAGGCGATATGCGACGGAGTAAAGCTGGTGTTTTATGAGACGGTCTGCATAGGGCATCTGTTTGAGGCTGGTAATTCTCTTTGTGAAGTATTTCTGCGGCCTTTCCAGTTGTTGTAGATGTCTTGTGAGGTACATACCAAAAGGGGCTTTGTACTCTATAATGGGTCTAATGACTGATGAGTAGTGGGGAACAATGACCTCTTTTTTTTCTGGATGAGAAACCTTTTGTGATGAGGTGTACCACGTAGAAGAAGGATTTCCTGACTACTCTGGCAATGTGATTATCAAAGGAGAGACTACTGTCCACCTGTGTCTCAAGGCCTCTTATCACACTTTCGGTGTTAAGTATACTACCACCTATGTTGTAGTTCATGGGTACAGAGTTTTTACCAAAGGGGATTACAATGCACTTTTTGGCATTGAGCTTGAGACCATGGCTTTGACACCAGGCATCAGTCTCATTGAGGCCCTTTTGTAGGATGTCCACATCATTAGGAGTTTCGATTATGGCTCCTAGTTTGCAGTCATCTGCGAACTTTGTTAGCCAAAGAACTTTTGTGTTAGCCTGTACTTCAGAGAAGTATATACAAACAGGGGAGGTCCCAGGACTGAACACTATGGTACTCCACTCATCACTGGTCTGAAGTCGGATATGGAGTCTGCTACTTTCACAGTATGGGTTCTGTCAGTGAGCTAGTTGGCAACCCATCTTGTGACATAGGGATTTAAACCCAGTTTAGTGAGTTTATCTATAATTCCAGAGTGGGGGATGGTGTCGAAAGCCTTGGCAAGATCTAGATATGCTGTGTGAACCACCTTACCCTCAGCTTTGGTGACTGCTTCAAAGAAGTATATCAGGTTTAGGAGACATGATCTGCCTTTTACAAACCTGAACTGGGTGGGATCCAGTGTTTGGAGATTACCAATGTCTTTGTTTATAAGTTCCATGATGATATGTTCCATGGCCTTGCAGACCAGGCTCATCAGGCTAATGGGGTGGTAGTTCCCAGGGTCCGTGGTGGCTTCCCCATTGTGGAGTGGGATAACTGTCACTGTGCGCCATTCAGCAGGCACAAAGCCTGAGGTGAGGCTATGATTGAACATGGTACTTAGGTGGGGTGCCAGTTCGTTCTGTAGTTATTTATTTATTTATTTTATTTATTTGTAGTTGGTTTACCAGGATGGTCCATTGGGCCAATGAACCCATTTTCAATGGAGTCCTGGGGAGAAAAGCTCCAAAAACAATCTAGGTTACAATAGTTTAAAGAATATATTTTTACAAGGGTTATAGTTTTGAGCAAGACATTTACAATTCAAACAGCAAACATTACAAATAATACACACTAGTGATGAGGATGAAGTTAAAACTAACTGGCAGTGGAACATTGCATATACACAGAGAGGCATTACTTTTTTGGAATATACAGTTCATAGTTACAGTCTGCTTCATTGTTTACAAATTGCACATAAGCAGTGACAGTCTGATGCATTTTTACTACTAACATATAAGTACTGGAATATAAGCACATGGAGAGATGATGGAAGGAGAAGGATTTTGATGAGTAATAGATTGAAAGAGAAGAGAGAGAGAGAGAGAGAGAAGGAATCCAAGGTGAAGGAATGAAGTGAAAAAGGAGTTTGTTATCCTTGGAATGAGGGGAACAGGAGTTTGATATCATATGTTATGTAGGGAGAGAGCAGGAGCATTCCCATTGGGATATTAGGTGTGAGTGAAGGGATTTTTTGAAAGAGTAATGGTTAGAAGTGGTACGAATGGAAGGTGGTAGGGAGTTCCAGAGACGTGCTAAGCCATAAGATAGAAGATTTTTGCCTGGTGGACGGGATGGTTTGTGCACTTCTATTAGATTTTGATTATTGGACCTTAGTACTCTATTGGGAAGGTGCATCTTAAAGGTAGAAGAGAGGGAAGGACAGAGGGTGGGGTTAAAAATGAACTTATGTGCAAGAGTTAGTTGTGTATAGATGAGTTGGTTTGGTAGTTCTAGCCATTTTAGTTTTTGGAGAGAAGAACAGTGGTGGGAGGATGACTTATGGCTGGTAGCAAATTTGGCAATTTTGTTGTAGCAGGAGGAAAGTTGAGATTTAAGAGAGGATTGTAGGTTAGTGAGAAGAGGAGTTCCATAGAGAAGGGAGGGGATAAGAAAGGAAGTAGAGAGAGTTACTTTAGTTGCAGGGGTTAGGTAATGATTTTGTCGATAGAGCATGCCTAGTTTTTGATGTGTCTTTTGATGTTTAGTTGTAAGTGGGAATGGAATTTAAGCTGGTTATCAATTTGGACCCCAAGTAATTTGGTCTCTGATACCAGTTCCAAAGGTGTATTGTTTTGGCTGGTGATAGTGAAGGAGTTAAAGTTAAATGAGGTAGTTTTAGAGGGAGTAAATACCATCAATTTGGTTTTAGAGGCATTTAATACAAGGTGGTTTCTTTTCATCCATTGCTCAGTGGTTGAAAAAGCTTCTTGAGTAAGTTTTAAGAGTACAGGAGTAGATGTGGCAGAGCAGATGATAGTTGAATCATCTGCATATTGGATGATATTTGAGAAAGGAATAGAGTTCTGGAAATCATTTATAAATATGTTAAAAAGGAGAGGGCCTAATATGGAACCTTGGGGAACTCCGGTTGGGGTATTAAGAAATGAGGAGGTGGCCTTTTTCCATTTTACTGCTTGATATCGGTTAGATAAGTAGCTTGAGAACCAATTCAAGGAGGAAGGGGTTAGGTTATGTTTAGATAGTTTAGTTAGAAGCAGGTTATGAGAGATAGTGTTGAAGGCTTTAGAAAGGTCAAGTAGTAGGGTGGAAACAAGAAGGCCAGAATCCCTGGCTTTATTAATAATTTCAAGGAAGGAGAGAATGGCAGTCATAGTACTGTGACATGGACTGAATCCATGTTGTGTGGGTGTAAGAAGCTGATTTTCTAAAAGGTGTGGAAGAAGTTGTTGTATGCATTTTTCTAAAAGTTTAGAGATGGGAGACAGGATAGCAATGGGACGGAAATTGCTGACATTATTATTGTTGCCTCCTTTATGTAATGGTATAATGAAGGCCTTTTTCCAAATTTTGGGTACTATGCATTCCTGGATTGAACGGTTAATTAGAATGCTAATGGGGTAGGTGACTGCTTCAGCGGCTACACTGAGAAAATAAGCAGGGATATTATCTGGAGCATTGGAGCATGGCTTCAATTTCTGGAGGAGTTTTTTTATAATAAAAGTGGGAACTGGTTTTAAAGAGAAGGGAGGACACTGGGAAGTGTGGGTAGTAGGGGAAGAAGATGGAGATGGGTGAGTGATAGTAGATGAAGGGGTGAAGGATTGTGAGTTGTCAGGGGAGAGTGAAGGAGTGGTGGAAGAATAGAGATGAGTAATGGTAGAGGAGGAAAGAGATGATGTGGAGATTGTGGTGGTATTAGAGAAAGATGAAGTAAGTTTGGAAATAGAATCAATGAAAAAAGTGTTAAATTGGGTTGCTAAGTCAGTGTCAGTAGCATTAGGGTCAGGGGAGGGGGTGTCTAGTTTGCCAGGGTTGAGGAGAGTGGAGATACCTTTCCAGAATTTTTGAGGGTTATTTTTGTTGTTGTTTTGTAGTGTGGAGAAGAAGGCTTGTCGGTCGGAAATTATGAGTCTTTTTACTTTATTTTGAAGTGTTTTGTATTCAAGAAGGGTGAGGGGGACCTATTTTTTTGGTAATGAGCCCAGGCTTTATCTCTTTGCCTCATAATAGTTAGTGTATTTTTAGAAAGCCAAACGGCTGTTTTATTTTTTATTCTCTTTGTCCTTATGTCCTAGTTTGCGCAGAATGCAGCCTGGGATATTGTCTGGTCCCATGGATGCTGTGTTCTTGGCTTTGGAGTGTGTGTTTTTTACCTGTGCAGCCATGATTACAGGAACTTTGCATTCTTCCAGTATAGAGATGGGCTCTTTAGGGGGAGAGAGGGGGGGGGGGTAAAGTTAGCACTGAACCTATCTGCCAGGATGTTGTCAATATCAGTTGGGTCTGTATATTTAGTGCCATTGTGCTGTAACTCAGAGTGGATCTGAGTGTTGCCATTGAGATTCTTGACATAGTTATAGAATGTTTTGTGGTTGTCTTTAGAATCAGTGGCAATTTTGTTTTCATAACTAGCTTGGAGGATTTTATCAGGGATCGCAGCTTCTTACTGAAGCTGACCAGGGAGCTCCTCCACTCATGGGATTTTACTTTCTTTTGCAGCAGTTTCTTCCTTCTTTTGTACAGTTTGTTTATGACAGGGGACCACCAGATTGGCTTTCTTTTTTTGCAGGATAGCGTCTTGGTTCTGTTTGGGATAGCACGATCCATGCACTCATGTAAGTGCTTATAAAGTGCAATTGTGTAGGATTCAGTAGTCATAACTGTATTGTTCATCTGCATGAGTGTCATGAAGTTCACCACTTCTGTCTTCAGCATGAAGTTGGCTTTGCAGAAATGTTTTACAGTGGTTTCCTTAATAGGGGGTGGGGGCAGGATGTGGTTATCTAGGGTAATTACCTTATGGTCGGATCGGACCAGTGAGGCATTGACTTCAGGTGTGGAACACCGGTCACTTATGTTGGTAATGATTAGATCTAAGATATTGTTGCCCCTGGTGGGGGTGTGGATAAGTTGATCCAGGGCATTGGAGTTTATGAATTCCAGAAAGCGGTGAGTGAAGGAGTTGGTACATGAGTAGTTTTCCTAGTTAATGGTGGGGTAGTTGAAATCACCCATTATTAGGGTGTTTGGTTGAACTCTAATATTTTTCAGTACATCAAGAAAAGAGGAGTGAGAATCATGGGGCATGGTGGGTGCTCTGTAGCAAGCTACAATTTGCAATTTTGCCCAGAGTTAGTTGCACTTGGATAACCTTGGCTGCATTATGCTGAGCAACTAGACTGGAAGTGTGGATATCCTTAATAAATATAGACACTCCTCCGCCTTTGGTGTTCTGGTCCAGGTTACATGGCCGAAAGGTGTGGTATGAGTTATAGCCTGGTAGTGCTGGAGCCTTGAACCAGGTTTCAGTCACTGCACAGATATCGATGTTTTCCATTTTAAGGAATGCCTCGAGTGAGTGCATTTTGAGATTTAGACTTCTAGCATTGAGTAGCATTCACCCTTAGTTTTTGCTTGCCCGTTCCTGTTACAGTGGTGAATTTGTCATTTTAACCTTGCCTAAAAAAGGCACTATAGGGGCGGGAAGAATCTTAGCCAGTATCTGGAATCCCAGGGGTGAAAGGTGCAGGCCATCTCTGGCAAAGCATCATGGTCTGTAGACCATGTCATCCCAGGCAGACAGATACTGGATCCCTTTAGAATGACACCAGAAGCTTAGCCAATTGTTGAAGTCAATTATTTTGTCCTTGTACTGTGGTATCATTCTGGGTGATGGTAGGATGCTACTTAGGGCTAGGGTCATACCTGCCTGGGCTACAAGATCAGAGAGCTCTTCCATGTCTCTTTTCATATAGTCCAGGGAGGTACATCTCAGGTTGTTCACACCAACATGTACATTGACAGAGTCATATTTGTATTTGTTGTGGAGTGACCTGAGTGCATGTGTTATGTGGTGGATCCTGGCACCCGACAGGCAGCTGACAGTAACCTTCTCCTTGTTTAACCTAGTGAGTGGGACATCAGTGTACCTGACTATAGCGTCACCTATGACTAGTGTGTTGGGTATGTTGTGTTGCCTTATTGGCTGTGGTTGAGTGGCACACTGAGTCTGCAGGCTATGTGTCATGTGGGTTGTGTTGGGGGGTAGAGGTTGCCCGCATTTCTGCTTTGGAGGTCTCTGTTGCTTGAGCAGATTATTATTGAGAGCCTCCGTGAATGTTTTTGTGTTTCTATATGTGTATTTTGGTGGTGCAAATTTAGTGAGACTATGTGATGAGTGTGGTGTGGTGCAAGTGTTTACCTTCTCCTCTTGACTGTCAAGTTCAGTCTTGGTTGGAGAAAGATTTACCTCCAGTTTGGCTAGATAAGTGCACCTCTCACAGGTTGTAGTATTGAATGGTAGGAGGAGAGGGCTGTCTGTGTACATGAGGCAATTTCTACATTGCCCCAAGTTGCCCAGATTTATCAGATAGACAGGAGAGAACATTGGGAGCTGACCCTTGGACATGCCTGAATAAAAAAAATATTTTCCTCTAGATAAGTGAGGAAAGTGAGTACAAGAGCTGTTTTCTCTAAGCAAGTGAGGAAAGTAAGTACCCAAACTGTGTTCCTCTAGGTAATGAGGAAGGTTGAGTGCTGTAGTAATTAGTAGGTTATTTAGTGCTTACCACAAGTTCGGAACAAATGCTGATCATGAATAAGCAAATTCAAGTGGTAAAACTAAGAATCTGTATCTGGACTAAACTAGTTACAGGAAAGGGGGGAAACAAGTGCAAATGCGGGCTTTTAAATCAGAAAGTTGAGAGAGATGGAAAAAATGCCCAAAGAGCCAATAAGTACAATTTCTGGGCCAGAAACCACTCCTTATGTGGTAGATAGTTTACCTAGTGCTTACCACTCCCACTGATAAGCTAGAAGGCTTCCCTCCAACACAGAAAGCTTGGGGGGCTCAGAAGCTTACATACAGTCCTGGATACAGCAAATCTGAATCTGGACTACACTAGTTATAGGAAAGGTAGGAAACAGGCTTACAGGTTTTTTTTTTATACAGAAAGTAGCAAAAACAGCAGTAAAAACAATTCAAATGCAGTGCAAGCTAGCACACTTGAGTATGTAGCAATGTTAGACCAAACAGTTTAAAACATGCAATTAAATTAAAAAGGACTAAAAACAAGTGCAGAAGGAGTTTATTAGGTAGAATGAGGTAAAGAGATGGGTCTGGGCGAGTGTCCTAGATCAAATATACAGTGGGGATGGGCAACTGCAAAAGCCACCAAATTTAAACAACAAGACAGGAATAGGGAGGGTGTTTAGGGGAAAACCAACACCTTCAGCAGAGATATGAAAAACTATACAGTGAAGCAAAAATAACAGTGCACAACTCTGAAGTCAGCCAGCAATGATATAAAATTAATCAAACAACAATTACCAGTACACAACTCTGAAGTGCCAGAAAACTATACTCAGCTCTGTATATCTCCAGATAGTTTGAAGAGCACTCTGTCAGGACACAGGAAGGCTCCAGCAATGATATGCTGGATATCATACAACAGTTTTCGCTGTGCAAGCTATGGATTCTCTATCACATGACCTAATCTTGCAGGAACCTTTCCACTTCACTCAGTTCTCCAATTCTGCACAAATTCAAAATAAAAAAAAAATAATTAAAACTTGTTAAAGGGGAAGTCAGATGTTTTTATTTCATACCCAACACTATTACTTGATTTATTGTCTGTACTTTATACCAGACCTCTTGTTACCATTTCTTCTCCTTCAATAACTAATATGCATTCTTCTGCTAAAGACACACTCTAATTCTGATTAGGGTGTATGTACTATACAACTCCATCATTATAATATTTCTTACAAATTCATTGTAAATTGTCTAAACACTATTGTGATCCAATTTTAATGTTGGTGTATGTTTTAGCCTCTCTTTTATGGTAGGTTTACACTGCTGTTTCTAGTGTCCATAACATAATCCCTGGACAAGACTGCAAATGGTTCTCTGAATCATCGCTGCACCCTGAGTAGCAAACAGAAGTAACCAAATGGTGACTGTACAGCAAACCAGTTCACTCACTTAGTTAACAAGTGAACAAATTAAATCAAATCCAATAACATAAATAAATTGTCTGTGGAGATATTAGAGGAACCCTTGTCAACTAAGGAGAATAAATTACTGAGGACCTACACTGCATGCCTTTCAATTCTAGCTGAATATAAGATTTGTAGGCAGAAATTGCTGCACAGAAACATCCCAACAGTTAGTAGCTTGCACCACATCTTCTTTTTAGCTTCTTCTGCATTCTGAAAATGTAAAGACACAGAAAATGATACTTGGATCCATATAATGTGGTCTTGTTCAGGTTTTGCTTTGTTTCTGGTTGTCTATCTATCAAACTATACAAGTGTGAGGAAAGAATTCACTCATTCTAAATGACTGGAATGCTGTATTGGTATGCATTATCCCAGGGTTTGTTTTTGAAAGAGGAAAGTCCTTTTTCTAATTTTCCTAAATATATTAGCTGCCTGCCTTAGAGATTAACAGTGGGCATGATAGATATAATAACTATCGGATGTGTCAAGATCTTGTTTCTTGTCTTCTAACAGATCATCAAAAATGCTTGCCACATGGCTAATGATTAGAATTAGTTTCTTATCCCCAAACAGGAGTCCTTTGCTGGATGCATCTTCACTTCCTTTCAAATTCATGGCTTTCAAAAACATATATGTCTGGTACCTATAACACCGCTACAACCTGTTTCAGGCAGTACTAGTTAGTATTCTGCATGTTTAAACTCCACTACCTTGAATATTGTCCTCCCCTTGTCCACAGACTAACAGTCCATACATATCACAAGGTCATGGGGTCTTGACTTAAAAAAAAAGTACTCTGACAATGGCATTATTTAAAAATGTAAATTTATTATCAATAGTCACATACTCACTATTGCACCTCTGTGCCCAGATCAGGAGAAGTCTGTTTTATCCATATTACCTAAGTATTTCAGGAGAGTGTTCATTAATGATAGGAACCTTTGGATCAAGTCCACTACAACCTGGTCAACGGTATTAATTTGATTTAGTATTGTGCGTCTCTTTTCTGACAGCTGCCCACTGGTAGATTATTCTCATTCCTAACAATATTGCCTTTGGTTTGGTGGGAGGAGTTTGTTTATCACAGAGGTCATTACGTAGTGTTCCTCTTATTAAATAATAAGCAGGGTGATTTGTGATCATTCATTCAGGAATGTTTTTAGTACAGGTTCTAGGTTCTGTTCTAGCTAGAAAGTTGATTATTTGAGATAAACCTAAAGACTAACTGATCTCTATTGTATCGATAGATGTAAATCCATCCATCCATCCATCCATCCATCCATCCATCCATCCATCCATCCATCCATCCATCCATCCATCCACAAACCCTTTTCCCATTTTTGCACTTGGACAGGGTGTCACTTTCACAGTGACAATCACCTAGAGCAAGATTCACATCACCAGGTGGTTAGCCCTGCCGAGTGTATATCCACTCACAAAAAATGTATTAACTAAGTCATTTCTTATTTCCAAGCTCCTCTATGGATGTAGCTCTACTAGTAGTCTCAACAAGGTTATATCCTAAACACTGGAGCCATCGTATTATAAAGTAGCATAATTTGTTGGATAGCAGCACTCACACTGGCAATATTCCAAGTAATCTTATGTCAATCCCCAAATGATCAGCTATACCCATACATAATTAATAGGCAACAGCTTCTGTGAGGTACTTTAAGACCAACTGCTTTATTTTCTAAATGTGAGACTGAAACCCTGCTCCCAACCATAGGTGAAACACTAGCCTAACTGCCCTGAATGGTCAGTTTGAGCATAGTGAGTAACCTCATATTGGAATCAAACCCTGTACTTTGTGTCTATAAGGTGAAGTCCCTAACCCTTATGCCAAACAAACTTGCTAAAGGTAAGACTCAAACCTTATACCTTGTGTCTCTGATGTAAACACCTTAACCATCATACAACCCCAACCCATGAAGCATTCACTCAAAAATCATATACAACAATAACTGCCCAAACTTCATCTCTGTAGTATAATTATATACAACCAACATAAATATTATATCCTCAAAAATATTATCCTACAAGTAAATAAAGCTTCCACTAAACAGGAGACAGCTCCCGTAGTATTTTGTTAACAACACTTTGAATGTGCCACAACATGTATTAAGGAAATCAAGAATTCAGCTACTTTCATTGCTATTTTGGTACAATTTAAAGAGTGTGGCAGCTCACTTCAGAACAATGATGTGATATATATAGATAAATACAGATGACTGAAAGAGTTTGAGTATGTTTTTTGTACAGTTAAAAGAGTATAACAGTTCATTGGCAGACCAACAATGTGGTGACATGTTGGAAATGCAATTAAATACCCAAATACCCCGTGACAAGGATGCCTATGAAGGGAGTGACTTTATATTATTATGTACTTCTGTGGGAAGGAAGGGATGTCTGTCCGAGGTGGATTGGATGCCATTTGTCATCGGTTTGAGGATCATTCAGAAGTGCTTGGAGGATCCTTTCCACGCCAGTACTCTATGCCGTATTAGTGATAATCTGTACCTGGTGTCCGAGGTTATACATTGTTTTGTATTGTGAGGGTCTGCATTCCACTGATTTCAGACATTACTACATTATTTTAGGAGTTTCTTATATTCTTTTTGGGCAACGTCTGTTTTGTACTGGTATAAAAATGATTAATATCATCGTAAGTATTTTAATTGGGTTACTGTAATTATAAATTATATCTCAATTGATAGATTCAAGTTCAATGCTTGCAGTCTGTTGTGACTGGTGTGTGAAGAGTCTGGTGGTAATTCTAGTGTGTATTTGGGGATTTGTATGTCCAGTAGGGTATAACTGGGTTCTGTGCAGAGTCTGGTGGTAACTGTAGTGTGTATTTGGGGATTTGTATGACCAGTAGGGTATAACTGGGTTCTGGACAGAGTCTGGTGGTAATTGTAGTGTGTATTTGGGGATTTGTATGAACAGTAGGGTATAACTGAATTCCGGACAGTGTCTAATGGTAATTGTAGTGTGTATTTGGGGATTTGTATAACCAGTATAACTGGGTTCTGGACAGAGTCTGGTGGTAATTGTAGTGTGTATTTGGGGATTTGTATGCCCAGTAGGGTATAACTGGGTTTTGTGCAGAGTCTGGTGGTAACTGTAGTGTGTATTTGGGGGTTTGTATGCCCGGTAGGGTATAACTGGGTTTTGTGCAGAGTCTAGTGGTAACTGTAGTGTGTATTTGGGGATTTGTATGCCCAGTAGGGTATAACTGGGTTTTGTGCAGAGTCTGGTGGTAACTGTAGTGTGTATTTGGGGGTTTGTATGCCCGGTAGGGTATAACTGGGTTCTGTGCAGAGTCTGGTGGTAACTGTAGTGTGTATTTGGGGGTTTGTATGCCCGGTAGGGTATAACTGGGTTCTGTGCAGAGTCTGGTGGTAACTGTAGTGTGTATTTGGGGGTTTGTATGCCCGGTAGGGTATAACTGGGTTCTGTGCAGAGTCTGGTGGTAACTGTAGTGTGTATTTGGGGGTTTGTATGCCTGGTAGGGTATAACTGGGTTCTGTGCAGAGTCTGGTGGTAACTGTAGTGTGTATTTGGGGGTTTGTATGCCCGGTAGGGTATAACTGGGTTCTGTGCAGAGTCTGGTGGTAACTGTAGTGTGTATTTGGGGGTTTGTATGCCCAGTAGGGTATAACTGGGTTCTGTGCAGAGTCTGGTGGTAACTGTAGTGTGTATTTGGGGGTTTGTATGCCCGGTAGGGTATAACTGGGTTCTGTGCAGAGTCTGGTGGTAACTGTAGTGTGTATTTGGGGGTTTGTATGCCCGGTAGGGTATAACTGGGTTCTGTGCAGAGTCTGGTGGTAACTGTAGTGTGTATTTGGGGGTTTGTATGCCCGGTAGGGTATAACTGGGTTCTGTGCAGAGTCTGGTGGTAACTGTAGTCTGTATTTGGGGGTTTGTATGCCCGGTAGGGTATAACTGGGTTCTGTGCAGAGTCTGGTGGTAATTGTAGTGTGTATTTGGGGATTTGTATGCCCAGTAGGGTATAACTGGGTTCTGTGCAGAGTCTGGTGGTAACTGTAGTGTGTATTTGGGGGTTTGTATGCCCGGTAGGGTATAAGTGGGTTCTGGACAGAATCTGGTGGTAACTGTAGTGTGTATTTGGGGGTTTCTATGCCTGGTAGGGTATAACTGGGTTCTGTGCAGAGTCTGGTGGTAACTGTAGTGTGTATTTCGGGGTTTGTATGCCCGGTAGGGTATAACTGGGTACTGGACAGAGTCTGGTGGTAACTGTAGTGTGTATTTGGGAGTTTGTATGCCCGGTAGGGTATAACTGGGTTCTGTACAGAGTCTGGTGGTAACTGTAGTGTGTATTTGGGGGCTTGTATGCCCGGTAGGGTATAACTGGGTTCTGTGCAGAGTCTGGGGTAACTGTAGTGTGTATTTGGGGATTTGTATGCCCGGTAGGGTATAACTGGGTTCTGTGCAGAGTCTGGTGGTAACTGTAGTGTGTATTTGGGGGTTTGTTTGCCCGGTAGGGTATAACTGGGTTCTGTACAGAGTCTGGTGGTAACTGTAGTGTGTATTTGGGGGTTTGTATGCCCGTTAGGGTATAACTGGGCTCTGTGCAGAGTCTGGTGGTAACTGTAGTGTGTATTTGGGGGTTTGTATGCCCGGTAGGGTATAACTGGGTTCTGTGCAGAGTCTGGTGGTAACTGTAGTGTGTATTTGGGGTTTGTATGCCCGGTAGGGTATAACTGGGTTCTGTGCAGAGTCTGGTGGTAACTGTAGTGTGTATTTGGGGGTTTGTATGCCCGGTAGGGTATAACTGGGTTCTGTGCAGAGTCTGGTGGTAACTGTAGTGTGTATTTGGGGGTTTGTATGCCCGGTAGGGTATAACTGGGTTCTGTGCAGAGTCTGGTGGTAACTGTAGTGTGTATTTGGGGGTTTGTATGCCCAGTAGTGTATAACTGGGTTCTGTGCAGAGTCTGGTGGTAACTGTAGTGTGTATTTGGGGATTTGTATGCCCGGTAGGGTATAACTGGGTTCTGTGCAGAGTCTGGTGGTAACTGTAGTGTGTATTTTGGGGGTTGTATGCCCGGTAGGGTATAACTGGGTTCTGTGCAGAGTCTGGTGGTAACTGTAGTGTGTATTTGGGGATTTGTATGCCCAGTAGGGTATAACTGGGTTCTGCACAGAGTCTGGTGGTAACTGTAGTGTGTATTTGGGGGTTTGTATGCCCGGTAGGGTATAACTGGGTTCTGTGCAGAGTCTGGTGGTAACTGTAGTGTGTATTTGGGGATTTGTATGACCAGTAGGGTATAACTGGGGCATTTGGTAGGGTTGTGTTCTGACACTCGTCCTTATCTCAGGTACCCCCCCCCCCCCTTTGCCCTCATATTCCCTTGTTGCATCTTCATTTTCAGGTTTTACTGTTAAAATTTAAATAAACAAACACATTTTTTTATTAAAAAACAGATAATTTTCTTTGCACAGTATAATAAATGGAGGGTGACTAAATGTTGAATGTATATGGCAGAAAGACAGCTGAGTATTGAAAAGTTTACATGATGCCTTGGCTAAAATTGTTGTTCTGGCCATAGGTCAGCAGCGCATTTTCTGTCTGTTTCTAATGAATGAGATAACAGAAAACATGCATAATTGAAAACAGAAGCTGCCAGCCCTGTAAGTCCGTCACAACATTCGCTGCTCTTTTTTGTACAGCTGTACATTCTGTTCTTCAATTTAGTCAGCATTTTGAATGCTCAATGATTGGAAAATGTAATATAAAGAACAACTGTAGTTTTACTTTCTAAAATATTGGCTTATTGTTTATGGCTTGCTGCAAATGCTTGGAAATACACTGCATGTTCTCAGACCACATGCATTTCTTTTCAATCACTCATTTGGCTTCTTTATTTGTAAAATGTGGACTTCACAGATGTGAGTTCTTGGCAAGTAAGAAAAAAGGAATTCATTGCACTGATGTGGTGAGCAATGGAGCTTTTCTTTTGATAAACATATCCACTGTCTTTAGGAGTGAATATTTAGAGCATCATTTTTTTTATCTGCTTAGTTTGCCAGTTGTACTCAGATATGCAAGACTCATGATCTATGTGCAGCAGTCCCATTTACTGCTCAGTCTTACTGGAGGAGTAAAATATTACATTATTTAGTTATGAACGTTAAATCCACAGAACTACAGAAAATGACATGGACATAGCAAAGGGACAGATTCATAGACACATACTGTGAATTAGGTCCGTCAGTAATCGTACAGTAGCAAGCTTGGGAATTAGGTCTGTCAGTAATCGTACAACAGCAAGCTTGGGAATTAGGTCTGTCAGTAATCGTACAACAGCAAGCTTGGGAATTAGGTCTGTCAGTAATCGTACAACAGCAAGCTTGGGAATTAGGTCTGTCAGTAATCGTACAACAGCAAGCTTGGGAATTAGGTTTGTCAGTAATCGTACAGCAGCATGTTGGTTTCCTACTTCATGAACAGCAAGGGAATTCAGAACGAGGCTTTACAGATGAATGCACACGTAAAATCACACAGGGTTAGGGTAGTCTGGTTATACATTGTTTGAGGAGCAAAGGTGGCATCATGCATGCAGACTTCAGCCTAAAGGGATCCAGTATCTGTCTACCTGGGATGACATGGGTGACAGGCCTCGATGCTTTGCCAGAGATGGCCTCCATCTGCCACCACTGGGATTCCGGATCCTGGCCAAGGCTCTCACCTCCCCCATTGTGCCTCTTTTAGGCAATGTCCCAAACACAAATCTTCCAACATAAAAGATCTGTCAAAAAGCAAATTGAAGGTCATGCTGCTTAATGCTAGGAACCTTAACCTGAAAATGCACTCACTGGAAGCTCTCCTTGCACTGGAAGATGTCTGTGTGGTCACAGAAACTTGGTTCAGGGCTGCAGAGACCACCAGTGCCTTACCAGGCTAACCTCATGCTACACATTCTGACCCCAAGATGAGGTCAGGAAGACTAAGGGTGGTGGAGTTTCTATCTTTATTATGGATAGGCATACCTCCAGACTGGTTTGCCAGCATGACACACTGGAAATACTCCAGGTGAAACTGACAGTTGACAGACACCCATCCAAGTTAAAGCCAACTACAGACTCCCCTTCATGACTCAGGACACCCACTCCTCTTACCTAGATCTACTTCACTCCATCAAGGTACCCCTAACACCCTGATCCTTGTTGACTTCAACTACCTCACTATGGACTGGGTGAACTTTTCCAGCACTAAAGCACTCACTTAACAATTCCTTGACTTCATCAGTTCTAAAACATTAGACCAGCTCATCTCATCCCCCACAAGGGGAGATAACATTCTGGACTTAGTTCTTACCAACATGGGTGACCACTGCACCACTCCCATAGTATGTACTTCCCTGGTGAATTCAATTCATCGGACTGTCTCGTTCAAAGTTTCTATCCCATCCAAACCCTCCCCAGCCATAATCAAGCTAAAAAACTTCTCAAAAGCTGACTACAACCTTTTAAGGGAGGGTATCTGTAGCTTCACACCACCCCCCCCCCTCAGAGGATGCAGACAACTATGCTGAACAGTATGCCAGTGTAGTATACAAGCACCTGTACAACTGCATGGACTCAGCCATACCCAACAGAACTAAAATCTGCTCCTCAAGGAAACACAAACCTGTTTGGTGGACATCCTTTATCAACAGGCTTTACAACTAAAGGAAGAGACTGTTGTCCAATGGTAAAAAGGAACAAATTCCAAATTGGAAAAACTCCCTCCTTAGCCTCAACAAGCAAATTAGATCACTAGTGAAAACCTCCAAAGCCAATTATGAATTGAAACTCGCCTCCAAAACAAAGGGAAACCACAAGCCTTCTTCAGTTACTTAGGAACCTCCATGGCAAAGCCCAGGTTTGTTCCGAATTAGTACTTAACAGTATCAGCTACACTGATTCTGATGACTTAGCCAACCTGCTAGCTGATAGGTTCAGTGCAAACTTCATACCCTTTATCACACCCCAAAGGCCCAGTCAACATCCCCGATACGTGTCCCACACCTCACATCTCCATAGATCAAGTGTTAAA